>NC_058080.1:8263826-8575894 GCF_014858855.1 Bufo gargarizans
ACTGACATGGAAAAGAAGAACACAGATGGAAAAAAGGTACTTTATTAAACATGGATCCATGAGTACCTTTTTTTCCATCTGTCTTGTTCCTTTGATTGTGAGTCTTGTCATTTCTTCAAAAAATCGATTCTTATGATATGTAAATGACGCTGTAAGGAGCCCAGAGGGGCGTTATTCTTTCTCCACGGTGCCCAGGAACGCCCCTCTGAAGTGCCGTGCCCGCCTAAATTTGAAAACTAATAACGCCTCCAAGTTCATCTAAATCGCCTCCCAAATCCGATCCTCCTCTCGCTGGCATCCCAAATCCCGTGCAGGCGCAGTGCCGGCGATTGCCTGCGCTATGATAAGATGACTGACGGCACTGCACCTGCGCGGGATTTGGGATGCCGGCGAGAGGAGGATCGGGGTGTTTGCCGCATAGCGTGGCACTGAGGAGGGGGGGTGTTGAGCACTTAGCCGTGCCTCTGGGAGGCGATTTAGATGAACTTGGAGGCGTTATTAGTTTTCAAACTTAGGCAGGGCACGGCACTTCAGAGGGGCGTTCCTGGGCACCGTGGAGAAAGAATAACGCCCCTCTGGGCTCCTTACAGCTTCATTTACATATCATAAGAATCGATTTTTTGAAGAAATTACAAGACTCACAATCAAAAGAACAAGACAGATGGAAAACAGGTACTCTGTTAAACATGGATTCACGAAAAAAAAATTGGGGGTAAATTGCTAGTGACAGATTCCCTTTAAGGCTACTTTCACACTTGCGTTCAGAGCGGATCCGTCTGGTGTCTGCACAGACGGATCCGCACCTATAATGCAAACGCTTAGATCCGTTCAGAACGGATCCGTTTGCATTAACATGAACAAAAAAAAAAACATATTTTTTTTCTTTTTGTTCATGATAGTGCAAACGGATCCGTTTTGACTTTACATTGAAAGTCAATGGGGGACGGATCCGTTTGAAAATTGAGCCATAGTGTGTCAACTTCAAACGGATCCGTCCCCATTGACTTACATTGTAAGTCTGGACGGATCCGTTTGCCTCCGCACGGCCAGGCGGACACCCGAGCGCTGCAAGCAGCGTTCAAGTGTCCGCCTGCTGAGCGGAGCGGAGGACAAACGCTGCCAGACTGATGCATTCTGAGCGGATCCGCATCCACTCAGAATGCATTAGGGCTGGACGGATCCGTTCGGTGCCGCTTGTGAGAGCCTTCAAACGGAACTCACAAGCGGAGACCCGAACGCAAGTGTGAAAGTAGCCTAACATGGCACCCCAAATAAGGAGATCTGCAGGCTGCAGCAGATATCCCATGTGACAGGTCACCCCCCTCAGATTTTTGCTATGGGGCCCAGTGATTCCTATGTACGCCTCTGCCCAATAGTAATATCCCTCCTCCGCTAAACTTTACAGTGGACACAATGCAGAAGGCAGGTTTTAAAAAACACAAAAATCATGCAGTTTTTGCACTGGCCACTAGGAGTAATATGTTGAGATTTCCTGTTCTGTACAGGTATGGCCACTTTCACACAGTTAGGCTCCATTCACACGTCCGTGGTGGGTTGCGGACCCGCAAATTGTGGATCCTCAACACACTGCCCGGCACCCCTATAGAAATGCCTATTCTTGTCCGCAGCTGATCGGGGCCGTGCTCCGCAAATACGGAGGCGGAGGCGGACAGCACACTGTGTGCTGTCCGCATCCATTCCGTCCCCATAGAAAATAAATGGGTCCGCACCCGTTCCGCAAAATTGCGGAACGGATGCGGACCCATTTGCGGACGTGTGAATGGAGCCTTAGTGTTTGGTCACTGTTTAATCAGTGATTTCCATCAGTGATTGTGACCAGAAATGGAAGCTACACAGATATAAGGCATGATGGAAAGATTTGAATCTGTTCTGTGTTTTAGGTCCACACCTGGTTTTGGCTCACAATCACTGATGAAAATCACTGATCAAACACTGACTGTGAAAGTGGCCTAAAGGTGGTTCTACAGTGCCAAATACTCGGGCAGATTATTGGAAACGAACGTTCCTGCAAATGCTCGTTCCTGACAATGTGCCACCGATCACCCGATGAATGAGCAATGTTTGTGCAGGCACTCCAATAATCACAGTGCAGCTGTATGGGGATGAACGATCACAATAGTGATCCCTTGTTCTCCTACTGTGAAAGAGATCGCTGCATGTAAATGCAGTGGTCTCCTTCATTGAACGAGCAGCCGACGGTGGGGAAGGAACGCTTCCTTCCTGACAACCGTCTGTAATATTGTTTAGTGTACACCCACCTTAACTTTCCAGTAGTCATTGCATTATCATCACAAACAATTAAAATGATAGCTATCACCTCCTTTTAGATAACATAGGAACACCATTCCCAATATGTAATATCACAGCTTATCTACTTCTCCTCCCTGCACAATGAAGTCCGCCTGATGAGCATCAACACCTATTCTTCTGAGGTTCTCAGAAATCTCCTATGTCTGTGTCATGATACACTTCGAGAAATGTCTTGTGAAGATCAGACTTTGATAGAGCTCTGTTCTTTACAAAAAACAGGTCGCCCTCTTACACCTGATTGTCATCCAATTTATTTAAAACACCTGACTCTAGTTTCACCATCAAATTATCTGCTAATCCTAAAGGTTCAATATTTTCACCACTCACACACATGAAATATTGGATAATTTTCCTCAATAAATACCTTATTTTTCGTCCTATGAGGCACACTTTTTTCCCTCCAAAGTGGGAGGAAAATGTCAGTGCGTCTTATGGAGTGAATACTAATGAGTAGAGATGAGCGAATCGAAGTTGACGAAGTGGAATTCGATCCAAATTTCAGGAAAAATTCGATTCGCACTGAATCTGAATTTCCTCACACTTCGTGGTAACGAATAGCATTTTTTCCTAAAATGGCTGCTGCACGTGTGAGGACATGGAGCAGGGAACTCTGGGAACACGGGATCACCCATAATGCCATGCATGCAGCCAATCAGCAGCCAGCCAGCCCCGTGATGTCACAGCCCTATAAATAGCCTCAGCCATCTTGGATTCTGCCATTTTCCAGTGTACTTAGTGCAGGGAGAGACGTCAGCAGGCGCTAGGGACAGTGATAGGAAAGACTTCATTGTGCTGAAAAAACGATTTAAAAGTTCAGGGAAAGATTATTCAAGGTGCAGGGAAAGGGTAGGGAAGAATTATTCCATAGCATTTATGTAGAACAGGGTTCAGTAGGGGAGGTTACAGCCTGAGTAATGGGAACAATCCTATTACACCTTGCTGCACTGACTGCAGATCCAAATTGTCATTATACAGCTCTGTAATTCCAGCAAACCGTTCTTATTATTGAGGTGTTACAGCCATTAACAGGGTTTATTACAAAGAAATATATCTACGTCTTATTTTCCCTTGTGCGGTGCAGTTATATGTTCTAAAGCATTTTTTTGGCTTGTATTAGTGGGAAAAAAGGGATTATTAGCCGTTGTGTGGTGAAGTGTGAAAATTACAGCCTTTTGTGGAGTGTATAAGTGGAAAAAAGAAAATATATTTGCCATTCAGCGGTGCAGTTATATGTCCTAAAGCCTATTGTGAAGTGTATAAGTGGCAATAGAAAAATATATTTGCCATTCAGCGGTGCAGTTATATGTCCTAAAGCCTTTTGTGGAGTGTATAAGGGGAAAAAAGAAAAATATATTTGCCATTCAGCGGTGCAGTCATATGTTCTAAAGCCCTTTTTGTTGTGTATTAGTGGCACAAAAAAAGTATTTGCCGTTGTGTGGTGAAGTGAGAAAATTACAGACTTTTTTGGGGTGTTTTAATTTCCTTTTTATTTATTTCATCTAATAGTATTTTTAGACAGAGAAATGCCAGGCCCTGCACAGGGGAGTGGCAGAGGCCTAAATGTTTCTGGTGCAGGCAGAGGTCGCAGCAGAGTAATGGGGCGTGGCAGCAGTAGTCGCAGCGAGAGGCCTGAGCTCCCGATGTCATCTAGCAGTCGTGTCTTGACCAGCAACCCAGCTGTTCTTGAATAGTTGACTTAGTCATCCACTTCGTCCCAAGTGACATCAGACACCCCCAGCCAACAGTCAGTGGGTTCGTCAGACATAACCCTTAGTTGGCATGGCCCGGGAGCAGGCCCTGTGCCCTCACCTGTACTCAACCTGCCTCTGTCCTTTTCTGTTCACTCAGCCAGAGAAGTGCTATATGCTGTGGACTCAGCTCCACTATACAGCGAGGACAAGATACTAGAGGACAATCAGCAGATACTGGCCAGCCAAGATGTGGAGGAGACATATGCCGCTTCCTCCGCTAGGCGGGCAAGTAGTGATAAGGAGAGTGGCGTGGGAGCTGGTGTTGCGAGCGGTGAGGAGGACATCAGTGACAGTACTCGATGATGAGGATGTAGCTGATCGCACTTGGGAGCCAGGTGAATTAGGGGCTTCATCATCGGGAGAAGAGGGTGGCAGCTTGCCTGTGAGGCAGCAGCGGAGCCAGCAAGTCGCTAGCGTGGCCGGGAGTTAGCAAGGTGGCAGCAGTGGGAGGTCGGTGGCCAAACATGCCCGGGGTAGACCACACGCTTCGCAGGAGCCTACCTGCCCGGAAAGTAGTGGTGCAGGGGTTCACGGAAGCAGCGGCGGTAGCAGTCAGTCAGTGCGTAGTGTTGGTAGTAAAAACACCTACTCGGCGGTGTGGCAGTTTTTTGTTAAGCCGCCGGAGGAGGTGAACATGGCCATATGTAGAATCTGTGGGCAGATGGTGAAGCGTGGCCAGGTGTCACAATCAGTGTGGGGGAAAAACTCCACACTGAACACAGGAGGGAAGGGGAACAGTAACTGGGCCTGGAAACTAGGGAAGGAACAGGTCACCTCCTAAACAACCCTAATCCGGGCCCTAACTACCTATCAATATGAATAGACCTTGAAGGTAGGAATATTCATATGCTGTATACCTAGGCCCTTATATCCCTATAAGGCCCTGGAATGAGGTTAGGACCAGAGACAACCCATTCCTCCCCAGATGGACGAATGGAAGTCTCTGTCTCAGGCCCAGATACAAACAACAGGGAATATAATAAACACAATACAATAAGAAAAGACAAGACTTAGCTGAAAGTAGAAAACTGGCAACTCCAGAAACACCACAGAGTACCACTGACCAGCGAGTTAGAAGACAGGAAGAAAATCTATAAACCGCACCTCCAAGAGAGAGAAGCGGCTACTTATGGGAAAGGTAAATTACCAACAAGCAACACCTGAAGCAAGGGGTGTGGCATTCACCAAATCACAGACACAAATAAGATCCACTGGGAACTTGGCAATTTAACCCACGAGATGCCAGTCTCTCCGATCTCCTGGTACCTGCCACGGGAATGTCCGTCCGTGACACCAGGGTGCCAATGTTATCACCACGGCCCTGCGCTAACATATGTAGCATCGCCATGCAGTGGCCTGGGAGAACCGTGGCTCCGATATGGTGGTCCAACCTGCCGCAACAACTGCTGCATTACCCAGGGGCATGCACCCGGTTTCAGGCAGTCAATGCTCCACCACCTCAGCCGAAGGGAGGTGTCTGTCCTTCCCATCATCTGCTGATCCTGATGTTCCTGCTTCTCCTCCTCCTACTCCTTGTCAGTAATTCAGTCAGCAATCAATCACCGAAGTGATTGCCAAGAGACAATAGTATGTGTGCACTTATCCAACGGCACAGAGGCTGAACGTGCTCCTGGCCAAGTTGCTGGTGCTGCAGTCCCTCCCTTTCCAAGTGGTGGACTCTGCACCTTTCAGAGAACTGAACTTTCAGGGTTCTGATCTGAGGTCTGCTTGAGGGTCATATTCACATTGGGGGTCTGATCTGGAGGTCTGCTTGGGGGGGTCATATTCACATTGGGGGTCTGAATGGGGGGTTCTTATTCACTTTGGGGCTGTGATCTGAGGTCTGCTTGGGGGTCATATATATATATATATATATATATATATATTGGGGGTCTGAATGGGGGGTTCGTATTAACATTGAGGCTCTGAGCTGAGGTCTGATGAAAAATATTTTTTTCTTATTTTCCTCCTCTTAAACCTATAGGACGAAAAATATGGTAAATGACCGAGTCTAACATTTTTGTCTCATTTGTTTGATTTTGTTATCTTTATTTACTTTTAGGACTTATGTGAAATTGTGATGTAGCTTTAGGTCAAATTTATGCAGAAAATTCTGAAGGGTTCACATATTTCGGAGCACCAATGTAAACATTTAAACAATAGGTAATTTTCTAATTAAATATTCCCTTTAACTACTTCTTTATAACAATACCCAGACTTTAGTGTGTGCACTTTGCATCATCAGCAGCCATTTGAGCAGCTTGTCTTCATACTAGAGCAGATCTCTCCTCCCCTACCCCAGCAGGAAGTCGCTGGATTATGCAAAGCATCCAGTCAACAGCTCCATGACATCTCGCCAATCCGCTGAGTGTAGCCATAAAGTAACACAAAGTGATGCAGCCCCTTTAAATGAATTGAAAACATTCTTTCATCCTGGAGTTATTTTGCCAGGAACATTGCTATGCATCATTTTAATTGCCCCTTTATAACAGCTGCCAGGCTTTAATGTGTGCACATTGTATCAGCTTATAATTCACTGATTAAAATGAAAAACAGGAAACTAAACAATGACCGGGCCCCTGATTACAGAGCACGCAGCTTCTCTCCTCACACTAACTCTGTATTTTCCACTGTTGATACAAATATAATGATAGGCCTTTCTTCCAATTCCTGTGTCTTCTGCTTCCAGCTGAGCACCTAATAAAGCTGAAGTATGGAGCCAAGCCACCACAGAGGTGGTGGGTGTTCTCAGCTGCAATTCCTCTTCCTGCATACAAAGTGTGAACTGAAATAACATTCGGTTAGGTTACTTTGTATATAATATTACCTCCGAATGCCTTACATCAAGTTATCACACTTGTATCACATTACAATTACCCAATTATTAGATTTTTCTATTGATGTTACCAATGTATGGTCTCTTCAGCAGCCATTTTAGCAGATCTGTGTCCATACTGTGAACAAAGGCAGCTCTTTCTCCCCTCTCCCAGCGGGAAGTTCCTGCATTATACCAGGCACCCAGTCAGCTCTATGACTTCTAGCCAATTAGCTGAGCACATCCAAATCCTTGTTTATCTTGCCAGGGAAGGATAAGGAAACCCTCACGGCTAGTAAATGATCGGCACCTCTGCAAGCAGGAGTTTAAGGCCGAATTCTCACTTCAGTTATTTAGTCAATTATTTCCACCAGTTATTGTGAGCCAAAACCTCATGCGAGTCAAAAACACAGAACAGGTGCAGATCTTTCCCTTATACCTTATATCTGAGTAGGCTTCACTCCTGGTTTTAGCTCACAATGATGGAAATTACTGATTAAATAACTGAAGTGTGAACCTGATTAGGACAGACTTTGTCCAGATGCAGACAGCCATGACATGATTGGAGCTAAATCCTTGGTGGAAGCCCTTCTTCCCATGAAGCACAGTAAGGCTGTCTTACTGTGCTTCATGGGAAGAAGGGCTTCCACCAAGGATTTAGCTCCAATCATGTCATGGCTGTCTGCATCTGGACAAAGTCTGTCCTAAATGGATAAGTCAATCAATAACTTATTTTTTGGTGGAGATGTATTCGAATAAAGCCACAACATCCAATGTCCTCACGAGAACAAGTCCTGCTGACGCTCTGGCCAGTTACAAGTTATCATCAGGTGACGGTCTGGATCCAAATCATCATCATCTACATCAGTGTGTCACGGCTGTGTCTCATTCTCGGTGTTGTTTGCCGTGCATGCTGGTTGCCTGGGGCAACATGAAGTTTATGCAGCGTGTGTGTACACTTCTCCTTTAAGGTTTGTTTCCCTTCCCTGTCTGGTGCTTGTGGGGTTAACTACTTGGCTGTGTGTGGTCACTAGGTGCTTATATTGCCTGCAGCTGGTAGCCTGGAGTTTAGTTGTCCTCCAGCCTCTGTTGGTGCTGGAGCTATGCTCCTGTCCTGGGTATTCCATCTGCCCAGTTATTGAGGGCCACCTAGTGAGACAACAATATCATCCCGTTGTTACCATGTCTTCCTACCTTATCGGTTCTATGTATGGTGTGGTTTATGTTGTATGTCTAGTTGTTGTTACATGTCTGGTCTGTTTTAGTGTGTACGGTCCTGCATGGATGCTAGACACTCCCCTGTCTGTGCCTTCGGTGAGAGGGTTCCTGGGTTCCCCCCCCCCGGTGGGGGAACAACCAGTCAGTGTGCATCTCTGCCTGAGGCCTCCATGCATCCTGTCGCATGGAGGTCCAGGCAGTTACTGGTGAGTTGGTTCCTGTGTTTGTTGTTTTGTACTGAGTCCAGTACCAGTACATTTGCATGGGTTCCAGTTCGTTGTGGTGTGGACCGCTCGTGTGCCTTCTAGCAGCCGTGGCAGGTAAGTGACCAAGTATTCCGGTGTTCTTGGAACAGTGGTTATTCTTGCCACTGGACTCTTACCTGCCGATCCAGTTTTCTTCTCACTGTCATCTCTCTATGTGAGCATGGCATCTTACTGTTGTGGTATTATGTTCTAGGGGTCAGGGGGACCAGCTCTAGTACATGACAGTAAGTTTTGTTGTTTTTCCGTTGTCGCTGGTTACTAGGTCATTTGGGAAGGAACAGGTCGTCTCAAGCCCTGACACTATTACTAGGGCTATTCAGGGATTGCAGGGTCCAAGGTTCCTGTGTATGAGCCCTCCTATGATCTAGGTCCACTCATACGGATAGGATTCAGAGCTAGGATTAGGGTTTCTATAGGAGGTGACCTGCTCCCTGTCCCCAGTGTGCAGGCCTAGTTTATGTTCCCGCTTCCCATCGGTGTTCGGTTGGCGTTTCCTCCTACATCGCACCGTGACACAATGTCGAGGCCAGAACAGAGGTAGGATGAGTTGCTGTTCTGCCCAGCCGAGAATCATTACATATTACATCTGCTTCAGTTTTGGGATTTCTATAGTGATTAGTGTGGTTAAAGCACCATCTAGCGGTGCAAAGTTGTATTTCACTTAGTTTTTTCTGTTACAAAGACTGCTGCATTGTGGGTGGTGCAAAGCATCCTGGGAAAGAGAAGCCTCCAGTCTCCAGGACACTATCCTTGTATAAGTATATCTGGTGAGAGATCTAACTTTGTTTCAGGGATATTATGTTATGCGGAGCTGTTCAGCTAGTTATCATTGTTACTCAGGGAGTTGTTTCTGCTGTTAGCAAGACATGTAATCCTATGTATAGGCAGCCATTTTACCATGTGCTTTCAGTGTTAATGCAAATGTTATAGTACATGCTATCTATACTTGCTATTTATATTCTTATAGTTTTACCAATAAACAAGTTAGACTACAAAGAACAGTCCTCTTATTTGGAAGACAGGAATGGTTTATGCTGAATGTCAGACTGCACACTGTGTGGACATGTATGAAGACAGAACAATTGTCATAGGGACACGTGAAGAGTAGAGAAGATGCAGACATTAGGTCTTTATCTTCAAACTCAGCCCCCACGTCGGATACTCAAGAGCTTGTCCATCCTTTTCATATAAGCCAAAGCCCCCCACTTCACACCTGTATTCATGGTCCCCAATAAAACACTTCACAATTCGGTGTAATAGACGGACACGCTCTTCACACCTCAGAGCTAATTACACCCATACACAGTATGACACTGTTCCTCCATGCAATATTAAATCAGTTCCTCCTTCATAAGCATGTGTGATAGCTCCAAGCCCTGGATGCTCTCATCTGTACTTTTTCAGATACATCATCTACATAAAGCTCATGGTTCTTATATAAGGTGATAATTGTGCACAGAGGAGGAAGGCACCTTAATAAATATCACCTCACTCAGGACCTTCTTGGCATAAGTAACGTTGGAATCGGTTCATGGTCGATCACACACATACAGTATACAGGCACACATACAAAACACGTATCGAACTATGTATTTAAGCACAGACATGATCCTGTGCATAATGATAACTATACATGTAAACCCACTAAAAAGACAGGGTGGCATTAGCAGGAGGTGCTCAAACCCACATGCAGTCGTGCATATATACAGGGGAGCAAATCCTGCACTTGTGGCCCGTTGCTAATGGCGATCCCCAGCAAAATGCATACGGTGGAGGATGCCTGCGGCGAACCACAAGTACCACAATAGACATCCTACACAAGGTAGCAAGTGCGGATGTCATAATCAATATAACAAAACAATAGCAAAGACAGGTGCACTCTGCAGTCTCACTAAACCCTCAAACTGATTTTAAAATTGAGAGATTAGTCAACATGTCCTATGGTGTAGAACAGGCATGCTCAACCTGCGGCCCTCCAGCTGTTGCAAAACTACAACTCCCAGCATGCCCGAACAGCCTACAGCTATCAGCCTACAGCAGGGCATTGTGGGAGTTGTAGTTTTACAACAGCTGGAGGGCCGCAGGTTGAGCATGCCTGGTGTAGAACATGTCTAAGCCCGGGCACCACGCCAAGGTTTCTCAAGTAGCCCGGGACCTAAAAGATAACGGATGCAGATGGGTGTATCATCAGTAACGGATCCAGTAAAAACACTAGTGTGAAAGTAGCCTAAGCCGGCAGCACGCAATGCTGCAAACAAAGCCAAGACCGATAAATAAAACATTTTTTTATTAAATCACTTAGACTTGAAAAAAGTCACATAATGTAATGCACTTAACTGTTCTGGATCTGTGATAAGTGCGCTGTACAGCACCAACCCAATGGATTGACTGTGCTTTATAAATAAAACATATGTACATAAGAAACAAGCACAATTTAACCCCTTAAATGATTCACAAGCCTGTAAGTGGTGGTTACAGAACTTGTAGCAAGTAAGACATTAAGAGAGAAAATAATCATAAACTAATAAAAACATTTAAAAAAAAAAAAACAACAAGAATGTACAAGTCAAATTACCATCGAGAGAGAACGGTGGCGTCAGCAAAACCGACTCCTAGTGCAATCGAGACTTTTTTTTCTGCAGACCAAATGAGTTTGACTGCAGGTAAGGCAAAGGCGTCACTTCACTGTGCAAAGTCAAGGAGGGTGGGCAGATCAAATGGTGAGGTACAGGTCTAGATGAAGAGTCTAGTCTTCTTTCCATTGCAGATTAGGAAGAGTCAGACATATAAAAACAGGTGCAACATTAACAAGTACAGTTTAAAGAGCACAAGGAGTTAAATTCCGGCAGCCGATCCAGCGCCATCCATCATCCTGAATCGCTATGAAAAAAAGGATTTAGCTGATGAAGCTCCGTTCACACATCTACAAAGAACGACGAGGGACTTGGCAAAAACTTAGCTTTACTTCTCTTGTATTGATCTTGTGTCACAGGCAGAACATTTAACACAGAGAAAGAAGGCTGTTTGTTTCTAGCTCTACTTTCACATCTGACAACACCCCCCTGCTGGTTCAGTGTCTGCGCTAGAGGGGAGGGGGATGTGTCCGGTATTGCAGCTTTCGCCCACCGCTCTGCAGACCCCAAACAGACATGGGGGAGTTATTCTTCTACACCCAATAACCCCTTTAGTTGGCTGAGACATGAGCGCTTTTTTGTGTCTGTATTAGGGGGGAGTAGGACCAGGACCCTATTCGTGCATCATGCTCTAACGCAAGGTCCGGTATAAACACTCCATCAGCCAGGAACCATAAAAGTATGGGATGTGTAAGCAGCAGAAGTTCCAGAAGAATTTACGAATGCAGCTCTAGCTGTGACTGGAGTATAAGACACAACTGAGAGAAGCAAAGCTAAGTTTTAGGAAAGGTCCTCACCAAGATATATGTAGATTAAATCAAGATGTCACCTCTTGTATTCCCTGTGAACTAACAATTCTGGTGCGTTTTTTTCTTACAATTCTGTGTTGTTCCTCTGTTATTCCTCCTGAATTTGTGCATCGGCACTGATCGGTAATGCCAGTCTCTGTGGGGACCCATCCCCAACTGGTAATACCCAGCTGTTTAGGTAGGAGGAATAACAGAGGAATAGCATAATGCATGGCGATAAGAAAAATGAATTGTTATTTTATGAAGAATACAATAAAAAAAACAAAAAAAAAAAAAAAAACAGCCCCCGTTTAAAATTGGGTTAATCAATTAGAAATAGACAGTCGGTAATTTCTCCCATTATTCCACCATTTTGTAATCTTCCTATAAGAAACTTGCTTTCAATGACAAATCTTACAAGTCACCTGAAGCCTTCAAGACATAGAAAAATATTTCTCTTATAAACCCCTCCAACGTTCTCCCAGTCTGTGCTTCTCGTCATGTAAAAAAAAATTAATTGAGCCCTACACATAATCTTCTAGAAGGCTACAGTGGCCCTTAATAGGTGTGGTGCCCTTTAAGTACAGATCCGATCAAAAACGCTCGTCCTAATAGACGGCCATTACTAACGGGATCAAGGAAACGTACAGAACATGAACTCTTCATATCGCCGCCAGGTACATTGTGCTCTTCATCATTACAATAGACATTCAACAAATGGTATAAAACGTCCAACAAACTGTATAAAACATGTCTTGTGCCAGTACGAATCCGATGCGAACCCCCTGTGAACGGAGACGTGAGGGGTTCTGAACGGGTACAGCCCTTCTGGTTCAGGAGACAGAGGCGATCACTTGCTGGAATGTTTGAGGCTTTTCAGGCCGGAGGTGCTCAGTGTCCGGGATCTCTGCCTGAGCGTCAGCTTTCCGGGAAGTTCAATGTTCTCAAACATGGGGCTCTCTATAATTTCTTCAGCTTCGGGCCGCTCACTTGGGTTATGAGAAAGCATGTGCCGGACCATGGTGTGCTGCACAGGACGGAAACACAAGCAGTCAGATATTCTCTGTGTCAGTGTGAAGTTTTACAGCTCAGATATACCCACCGAAGTGCTGTACGTGTACCGCTCCCCAGCCCCATTCATACCGCTACAGATCCCACCCAGGTGCTGTCCATACAACATGCCAAGGGAGCTGATGCCGCATGACTGGTGGAAACCCCTGTGGTCAGACCCCGATGATTCCAGAGCTGCACTCACTATTCTGCTGGTGCAGTCACTGTGTACATACATTACATTACTTATCTTGTACTGATCCCGAGTTACATCCTGTATTATACTCCAGAGCTGTACTCACTATTCTGCTGGTGGAGTCACTGTGTACATACATTACATTACTTATCTTGTACTGATCCCGAGTTACATCCTGTATTATACTCCAGAGCTGCACTCACTATTCTGCTGGTGCAGTCACTGTGTACATACATTACATTACTTATCTTGTACTGATCCCGAGTTACATCCTGTATTATACTCCAGAGCTGCACTCACTATTCTGCTGGTGCAGTCACTGTGTACATACATTACATTACTTATCCTGTACTGATCCTGAGTAACATCCTGTATTATACTCCAGAGCTGCACTCACTAGTCTGCTGGTGCAGTCACTGTGTACATACATTACTTATCCTGTACTGATCCTGAGTTACATCCTGTATTGTACTCCAGAGCCGCACTCACTATTCTGCTGGTGCAGTCACTGTGTACATTACATTACTTATCCTGTACTGATCCTGAGTTACATCCTGTATTATACTCCAGAGCTGCACTCACTATTCTGCTGGTGCAGTCACTGTGTACATACATTACTTATCCTGTACTGATCCTGAGTTACATCCTGTATTATACCCCAGAGCTGCACTCACTATTCTGCTGGTGCAGTCACTGTGTACATACATTACTTATCCAGTACTGATCCTGAGTTACATCCTGTATTATACTCCAGAGCTGTACTCACTATTCTCCTGGTGCAGTCACTGTGTACATACATTACTTATCCTGAGTTGCATCCTGTATTATACTCCAGAGCTGCACTTACTATTCTCCTGGTGGAGTCAGTGTACATACATTACTTATCCTGAGTTGCATCCTGCATTATACTCCAGAGCTGCACTCACTATGCTGCTGGTGCAGTCACTATGTGCATGCAATACATATAGTTACAGTTTGCATTATACTCTAGAGCTGTATTCTCAATTCTGCAAGTTTCAGAGCTGAAACCTCTCAGAATTCTTTGCCTGCACAGAGTTTGTTCTGATGCTTAGTATTCTAGAGAGTTTTAGTTTTTCCTACATGAGATAACGGACCAGAATTGAAAACCCCATATCAGACTCACATCTGAAGCCTGCAGCATCATGAATACAGCTCTGGAGCAGAACAAAGGCTGTCACTTAGAAATTAACGATTTAAAGTAGACAGTACCCTAAAGTTGCACAAGTATACGGCTAGGTCTCAGGTGTGACCATGGGTTACTGTGTGTACCTCGAGCCTAAAGGAGGTTATAAAATGCTTACCTCTTGGGGATATTGCTGTGTGAACAGGGCTGGAAACTTCAGGTCTCGCAAGTCTGTTAATATCTACAGAAAAATAAAATACATTTAATGGAACTGTCCAACTAAGGGCTCTGCATATTCAGTTCTGAAACCGATTTTCCATTTTGTCCATTAAAGGGGTTGTACAAGAATTGGAAAGGGAGAGTTGGCCGGACTGTAAGGGAAACTTACCTGCTTCCCACTCCTTCTGCTTCCAGCCTCCGACGCTCTGCTAAGCCCTTGCTGTAAATATCCGGTTTGACATTGCCTGCAGCCAATCGGTAACCAGCTCCCCTTACATAATGACAAATGGTCACATGACATAAGGCAGTGCGGTCTGCGGTGCGACCAATGATTGTCTGCTGCGATGTCGGAGCCGAGCAGAGCATCACAGGCTTGGAGGAGATGGAGCGTCCGGAAGCAGGTTAGTAGGCTTCACTTTACCGCTCCGGCCATGTGGGGGCAGCGTGTTTGCCAACCCCACTTCCTCATTCTTGCACATCCCTTTTAAGAATCACTCCCCGTTCTTCTACAACTGCTGCAGAATATCAGGCGATAACATCAGATAGCACCAACTAGGAATTCTCTACATCAACCTGGAGAAGAGGCAAGGGTGGCCACCAGAAGGATGTCCTAAATCATCTTCTGAAACAAACTGGCAGCAATCAGCTAATGTGCACAAAGGGGATCATATGAAAGGCATTGACTGAGATGAGACAACCCCTTTAAGTGAAATACTGACAAAGTTGTGCTCTCCTATAGGACAGACGTGGTCTTCAAGAGACTGAATGGAAATGTAGGGGCCTCCTTCAGTAAGTATATGCTATATGTATGTGCTTGTATTCAAGTATTGGATCCGAGAGGCCACAGAGCCACCTAGAGGAGAACCTGGCTACTACATGCACAGAAAAGAAGGAATTTTTTAATTTGTATTGAACCAGGAGAAAAAAAAAATACAAGACGTGACTATTGCAGCACACAAAGAAAAACTCTTAGCCCGTGGACTACAGTGAGGAGGGGTCACATGTGGAGCCCCAAGGTCACCCTGGTAATACCCAGCAGTCACTGACCTGCACCCTCTCCATGTTGGTACTGAACGGATACAGCAGCTCAAATAAGATGAGTCCCAGGGAGAAGATGTCCACCTTGTGAGAGTAACTCTGGCCGCACATCTGGAGACAAGCAGAAGACATCTCGTTAGGAATGACTGGTCGTTCCATAGACAACCGGATGTCATCGACGTCACCTACCTGTTCGGGGCTCATGTACAGTTTGGTTCCCACTTGCCCAGTGTGTCGGGCATAGGCTGGCATGGGCGTCAGAACAGTTTCTTCATCTTCTTCTTGGTCCATCTCGGTCACCAACCCGAAGTCTCCCACCTTCACCACATCGTCTATTGTAAAGAATATGTTGGAAGGCTACAAAGCGAAAGAGGAGGAATTCATCAAGGTCAATATACTGCGCCTGGAGAGGTCACCAGTCCTTTAAACGGATCGGGGGGGGGGGGGATTCCAACGTTAACATTGGGACGACCCTTTTAAAAAGCTCAGCCTAGAGGTGTTTACCACAACTATGCATTCAGAACACAGCGCCCTAGTAGTCACCGCAGAGCCCCTCCTACGTCCATAGTAGTTACTGGAATCCTGTGGACGGCGCTGTATAGTTCCAGAGCTACTCTGAAGCAGCTGATCAGTGGGGAGGGGGGGAAATGGAGCATTGGGCCCCTGCGGATCAGATACTGAAAGACTATTCTGAGGCTAATCCAGCACTAGTAAAATCCTGGAATACCCCTTTAAAGACCGGCATCAGAAAGGCGAAGTGTAAGACATTCCCCGAGTTTCTAAACTTTACAATATCTTACTAAAGGCAAAAAGGGCTCAATGGGGGAACAATTTATGCTTCGCACTCCTTCTCCTTCCGGCCGCCGACGCTCTGCCGGCCCTCCCCCAGCGCCGTAGACCCGCCGGGCCGGCCCTCCCCCAGAGCCGTAGACCCAGACCCGCCGGGCCGGCCCTCCCCCAGAGCCGTAGACCCAGACCCGCCGGGCCGGCCCTCCCCCAGAGCCGTAGACCCAGACCCGCCGGGCCGGCCCTCCCCCAGAGCCGTAGACCCAGACCCGCCGGGCCGGCCCTCCCCCAGAGCCGTAGACCCAGACCCGCCGGGCCGGCCCTCCCCCAGAGCCGTAGACCCAGACCCGCCGGGCCGGCCCTCCCCCAGAGCCGTAGACCCGCCAAACCTGTGTCTCTTAAAATGAAAAGGGCGGGAGTAAGATGTAGCAGATCTTATTTAAAGGGCTGTCTAACTTCAGAAAATGGCATTTATCATGTAGAGTAAATACAAGGCCCTTACTAATGTATTGTGATTCTCCATATTGCCTCCTTTGCTGGTCCGATTCATTTTTCCATCACGTTATACACTGCCCGTTTCCATGGTTACAGGCCACCCTGCAATCCAGCAGCAGTGGTCGTGCTTGTGTGCTACAGGAAAATATGTCCTCCTGGGCACCAGACATGCCAGCACTTTTTCTCTAAACCACCCTGTGGATTTCATGGTGGTAGTTACCATGGAAACAAGCAGTGTATAATGTGATGGAAAAATGAATCCAGCCAGCAAGGGAAGCAATATCGACAATCACAATACATTAGTAAGTGGCTTGTGTTAACTTTCTCTACCCCCCCCCCCCCTTTTCTCTACTCTCCCCCTCCCCCAGCGGTGACTGGAATTTGCCAGAATGTTATCATTTGAATGGAAAGTATCACCTACATTTATTCTGCCACTTAAAGGGGTTGTCAGAGTTATTTTTTTGTTCTTTGTATGTTTCTAACTAATCAAATCTAACAGCTTTACCATGCACTTACTGCATCTGTAGTTGCTCCTTTCTCAGATTCCACTGAGGGTCACATGACCTGTGATGTCAGCTTCTCTCCCTGCTCTGATAATGATTCCTGCACAAGCCTGAGAGAGCAAATATGTGGCTGTACATAAGAGTCACTGTGCCCCTGCACTGCCATTGCCCTCTCCCTGGATTCTTAACCCCTTCAGCTGCACAGACTCAGGGCTGAAGGCTTTACTGAGTAGCTGCAGGCAGCGAGGAGACAAATGCTGGGCATAGGAGCTGACAGAGGTGTTCTGCACAAGAACAGGTAGGGGGGGGGGGGGGGGGGGGAAGATCCTGTGTGTATCAGCAGTGTCATTGTACAGCTGGGGCTTGTAGTCCTACACATACAACATGCTGCAGAGTCTCCCAGCAGGCAGACATGTCACTCAGGGCAGCAGTGTTATTCACTCCCTATGCAGAACAGGGGGAGGGGCAGAGATTGTTGTTATTGCAGGTAAACAAAGGGCCAGAAGAGAACCAGGGAAATGAGGAAATATATATTTTTTTACCTAAAACTTGCTTAGCTCAGTTATATCTTGCTGCCCATCAGATTTACAGTGCCATATATTTTTCTTTCATAACTCAGACAACCCCTTTAACCTTTGATTTTAATCTGTTTTTATCTTTTGATTGTAGATTTTTTTTTATTCTGCTTCTGAACATAGTTATGGGGGCGGCCATCTTGGCTGAGCTGTTAACTCAGCCTTTAGAGTTCATTCACACATGCGGACCGCACATCGCCGACACTTAATAGAAAATGCCTAATCTTGTCCGCAATTGCGGACAAGAATAGGACATGTTCTATTTATTTTATTTTTTTCGGGAACGGAATTGTGTGGCCCCATAGAAATGAATGGATCCGCAATTCCGTACTGCAAAATACGGAACAGAATTGCGGATGTGTGAATGGAGCCTTAGGCCCCTTTCACACGGGCGAGTATTCCGCGCGGATGCGATACGCGAGTTGAACGCATTGCACCCGCACTGAATACCGACCCATTCATTTCTATGGGGCTGTTCACATGAGCGGTGATTTTCACGCATCACTTATGCGTTGCGTGAAAATCGCAGCATGTTCTATATTCTGCGTTTTTCACGTAACGCAGGCCCCATAGAAATGAATAGGGTTGCGTGAAAATCGCAAGCATCCGCAAGCAAGTGCGGATGCGGTGCGATTTTCACGCACGGTTGCTAGGAGACGATCGGGATGGAGACCCGATCATTATTATTTTACCTTATAACATGGTTATAAGGGAAAATAACAGCATTCTGAATACAGAATGTATAGTAAAATAGCGCTGGAGGGGTAAAAAATAAATAAATAAATTTTACTCACCTTAGTCCACTTGATCGCGAAGCCCGGCGTCTCCTTTGTTGAATAGGACCTGTGGTGAGCATTAAATACAGGTAAAGGACCTTTGATGACGTCACTCCGGTCATCACATGGTACGTCACATGATCTTTTACCATGGTGAAAGATCATGTGACGCACCATGTGATGACCGGAGTGACGTCATCAAAGGTCCTTTACCTGTATTTAATGCTCACCACAGGTCCTATTCAACAAAGGAGACGCCGGGCTTCGCGATCAAGTGGACTAAGGTGAGTAAAATTTATTTATTTATTTTTTACCCCTCCAGCGCTATTTTACTATACATTCTGTATTCAGAATGCTGTTATTTTCCCTTATAACCATGCTATAAGGGAAAATAATACAATCTACAGAACACTGATCCCAAACCCGAACTTATGTGAAGAAGTTCGGGTACCAAACATGCGCGATTTTTTTCACGCGCACATTTTCCCGCACCGCCCGTGTGAAAGGGGCCTTAGAAATATGCTTTGCAGCAGCCACATGGACCAGAGACACAGAATAGTCTGGAGGGGACCCTATTGACCTATGGGAGACAGTTGTCTAAGGCATGCTCTGTCACCTGTGCAGAGGTCAGGAGGGAGTAGATAAGCTGTTATATCACCTATTGTGAATGGTGGATCCTGTGTTATCTATATATAGGTGATAACGGTCATTGTTACCCTGTCTGTGATGATAATGAGATGAAGTTTGAAAAGCAATCTCTACAGACCAAGATGTGGCACCTACGCATCTGGCACCCAGCACCCTCCACCAATCAGCTGTTCCCTGCTGCCTCTGGGGCAGAACATAGCCCTTAGAACAGAGCCAGAAGCAGAGCTCAATCCAAAGCATAATCACCATGTCTGGTCAAATGAATGGGAGCCGAGCTGCACAGAATCCCAACCGAGACTGCACCATTCACTTGAATGGGAGCAAGGCTGCAGTACTCGGACATTGCCACTGTAGAGAGGAAGGAGACTTCTGCTTCTGGCACCATCCACTGTATAGTTTCTGGCGCCTGCCCGAAACGGCTGATGTTAGACACCCAACATTTTGATACTCATGTCCTATCCTGAGTCCTAGAAAAAAAATAAACGTCAAAGAGGTTGTCTCATATCAGCAAATGGCATTTATCATGTAGAGGAAGTTAATACAAGGCACTTACTAATGTATTGTGATTCTCCATATTGCTTTCTTTCCATCACATTTTACACTGCTCATTTTCCAGGGTTACAAGCACCACTGCTGCGCAGATAGGAGGTGGCCGGGACAGAGTTGCTGCACATACGTGCCTATGTGAGCTCCCTTGGCCCTGCTTTTTCCTATAGTGTGCAAGAACGACCACCGCTGCTGGATTACAGGGTGGTCATAACCATGGATACGAGCAGTGCATAACGTGATGGAAAGGAAGCAATATTGACAATCACAATACATTAGTAAGTGCCTTGTATTGACTTTCTCTACATGATAAATGCCATTTGCTGAAGTGAGACATCACCTTTAGGTGCATCGAGAGGAGACAAAGCCCTTGTTCCTTCGGCTTTCTCTGTCCCTTTCCTTCTTGATCCAACAGGGCCAGGAGAGATACCTAGGCAGGAACCTGGCGCTGCAAAAAATATAAAATCGAGAAAAAAGGAAGGAAGGGTTGGCACAGGAAACAGATGGAGCAAGGGTGCACAGAGGGGCTCAGGCCCGCCCTTAGTGCACTTAACACCTTATTTGCATAAGCATTGAAAGTACTTTTTCTCCAGAACAAAGCAGTGGATCACTAAGAGAAAGGTATTATCACATTCAGCTGAGCTAGCCCTGTTTAAAAGCGGATTTCCTGGTGACTGACCCCCATTACTGGGGGTTGTCAGGACTTTACTACTGGAGGCCATATGCCAACAATATTGGATCGGTTGTGTTCTGACCCAGAGAATCCATGTCAACCAGATAATTAAAGAAGTCCCCATTGGCTTCCACGGCAGAGTGTCGCTACTGCAGCGCTGTGCCATCCAAGCTCTAACTGCATACAACACATCTCTGGAGCAATTAATTAACCCCCAACCTCCTGCATGAGAATAAAGCCATCTTATGTGGGTTCCCCTTCCAGGAACAGGTGTACGCACCTTGAGATCCCTGTGCATCAGGCCTTTGCTGTGCAAAAACTGAACAGCTTCTGCAATCTGCAGAAATATATTGAGGCTCTCAGCCCGTGGCCGGTCCTCCAGCGTGCAGCGCGCCTCCATCCAGTCTTTAAGGTTCTCCTTGCGGCACAGCTGCATCTGTATGTAGAGGTACACCTTAGGAGAGCTAGGGTTCAGCTTCTCAGCCATATTTTTGGTTAAGTCCAAGTTCAGGGTTTTCGGTCTGGGAGGCGAAATGGACAAAGTGCTTGGAGAGGTGGGTTTACTCTCGCTGGAGGAGTCTCCCTGAGAAAACTCGCTGGTCGTAACCACAACGGACACATCCGTCCTGTTTTCTAAATTATTGGATGAGTTGTCGCAACCAGAGTCTTCAAAGATGATGGAGGAGGAGGTTCTCTCATGTAATCCAAGATCTCGAGGCTCGTAAGGAACGCCCATGTCCTCGTCATCCATTGTGCTGTGCTCCAGGTCACAGTCTGTAAGGAAACTGTCCTGCAGGTTCACCACGGCGTCATCCTCTGTAGAGAAGTGGCGAGGAAACGATCGTCCCCGTGGTCGTCTTGGATCAACAGCCATAAACCTGGTGGACAGAGAGCACTGACTTTCTGAAGAAGGGGTGAGGACTTCTACCTGCTCCTTCATGGAGAAGGGGTCTGCACTCCGAATCTTGATGGAGAGGCCATCCATAGGAGTAGGGGAGCTGAGGGGCCACTCGGTGCTGAAATATAGAAAAGTCACATCAAAAGACTTGAAATTTTGGAGTGCTATCTGCAATAGTTCCAGATACAGTTCCGCTATGCCCTAAGAGCTGCCTACTCGGCATCTTAGATGAGGAGGTTTGGGGTCATCATCATAGGATTTTTCTGAGCGAAACCCTATTTTTTGCCAGAAAGACCGTCGCCCTGAGATGGATGGATGACAGGGCGCCTACACTGGGTCAATGGAAAGCGCTGGTCAATCAGGCTGTAGGCATGGAAAAGGTTGTCTATATTCACAGGAAGTGCCCGCAAAAGTTTGACAAAGTGTGGGGTGAATGGTGTGCGTCCCCTTTGACTGTGCACAACGCTTGTATGTTTTCAGCTGCTGATGTGTGATATATTGTTTATATCTATTGAGGTGCTAGCCTCTTCTATCTCATGGTCTATAAAAGTCACCTGACTTGTACGCCTCCTTGCTGTATTGGATCTAATGCCATACTGTCTGGTACTACTGTGCTTGTACTGTATCCCCTGCGCGGGATTGAACCTGGATTTGCTACCTCTATGCTTGTGATAATGTAACATGCCTTTCTTGTTAAACTTCAATAAAACGAGTTTAAAAAAAAAAAAAGACTTGAAATTAACAAGAACATTATTGACACTGATCCCAAAACATGACGACTGTCAATGCGCCCTAGGCCGTCGGTTGTAACAGGGCTAGGATCACATGCCCAATGTACGGCACATGAACATTACAACGGGGAGAACAGAGAGCGCAGATATTGCAGATAACTCCTTTAAAGGGTGACCTATCCTCTGGTCTGACACCCGGGGCCCCCCGCTGATGAGCTGTTTGAGGAAGGTCCTGTAAGCGATGTGACCTTCTCTCAGCTCACCGAGCACAGCGCAGTACATAGTATTGTGGCTTGGTATCGAGCTCGGCCCTATTCACTTCTATAGGGCTGAGCTGCGCCTAGGCCATGTGACCGATCAACCTGACATCACTTGGCCATGGTAGGAAAAGCTGAGAGAAGGCCGTGGCGCTACTGCAATGGCCGCTGCGGTGTCGGACAGCTGACCGGCAGGGGTCCCCAGGTGTCGGACAGCTGACCGGCAGGGGTCCCCAGGTGTCGGACAGCTGACCGGCAGGGGTCCCCAGGTGTCGGACAGCTGACCGGCAGGGGTCCCCAGGTGTCGGACAGCTGACCGGCAGGGGTCCCCAGGTGTCGGACAGCTGAGGGTAGTGCATGTAGGGCAGGGCATGCTCTGTGATGTGCAGAGAGAGGGGAGGAGCTGCTCTGTCCTCCTCACGTATTGCCAGTTCTATCTCAAGTAATACTTCAATGACCCATTATATAACAAATCTGGAGCAAATATTCTTGGAAGTCTGCACTGGGCCATTCCTGTTTTCCCTCCTGGAAACGTATAAATTAACAACTGAATACTAACTTTCTCTTCTGTTGACAGTGTCCCATCACTGCTGACAGTATTAGGGCTCATGCACACGATTGTATTTTCTTTCCATGTCCGTTCAGGTTTTTTTGCGGACCATATATAAAACAATTCATTTCAATGGGTCCGCAAAAAAAAAAATTTTTTTTTAAATAAACTGAAGTTACTCCATGTGCATTCTGTTTTTGTGTGTTCGTTCCGCAAAAGAAAAATAAAAACAGAACATGTCCTATTGTCTGCATTACGGACAAGAATAGGACCGTTATTAGGTGCCGGCTGTTCTGTTCCACAAAATATGGACAGCAAAATACATACGGTCAAGTGCATGAGCCCTTACACTGAGCAAGTGATAGGCCCTATAGGGAGAATGGTCACATCCATTTATTCTGTTATGCCTCCTAGAAACTCTTGAATACATTGTTGACTGGAGATTACCAGTTGGAGGTGTGTGCATACTACAGTTGGACCCCATCAAAGCAGCGCTGACTGTAGAGACCCGTCCCTCAGACTAAGGGGGAATGGTAACAATCTGTTTATTCATATGTTTTCAATAGGAATAACAGAGGAATGGCAGAGTGCAGGGCTCTAAAAAAAAGATGCCCTGGAATTGCCATTTCATGGGGGAAAACACAGATTTCAGAAGCTCTTAGATGTGGATCCAGCTTTTTAATGCTAGATGTGTCCATGGTAATCCTGCCAGTGATGATTATTATACTGATGTAGACAACATTATTCCCATTAGCCTAAGGCAACATAACCACATTACAGAAGGGACCCTGCTGGCACAGCCAGGGCAAAAATAATGCTGGCTGGATCTGTACAAGTCAGTCTTTGGGGGTAAAGGGCGACCGTACCATCCATCTTTGAGCCACAGCTCATCCATTTTCTCTTGCCACAGCTCTGGCGGCTCTTCACGCCAAGCATTGAAGTAGCGCACAATCCCAGGATGCTCCAGTTTGGCCAGCGCCTTGACTTCCCGCATCACCTTCTCTCTGGCCAGCTTCCTAGGAGGAGAGCAGAACAGACCTGGGTTAACAGAATGGTGTACAGTCAGTGAGCCGTGCTACCAATGAGAGGGACACGGGGGCTATGATTGTATGACCGCTTATTTCCTGGGCAAACATTCCAATTTAGAGGGGCTTCCTGGGAGCACAATACTGACGACCTATCCACCGATCAGCTGCTGGAAAAGACCAGTGAACGCTGTGGCCTCTTCCTAGGGAAGGGACGGTCACAAGGCCTAGATACAGCTCAGTCACATTGTAAGTGAATAGACCTGGGCTGCAATACCAAGCACAGCCACTACACAATGGATGGCGCTGTGCTTAGTATGCTGTGAGGAGGCATCAGCACTTACCAGAGTGTCATGGTCTCTTCACACAGCTGGTGGGTGGTGGTGTCAGGTGTCAGACCCCCACCAATCAGATCCTGAAAATAGATCAATGTAGTACTCCCAGAAAACCCTTTTAAAAAGGGTTGTTGACCTTGGACAGCCTCTTCTTGTCAGAAGGGTCCCTTGACTATAAGCTGATCGCAAGGTGTCCTCCTCATGGGACTCCCAGCGATCAGCTGCCAGTAATCTGTATGAAAACCTGGCAGTTCCTGTTCAATTTCCTTGCAGCGCCACCACAGGTGAAACAAAGTATTACACAGTGCTCCCAAACCCTTGGGATATCTTGTGTAATACAGCACATGTATTTATTTTTTTTTTTAGGCGTTTATGGTATTGCAGCATTCACTTAAAGGGGTTTTCGGGGATTTTAATATTGGTGCCTTCCCTTCACCGTTTACCTGCTCGCCGTCTACATCACAGAGGTGAGCAGGTGTCACTACAAGCTCCTTTCTAGTCAAGTCTGGCACGGTGTGCGGCCGTCTCTTCATCCAGCTGATCGTGGGGGGGTGCTGCAGATCTCATATGGATGGCCTATCCCAGAAAACCCCTTTAAATAGGAATTAAAGGGGTTGGTCCATCTTACTCATTGGTGACGTATCGCTAGGATATGCCACCAATGCCAGATAGGTGCAGGTCCCAGAGGAGAGTCCTCCAAAGCAAATGAGAGTGTGCTGTGCGGATTTCTCAATTCACTTCTATAGAAGTTCCAAAAAGAGGAGAGTGAGCGCGCTCAGCCATTTACGAAACTACCATAGAAGTGAATGGACGGTGGCCATATTTGCATGGCGCTCCCCCATTTGCTTTGGTGGGGGTAGGAGATGGGTAGGACTGCCCACCAATGGGTGAGATTGGCAAACCCCATTAATTGCAATACCAAGCAGAGCCCCTGAACAAGAGCAGGGCTGTTTATGGAGGAAAAATCGCAATCAAATGCAAAATACGCCCACTAACTTGAAACATGTCTGCCGTTACCTATTAGGAAGCCGGATCCTCTTGATGGCATAGTTACAATCGTCAACTTTATTTCTAGCTTCAAATACCACTCCGAAGCCTCCGCGTCCTAAACAGCGGATTGGTTCAAAATCAGTGAGATACCTGCAATGAGAAGTGAAGGGTTAACAGAGGGAATCCCATACATGAAACTCCTTCCATTATGAATATTAAAAGGGATTCTGTCACCAGTTTTTGACCCCCACATTCAAAAATATGGTTATGTTCATGGTGCCCTTGTGATTCCTAATGTGGTCTTATAAGCTAAATCTGTGTGCTCATTTAGTGTAAAAACGTTTTATCTAACCTGTCATTCATCTCGGTAAGGTGCCCAGGAGGACGCTCATGTCTCCAAGATGCCGCCCGCCGCCGTTCGTGCCCAGCTCCAACTTTGCTTTCATCAGCGCCGCCTTAGAATCCTTTTCAACGCCTCCGGCTCTCCCTCACTCCCCCCTCCTTCTCTAAGATCCCGCGCGTGCGCACAGGCCTGTGCCTGATGCGCCCGTGCGGACTTCTCCGTTCAGCTTCATTGAGCGAAGTGCGCAGGCACTTTGCTCAACCGCCCGATGACCTGAACGCTGGCGCACGTGCAGGATCTTAGAGAAGAAGCAGGGGGGAGTGAGGGAGAGCCGGAGGCGTTGCAAAGTATTCTCAGGCGGCGCTGATGACAGCAAAGGAGGAGCTGGGCGCGTCGCTGATGACAGCAAAGGAGGAGCTGGGCGCGTCGCTGATGACAGCAAAGGAGGAGCTGGGCGCGTCGCTGATGACAGCAAAGGAGGAGCTGGGCGCGTCGCTGATGACAGCAAAGGAGGAGCTGGGCGCGTCGCTGATGACAGCAAAGGAGGAGCTGGGCGCGTCGCTGATGACAGCAAAGGAGGAGCTGGGCGCGTCGCTGATGACAGCAAAGGAGGAGCTGGGCGCGTCGCTGATGACAGCAAAGGAGGAGCTGGGCGCGTCGCTGATGACAGCAAAGGAGGAGCTGGGCGCGTCGCTGATGACAGCAAAGGAGGAGCTGGGCGCGTCGCTGATGACAGCAAAGGAGGAGCTGGGCGCGTCGCTGATGACAGCAAAGGAGGAGCTGGGCGCGTCGCTGATGACAGCAAAGGAGGAGCTGGGCGCGTCGCTGATGACAGCAAAGGAGGAGCTGGGCGCGTCGCTGATGACAGCATAGGAGGAGCTGGGCACGTCGCTGATGACAGCAAAGGAGGAGCTGGGCGCGTCGCTGATGACAGCATAGGAGGAGCTGGGCACATCGCTGATGACAGCAAAGGAGGAGCTGGGCGCGTCGCTGATGACAGCATAGGAGGAGCTGGGCACGTCGCTGATGACAGCAAAGGAGGAGCTGGGCACGTCGCTGATGACAGCAAAGGAGGAGCTGGGCACATCGCTGATGACAGCAAAGGAGGAGCTGGGCACATCGCTGATGACAGCAAAGGAGGAGCTGGGCACATCGCTGATGACAGCAAAGGAGGAGCTGGGCGCGTCGCTGATGACAGCATAGGAGGAGCTGGGCACGTCGCTGATGACAGCAAAGGAGGAGCTGGGCACGTCGCTGATGACAGCAAAGGAGGAGCTGGGCACATCGCTGATGACAGCAAAGGAGGAGCTGGGCACATCGCTGATGACAGCAAAGGAGGAGCTGGGCACATCGCTGATGACAGCAAAGGAGGAGCTGGGCACATCGCTGATGACAGCAAAGGAGGAGCTAGGCACGAACGGCGGCATCTTGGAGACATGAGCATCTCCCTGGGCACCTTAATCTGATGAATGACAGGTTAGATAAAACGTTTTTTACACTAAATGAGCCTGCAGATTTAGCTTATAAGACCACATTAGGAATCACAAGGGCTCCATGCACATAACCATATTTTTGAATGTGGGGTCAAAAACTGGTGACAGAATCCCTTTAAGCTTTCCCCTACACCATTATACAGGGGCTGCGGGGTCCCACCCTCTTGTCCAGAGACCTCATCAGTAGGTGGACACCTGTAAGTAGTCTCTTCTACCATTAACGTGTGATCCTAAGTGTAGCGGGAGCAGAGTGGCTCTTCCTGCCGGTGCCTATGCACAGTAACAGGGAGATGGCTGTCCATAATAATCACGAATACAAGGACTCTCCTTACAGCAACAACCTGCCCGCCTGAATGTGCCGCCGATCATCCGATGAATCATGGCTTCTGTGCAGCAGATCGTGTGGTCTAAACAGCGATCTGCTGCTCAGAAGCCATGATTTTGTAGGAGGACGAGGGATCGCTATAGGGATCCCCCGTCCTCATACAGTGAAGGAGATCACTGCATTTTAATGCACGGTCTCCTTCGCTGAACGAGCAGCCGACTGTCAGGAAGGAACGCTTCCTACATCATCCCATGTAAACCCAGCGTAGTAAATAAACTCACACAATACTCTATGGCTTGGTAATGGGGAGCCCGCTGTGTGTTCGTACCAGGCTCCCCCCCCCCCCCCCCCCAATACTATATTCTGCAATGTCTACATGTAGGGTTGCTGTACAGATAAGGGTACTTTCACACTAGCGGCAGGACAGATCCGACAGGCTGTTCACCCTGTCCGATTCGTCCTGCCGCTTTTTCACTGTGCTGCCACTCCGTCCCCATTGAGGCCGCCGGACTAAAAGTACTCCATGTCCGACTTTTTAGTCCGGTGGCCTCTCGCCGCTCTGCGCCGGAGCTCCGCCCCCGTCCCAGTCAATGGGGATGGAGCGGCAGTCCGGCGGCACGTCGAAATAGCGGCAGGACAGATCAGACAGGGTGAACTGCCTGTCAGATCCGTTCTGCCGCTAGTGCGAAAGTAGCCTAACTGTGATTTGTATCCGTGTCCAATCTGAAGGAAAACTAAAAAAAACTAAAAACATACCGCAGACATTTGCCATCTAGTGTGTTGTCAGTCAGTGTTCCACAAATGACAGAACAGACGAGAATAGTCCTTTGTAGTGGAGTGCACCATTCTGCTACACGGACCACTATGCGGACACCGCTATTTCAGAGGCAGAGCATTACCTGGACACATATCCACAGCCGTTGTAGTCACTTCTGCTCTCCGTCAGCTCTCCACTCTCGGGCTCATACTTATTGTCCGTCTGACACTGCGTCTCCGATTCTTTCCTCTTCTGCAATCCATATAGGAAAGACAAAAAAATTAAATAAAATAATGACTACCAATGACTTGTGATGAGACATACAGAGATGGCAGGAACGTGCGGAATATACTGATACACCATTCAAGTATACTTAGGGGTCAAAAGTAAGTGTACGATGGAAATTCACATAAGTGTTCACCTAAAACTGGAAAACTCCTTTCAGGGCACTTTCACACTAGCGTTATTCTTTTCCAGCATAGAGTTCCATCCTAGGGGCTCAATACCGGAAAAGAACTGATCAGTTTTATCCTAATGCATTCTGAATGGAGAGAAATCCGTTCAGGATGTCTTCAGTTCAGTCTTTTTGACTGTTCAGGACGGCGATAATATGGCAGCATGCTGCGGTATTATCTCCGGACAATAAAACTGAACGCTTGCCGGAATGCCGGATCCGGCATTAGTTTACATTGAAATGTATTAGTGCCGGATCTGGCATAAAAAATACCGCAAAGCCGAAACCATCCTTCCGGTCTGCACATGGACAGACCTTTAAAAATGTGAAGAAAAAAAAAATATATATATATATATATAAATATAGAAACGGATCCGTTCTTGCAATGCATTTGTGAGACGGATCCGCATCCGGATCGGTCTACAAATGCTGTCCGTTTGCATGCAGGCAGTTCCGGCGATGAACTGCTTGCCGGATCACTCTGCCGCAAGTGTGAAAGTAGCCTAAGGTAGAGGGGAGGGGCGGATACAAGTACCATATTTTTTCGCTTTATAAGACGCACCTTGGTTTTTGAGGAGGAAAATGAGAAAGAAAAAAAAGAATGTTTGAACCAAAAGGTGTGCTTTTGGTGGGTTTTGAACTAATGGGGGATCTGTGGATGACACCGATGGGGGGGGGGGCTGTGGATGACACCGGTATGGGGACGGGGTGGGTGGTATCTGTGGCTGATGCATTGTTATGAGGGATCTATGGATGACGCATTGCTATGGGAACAACTGCAAAAAAAAGGGGGGTCAGTCCGCACATCCCAATGCCTGCTGCCATGGCTAGAAACATACAGAAAAAAATATATACAATGCCGCAGCACTCTGCAAACACAAAGTACAATAATGCCATAATTATAGAAAACATTCCGGTGCTAATGCTACGCTTATTTAGCAAATTTGAGATTCTTGGCAAATACATTTTGTACAAAATTATTTGGGCCCGTCTGCCGCACGTCAAGGCAATCGCTAAGACAGGAACCTAACACTGAATCCTACCTGTTATATGCCATAATGGGAGTGCAGGTTCCACATGCATGCTGGGTCCACTCTATACCGCTCCTGGTGCCAAATGGCTTCCAATAAATACAATGAGAGCAGGCTACAGCTTTATACTTACTGTAATTAAAATCAGCCTATGGGGCAGACAGGCTGGCCAGGGGTGCAAGACCAACAGGAGTCAGCCACACCGCCAGCTCCAGTACAACTGCAAAAAAGGGGGTCAGTCAGCACATCCCAGTGGGCTCAGCATCCATGTTGGTACCTGCATTGCTGGGTTTAATGGAGGCAGTTATGGCATCAAAAATGGTAAAAGGCAGAGTGGACCCAGCATGCGTGTGGAACCTGCACTCCCTGAATTTTATGGTGGCCGTTATGGCACATAACAGGTAGCATTTAGTGTTAGGAACCCGTCTTACAGAGATGACGTTTGGCAGACGGGCTCAGATGGTTTTGTACATTGCCAAGAATCTCAAATTTGCAAAATAAGCGTAGCATTAGCACCAGAATGTTTTCTATAATTATTACTTTGTGTTTGCAGAGTGCTGCGGCATTGTATTTTTCCTGCATTGCTGGAGGGGGTGGATCTGTGGATGATGCATTGTTATGGGAGGGGGGGGGGGGGGGGATCTGTGGGTGACACACATAGCATCTTATGGTGGTCCCCTCATGGCCCTATGTGTTACAGTATTACGCTATTAATGTGTCCCCTCAAGTCCCTGTGTGAATATAGTGACCCCATTACACCGGGCCCCGCTCACAGCAGTCTTTATATGTAAAGTTTATTTAATGCTCAAGCAGTGGCTCCCCAGCGCAATTGTCTGTAGTAGTACTCACTAGCTCACTCAAAGCAGCGGTCAGGCCGGCAGCGTAACGTCAATCACTCAGTCACGCTCCTGCTCTGCCAGATTCATTAATTAAGTGGGAGGAGCATGACGGAGTGAGTGACGTTACGCTGCCGTCCTGCTGCTTTGATGGTGAGTAATACTACAGACGATAACGCTAGTTTAAAGGGACTCTGTCACCACTTTCTAACCCCCACTTTTAAAACTATAGTTCTGTCCATGGAGCCCCTGTGATTACTAAGGTGTTGTTATAAGCGAAATCCGCAGGCTCGTTTTGATAAAAAAAACTTTTATCTAACCTGTCACTCATGAGGATAAGGTGCCCAGGGCGTTTCTCCTGGTCTGAACATGCCGCCCGCCGCTGGTGCCCAGCTCCTCCTCTGCCTTGAATTAGCGCCGCCTGAATGTGAAGAAATACGCCTCCGGCTCTCCCTCAGTCCCCCCTCCTTCTTTTCTAAGATCCCGCGCGTGCAGCAGTGTTCGCGTTATCGGGAGGTTGAGCGAAGTGCGCATGCGCACTTCGCTCAATGAGGCTGAATCGAAAAGTCCGCACGGGCGCATCAGGCACAGGCCTGTGCGCACGCGCGAAATTTTAGAAAAGGAGGGGGGACTGAGGGAGAGCCGGAGGCGTATTTCTTCACATTCAGGCGGCGCTGAAAGGATCAGAGGAGGAGCTGGGCACCAACGGCGGCGGGCGGCATGTTCAGACCGGGAGAAACGCCCTGGGCACCTTATCCTCATGAGTGACAGGTTAGATAAAAGTTTTTTTAATCAAAACGAGACGGCGGATTTCGCATATAACAACACCATTGTAATCACAGGGGCTCCATGGACAGAACTATAGTTTTAAAAGTGGGGGTTAGAAAGTGGTGACAGAGTCCCTTTAACAAACCAGAGCAACTGCTTGAGCATTAACTAAACAGACTTTACATGTAAAGACGGCTGTGAGTGGGGCCCGGTGTAATGGAGCACAGTGACTGCGGCCGGCGATGCATCAGTGTCAGCCATTTAAAAAATGGCACCATTCGCTTTATAAGACGCACTGCCTAGTGAGATCTGTGCTGCTGCTCATAGAGCATTGTCTTCCCAGGTGACAGCAGGACTAGTTGTGCCCAGGTTTACGGCATTGGAGTGTGAACAAGAGTGTTTTCAACTTAACTCTGAACAACACCCGACGGTTGGACGTACCCTGGCGCTGTTAGTTGGCTGGAAGAGCTTGCGGACGATGTATGTAGTGGCGGTGATGCACAGCAGGATGGTGCCGATTATCTCCTTCCACCAGGGGAGAAGCACCACAGGATCCTTCTTACGAATGTTCTTGTAGTTTGGGTTCTCCAGTATCCCAATGGTGATCTGTGTCCCTCGCTTGCTGCGCTCCCTCTTGTAGTAGGGCAGGTAATACCCATTATCTGCAGAGAGTGAGATACATACAAGAGCGTCAGAGAGACCTGACACCCCTTATGTGCCAACACAAAGGCACGGTGACTTCACCAGCAGAATGGTGAGTGCAGCTCTGGAGTGAGATACAGGATCAGGACATAAGTAGGGGTTACTCTACTAACTAAAGATAAACGAAAACGTCACAGGTGGACATAACATGACGATGACGGCAGTGAAGATGAATCAAAGTGGTTTTCTGGGTTCAGGGGGCGATTCTTGGTTATAAGCTGCTCTACATAGGAGTGGAGCATAGGAGTATTTCCTTGCTTTGATGCTCCCCCTTATCACGCTGCATCACAAGTATCTGTTTGTGCCAGTGACTTATCGGGCTTCTCATGACTATGCTGCCGCAACAGACGGGTGGTTTATAGCACTCCCGGAGGCAGTTTTGCAGGTGGGTGCTATGCAAAGTTGCACAGTACCCGCCTCCGGCAGCACTAGAGACGTCACCGGGCTCACCGCTAGGCGGAAATCTCTGCTAAGCATAGTGATGAGAAGTGCGGTACATCACCGGCACAAAAACAGAAGGGGAGCATCAGAGCAAGGAAATGCTCTACTCAAATATATATATAACCAAGAACCTAGAAAACCCCTTTATTGGATATAAATGATACCGGCCAGGGTCCAGCATGCAGTTCCCCGGGGCGCGCCAGATCGTGGGGAAACCCATTTATATTATTTTAGAACAGGGATCAGCAACCTTCTGCACTCCAGCTGCTGTGAAACTACAACTCCCAGCATGCAAACATGCTCAGCTGTTCTCACAACTCCAATAGAAGTGAATGGAGCATTCTGGGAGTTGTAGTTTTAGAACATCTGGAGTGTCGGAGGTTGCTGACCCTGTTTTAGAAGCTGAAGAGGATTAGGGCCGATTCACACGTTCCATAATTTCCCGCCACAGACAAAATCAGACACAAAAATCCCAGATGCAGGTTTGGGAGAGGATGAATCCAGCCTGAAAACGATTAAATATCTGAACTGGACAGGTTAGCGAGGACGCAAGAAATGGGAATGCTCCGTATAAGCAGTCCATCCAGAATGTCCGCCATGCACTATTCCTTCAGGGGCTGAATGGAAGACATAATCAGAACGGCGTGATCTGGCACAAATGGTCTGAGATGGGGGGGGTCTGGGAATGATGGGGTGTCACACAGTGCAGGTAAGTACCACTGAGAGAAGGCTGCTGGACAGGAAGCGGGGCCAGGCGGATGGCCGCTACAAGGGGATGAGGAGGCTCTCGAGTTTCATATCTGGGGGCTTCTCTGTTCTTTGCTGAAAACAAGGTATACGGTCAGGAGGATACAGCAGTCTATGGAGTCCCAGTGCTAGGGCCATACAGTCATACATGCACAGAGTGGCCAAGATCACACTGAAATCCATCATGCCTTATCCGTCAGACTGGTTGCGATACCCCCTAAATCGTTAGATACTGCAGAACACAGGCATGACAAACCGTGGGTCCGCAAAACATGGGCACCAGCTGTGTGAACTCTGCACCGACTTCAAATGGGTCCAAGATCTCAAAGATATAGGACATGTTCTATCCTTTGTGGTGCAGAGGTACAGAGCCAGTCCACAGAAGGGCTTCCATGTGTTTCCATGGACTTCTGGGCCTCTTCGTAGCAAAAGAAAGGACATGTCCAATCTTTCACCACATCCCGTGGATCGCAGACCCAGGCGACTGGTCCGCACTGCGATGAGGAGTGTACACAGCCAATGCCCATGTTCTGCGGACCCGTGGTCGGCATCACAGGCACGGCAGCACCCTGGTCATGTGCATGGGGCCCTACTATGGTATAAGTACATCAGAGACGATAGCCTGCCTTGTTTTGGGACTCCGCTCTATGACCCGAACAGGGTGATGCTCTGTAACCGCAGCTCTTGCGGCCCACGCAGTCATTTATCAAACTTGGCTGGAAGGTACAGATGCCCGATGTGCAATGATCAGCTTTTCACCATGCTAGGGTTGACTCTTTGAAAAACAGTCCCTTTGAGGTGCCCAGCTTTAAAGAGGACCTGTCACCACTCCTGACATGCCCGTTTAATAGCTTCATGCATTCCCCGTGTAATAACAATTCTGTAGCATCTATTCTTATGGCTCTATGTTGTGCCATTCCTGTATTATTTCTACTAGAAGTTATGAATGAATTTCTAGCAGCCTGCAGTAAGGGTACAGAGGGGAGGTAACCAGCTGGGGGGGTGTCCCTGCACAGTCTGACAATGGCAGCCCTGATTGGATACAGTAAGTCTGTGCAGGGACACCCCCCCAACTGGTTACCTCCCCTCTGTACCCTTACTGCAGACTGCTAGCAATTCATTCACAACTTCTAGCAGAAATAAGAGATGGCACAACATACAGACATAAGAATAGATGCTCCAGAATGGTTATTACATGGGGAATGCATGAAGCCATTAAAACAGACATGTCAGGAGAGGTGAAAAGGTCCTCTTTAAAGGGGAGAGCTAATACCAGACTCTGCAGCTATGTGATCTGGGAGATTTATCAAAACTGGTGTAAAGGAAAGCCGGCTTACTTGCCCATAACAACCAATCAGATTTCACCTGTCATGTTCCAAAGGAGCTCTGAAAACGAAAGTTGGAATCTTTCCTTTACACTAGTTTTGATAAATCCCCCCCCCCAATAGGATCTGTGCAAGGAAGCACCAATAAAGACAGAAACCAAATCCGAGATAATGATGAGCTACCATCATCCTGTAGGATCACTAGAGGCGGACTACCTCACTGTGAAGGCTGACTTACCATACGGATACTGGAGCACAGACAGGGCCCCGTTGCTGTACTCCTCATGAGAGAACTTATCATTGCTGAGACATTTATCAAACTCGTCCGACCCAACCAACACAGGCGTCCGGGAAGGAGAGTCTGAAGAGGATGAGAATTAACGTGTGAAACTACAACTCCCAGCGTTCCCCAACTCATTAGCATGCTACAGATTGCAGATTACTGGTCAATATCTATCACAATGCAGTGGAAACACAAGGAGGGAATGCAAGAGCTTGGATAATAGGATGGAAGTGCTTACGTATTAAAGGCTTCCACTTGATCCTCGGCAGAGATATTATGGCGTTACCGTCCTTCCTGGTGTCCAACGCTGTCGGATTCACTGGAAATTTCTCTGATGGCCGAACAGAAGCCTGCAGATAGAGCTGCCCCCGGTACATCCCTATCACACCGAGAGAAAACACAGTGATCACGGGGGTGGAAGGCCATACTTGGCATAGCTACAAAGGAGCCCACCCCAGCAGGCCCCATCTGCTCCACTAAACGTACGCAGGAATCACATTGTTCACATGCAAGGCTATTGGAATGGGTGTGAAGGAGAAATACTATGACCATTTGCCCAGCACCATGCCAGGGGAGGGAGGGGGGGGGTTTCAATTTTAATTTTTGCTATGAGGTCCCCTCTTACATATACACAATACACCACTCCGAGACCGACTGTATCATATGTACCGAGGTAGAAGCTGGACTCTGTGGCTCCTCTAGCAGCTTCCACAAGATCCTCTTCATCCTCCAGGACATCATCATTTGATGAGTAACTCGTGTCATCAAACAGATTGATGGGCACCACCTTCCCATCTCTGACTAACCAGGCCGAGGCTATGGGGGTGCAGAACTAAAGTAATGGGAAAAAAAAAAAACACAAGTATTAACCCTTAGGATACCCCGATGCTTTCATTTTTTCTTCCCTGACTTCCTGTAGCCATAACTTTTTTATTTTCCCCATACACATAGCCGTATGAAGGCCTCCTTTTTGTGGGACAAGTTGTACTTTCTAATACCACCATTTAATATTGCATACCATGTAGTGGGGAAAAAAAATTCCAAATGGGGTGGAACTGGGAAAAATAAATGCAAATCCTCCACAGTTTTACGGGCGTTATCCCTCTGCGGCAAAACTGACCTGTGCCCTTCATTCTCTGGGTCAGTACGATTACAACATACAATACCACATATCTGTGTGGGTTTACATGTCTAAATACTGAAGAAAAAAAATTTAACTTTGAAAAAACATTGTTTTATCTTTTTCATCACCATATTCTGTATAATTAAGTCTACCGAGCTGTGTAGGGGGTCATTTTTTTGCGGGACGATCTGTCGTTTCTATCGACACCATTTTGGAGTGTGGGCGTCTATTTGATCAGATTTTATTCAATTTTATGGGGTAAGAGAAGCAATAAAAAAATGGGTCATTTTGATCCTTTTTTCCGTTACGCCATTCACTGTATTCGAATTTTTTTTATATTTTAATAGTAAGGTCGTTTTCGTATAGGGAAGATAGGAAATCAGCAATCTATGTTTTTCTACGTTAGCCTGCCACCTTCTGGCCAACATAGGAATTGCAGCTCTAATATGCTGAGTCTCTTCAGAGAGACCCAGGCCGAGCCTATTAGAATTAATCACCAGCATTCCTGATTGCCGCACGGGGATACCGGTATTAACCCACCAATTAGATGCCGTGATCACACTAAGAGCTCATGCACACGACCGTATGCCCTCCGAGACATCCGGTCCGTGAGCGGGCCATATGTCCCAGAGCGGCATACATCGTGCACACGGGAGCGCACAGCATCATCGTCTTCACTTCTACTTAAGAGTCACTTTACAGAAGTGTTGTGCCATCTACATAATCCAGCACCCATGATGCTGTGCCCTGCATCTAATACATAGCAGGCAGAGAGGGAGTTACCTGATGCTCCCACTCCAGGTGCCCCAGTTGGCGGTTAAAGGCCATGACCTTCCAGTCGGCCACAGAGACCTTGATGAGAACGTCCTTCGTGCCGGCCTCTGGATCATCAACGTCAGCGATGATTTTAGAGTCATCTGTGCCACCAGTGGGTTCAACGTGGCCTTCGATAAAACCCACGCCTCGCTCAATGTCTGGGATGTAACGCAGTTCAAAATGACCAACACTGAAATTCCACCTGAAGAGGAAGAAAAATGGTCAATTTACAACAGGAGGTGAAGTGTATCGGCAGAATGCTCAGATATTAAAGGGGTTGTCCGGGTTCTGAGCTGAACCCGGACATACCTCCATTTTCACCCCGGCAGCCCCCCTGACAGGAGCATCGGAGCAGTTCATGCTCTGATGCTCTCCTTTGCCCTGCGCTATTGAGCTGCACCTAGACCATGTGACCAGAGGAACGTGAAATCACTGGCCTAAGAAGAGACTGTGGAGCTAGCAGGAGCACTGGGGCCTCTTCAAAACAGTCGACTGGTGGGTGTGCTGATTACCGGCCCCCACGATCAGATAATGGTGACCTATCCCGAAGGATAGGCCATCAATATTAAAACACACAAGAAAATCCCTTTAAATACTTCATGCACAGTTATTCAAGGCAACCTGTCCCCTGGTTCGGGGCCCCTGGGCCACCTGCAAACCATTATGCAGCTCCCATACCTGCTCTTAGCAAATCCGTCCCCACAAAAATAGTAAGTGGAAATTGAAGTTATTGAGAGAATAGTCCAGGACTCTTCTTCAGTGGCATTGAGCGCATGCACACCTCGCTTCACTGTGCATGCACTTGGGGCACAAGTGCAGTGAAGAGAGGTGCACCAACCTCGTGGACCAGGAGCGGATTGTCCTGGAATTACAGGACGTCACTGGAAACCCACTGTAATGCTTTTCATAGGTACCACAGAGAAGACACTGCAGTCTGCAACATCCCCATTACCCCAAATATGGGGAAAGTACAGAGGGTATGATCAGAGTAAACCGCCCTTTTAAATGAAATGGTCACTTCTGGGGTGCACTTACTTTTCACTCCCACTTCGAGGCCCCACTGCACGCACGGTTTTCTGCTTTCGATGTAATAAGAGGATATCGTCCTGCTCCCCCTCCTCCTCACCACTCCACCGCCGGCAGCCCATGGCAGAACAGATGTATTTCACCTGAAAATTGTGTACACAGCGTGAATATATATGCAATGTCATAACCCCCCCCCCCCAGGGGTAAGATCAGCAGCAGCCTCATTCTTCTGAGAGCGCCGACACCCACCTTTCCACTGCTGGCGCTGAGCCCATAAGTTGTCAGGGACTTTCCTCCAACTAACACGACATCGTCGCCAAACTTGTATGACGACTCTAGGAGGGACTCCACTGTGAACGGAACGGCTTCCATGCTCTCTCTGTCCCGGTCCCACTGAAAGAGGTCTCCATCCAGGGAGGGGATGATCATCTTATTACCAAAGACCTAATGGAGAAAGCAAAGGATCTGCAGGGTCACGTGCTGGATGCAATAGAGGAGTGCGCCCCCCCCCCATCAGCTGAGAGCGGGGAATAGGCCTCACATCTATAGGACACAACTGGTGACGTAAAAGCAAGACAGGTACCATCCTATGTCTACATTACTAGGGACCGTCCCACCAGTAAAGGTTATATTTAATGTACAGATCATGAAAATCGAAACAGTAAATACATTTACTTACACGAGATGGTGGCAACTGATACTTTATATATTGACAATTATCTGTCTACAAGAGAGATTACTGGTAACTATTTACAGCTGCCAGAGGGGGAAGGACACTGACTATGAAATCTACTGGGGTCATTTACCAAACTAGTGTAAAGTAGAACTTGTTTAGTTGCCCATAGCAACCAACCAGATTCCGCTCCTTTGGAAAATGAAAGGTGGAATCTGATTGGTTGCTATGGGCAACTAAGCCGTTTCTACTTTACACCAGTCTGATAAATGACCCCATATATCTAACTGTTAGAGGAGGGGAAGACGACTGACTAGGAAAATTCATCGAGCCTTTCACTCCAGAAATCTGGCTTTTTAAAGTCACAAAGTAAGGAATTCCCAACTTTTTGAACTTATTTGATTTTGTGCCAAATTGAAAGTGGGCGGGGAAGTGGGCGTGCTTTTCAAAATAGTTGCAAACTGACTCCAGAAGGAGGGCGGAGCAGGAATACCGGAGTGACATCGACACACAAGTTTTTGGTTTAGGGCTCTTTCACACCTGCGTTCTCTTGTTCCGGCATAGAGTTCCGTCGTCGGGGCTCTATGCCGGAAGAATACTGATCAGTTTTATCCTAATGCATTCTGAATGGAGTGAAATCCGTTCAGGATGCATCAGGATGTCTTCAGTTCAGGACCGGAACGTTTTTTGGCCGGAGAAAATACCGCATCATGCTGCGCTTTTTGCTCCGGCCAAAAAAACTTAAGACTTGCCGCAAGGCCGGATCCGGAATGAATGCCCATTGAAAGGCATTGATCCGGATCCGGCCTTAAGCTAAACGTCGTTTCGGCGCATTGCCGGATACGACGTTTAGCTTTTTTAGAGTGGTTACCATGGCTGCCGGGACGCTAAAGTCCTGGCAGCCATGGTAAAGTGTAGTGGGGAGCGGGGGAGAAGTATACTTACCGTCCGTGCGGCTCCCGGGGCGCTTCAGAGTGACGTCAGCGCGCCCCACGCGCATGGATGACGTGATCGCATTGGCACGTCATCCATGCACATGGGGCGCTCTGACGTCACTCTGGAGCGCCCCGGGAGCCGCACGGATGGTAAGTATACCGCTCCCCCGCTCCTACTATGGCAACCAGGACTTTAATAGCGTCCTGGCTGCCATAGTAACACTGAAAGCATTTTGAAGACGGATCCGTCTTCAAATGCTTTCAGTACACTTGCGTTTTTCCGGATCCGGCGTGTAATTCCGGCAAGTGGAGTACACGCCGGATCCGGACAACGCAAGTGTGAAAGAGGCCTTAAAGATGCGCCAAATTTAACAAACAATCTGCGACCTTGCATAAAGGTCAGCACGGTGGCTCAGTGGTTAGCACTAGTGCCCTGCAGCGCTGGGGTTCTGGGTTTGAATCCAACCAAAGGACAACATCTGCATGGAGTTTGTATGTTCTCCCCGTGTTTGTGTGGGGTTTTCTCCGGGTTCTCTGGTTTCCTCCCACACTCCAAAGACATACTGATAGGGACCTTAGATTGTGAGCCCCATTGGGACAGTTGGATGCTGATGTCTGTAAAGCGCTGCAGAATATAGTAGCGCTATATAAGTGCATAAAACAAATAAATAAATGTGGAGCAAAGTGGTTCAAAGCAGACTTCTCCCTATATATCTACAACTGCCTGAAGGGGAAGGAGACTGACTAAAACTTACTGGGGACTATATCTACGATTGTCAGAGGGGGAAGGAGACAAATTGGTGGGGGGTGTAGGGCAAAGGGCAGTTAAAATAAATAAATAAAAATTATATATTTATTTATTGGTGGCCACACTGGCCACCAATGCTTTAAATACTGGGGAGGGAGCGCACTGGCCACCAATGCTTTAAATACTGGGGAGGGAGCGGGCACTGGCCACTAATGCTTTTAATACTGGGGAGGGAGGGGGGTCTGGGATACGCACAATTAACCCCCTCAGGTGCGGCACCTGAGGGGTTAATTGTGCGGATCACAGCCCCCTGTAAGAGATCGGGTGGTGCCAGGCAGCAGTCATGTACACAGTTCTTAGTATATTCTAACTTGAAGCGTTCCCATCACCATGGGAACGCCTCTGTGTTAGAATATACTTTCGGATCTGAGTTTTCACGATCGTGAAAACTCAGATCTGAAAAAGCTGTTATGCAGACGGATCCCCACTGTACGGGTGATACAGCTATTTGGACTAGAGCACCTGTTCCCTGTCATATAGGAGTGAGCTATTCGTATTACCTTTTCTTGCAAGTGTGAAAGTAGCCTGAGATAGCGGGTAGAAAACAGAAAAGGGCCGAGGACACTGCCCAGCGGCCCACCCTCAGGAGCACAGATTAATAGCTGTGCTGAAGGGGGCAAAAAGACTGGAAAAAAAGGAGGCATTTTTGGTATTAAAAGTAGTGTAAAATAGTGTTTAATGGCCTTTTTGTACTTTCTATATGAACGTGTTTCACGGGATCACCCCTTTAAGAGTTTGGGACCTTCAGACGTCATAGCTGCTGTAGATTACACACAAGCCGGACCCTCACATTCACCACCCAAAACCAGACATGTTTCCATACAGGTTTGTATTTCTCATAAAATACCAATGCTGCAGCATCTTTCCTTACAACTCTATACTGTCCCGTTCCTGCGTTATTCCTCCTGCAAAGCATGAAGAAATGGACCATGGAGCCCCCGCGCACTGTGTCAGACTGAGTAAGGGCACGCGCTACTGACAAATGGGATGGCAACATGGTTGTCAATGTGGCTGTACGTTTCTAGGAGGGTTAACAGGAGGAACACCACAGCGCAGGGGTGCTGGAGAAGACACTCCAGAACGGTCATTCATTGGGGGTATTTACACCGGTGAGGGGACAGATCCTCTAAACGCTGTCTGTATCTGGTGACAAATAGGCTGACGTGACACTGCGGATGTAAAAGCCAATAATCTTATATATAGTATAAAAACAATCTACCAGGAGCGATATGTTTAATATAAAGAGCGGACACATATACCCAGCTATGTACTCGCCCGTGCAGGAGCGGCCCGTCTCCGTGCAGGCTCCTGAATCTCCGTTACCCCCGCACTACACACAATGGTATCAGGGCATTGTAATAGGAATACACCGAGGCGCACCTGCCCCCCTCTGCAGCTCATGTATATTAATGCACTGCCCGGGATAATCCATGACTGGCGCACAGGTGCCCGGGCACGATGAATATTCATGAATGAAGCTCCAGTAGCCGCTCTGCACAGGGCCCCCAGGGACCGCAGAAGATGAAGGGCACTCGTCTAGCAGAGGACGCTGCAGGACGGATGACATCAGCTCCCTGTGTAAGGACATTACCTCATCCCCCTCATCTAATGAGTCACATAGTAAGCTCACAGCGCCTGCGCAGGAGATAAAGAAGCTGCTGGACAGATATGGATTATCCCTGAGGTAGTTTCCCGTCAATAGATGTTACAGGGATAAAGACGCCGCTAATCCATCAGGTGACCGTGTGAGCAGCAAATATGTGCACTGAAGAAGGGGACGACCCCAGGACCCACTGCGAGGGTGTGCACGGAGGTGCGCCTGTACACAGCACTTAGATTTTGTTTATTTTGACATTTTTGTTTTATTTTAAAGAGATTTGGCCACAAATGACAGTTGTTACTTATTCGCTAGGGGCCCCAACAATCACTAAGAACGGGGTTCCCGAGCACCCCATTCCTGCTCACTCAGTCTTAGGGATCATAGCCCCGGACGAAGCAGTTTTTGCAGGCCATCTTCACCTCCACGGAACGTCCGGCTCATAACAGAACAGACCTAATGTGTACAATAGGACATAGTCTATATTTTTGCGGGGCCGCGGAATAGACACGGTGTGCTGTCCACATCTTTTTTGGCCCCATTGAAGTAAATAGGTCCGCATTCGAGCCGCAAAGTGCAGGTCAGATGCGGACCAAAAATACACATTCGCGCGCATGAGCCCTTACAGGTGCATTTCCATATGCAATACATATCTATGATGGGAATGTCCCTTTAAAAAGGGCTTTCCAAGACTTTAATACGGAAGACCTATCCGCTAGATAGGTCATCAGTATCTGATCGGTTGGGGGGGGTCCGACACCCAGGACCCCGCTGATCAGTTGTTTGATAAGGCACCAGCACTAACAGTAGCACTGCGGCCCTTCTCCAGGCTTACCAAGCACAGCGCCATACATCGTATAGTGGCTGTGCTTGGTATTGCGCTCAGCTACATTGATTGCAATGGGGCAGAGCTGCACCTAGGTCATGTGATCAATGAATGTGTTGTCACATGGCCTAGGAAAAGCTGCTCACAGCAGCACCAATGCCTGCTCGGCGAGGGTCCTGGGTGTCAGACCCCCACCGATCAAATACTAATCACGGTCATCAGTAATAAAATCACGGAAAACCCCTTTAAGGATACATCCACTCCCACCAAAATTGACCCTTTTAATGGGGGGATGGGGGGGATAGTTTACAAAAACAAAAACAAAAAAAAACACTTGCAAAGGGTTTTCCGTTACATCCCGTCCATCAAATGGTATTTCTGTAGCTCAGTCCCACTTTAGTGAATGGTACTGAGCTGCAATACCAATGTACGGCGCTGTGCTTAGTCTACTACGAAGAGGCCATGCAGCAGTTTTCAGAGCGCTGCGATACTTTAATAGCTGCTGGGAGTGAAACCCGTCAAACCCATACCGATTTGATATTGGTGGCCTATCCTGAGGAAAGTTTAATGATTTTTAAAGAAGTTGTCTCGCCTCGGACACTGATGGCATATCGCTAGCACGTGCCATCAATGCAAGATAGGTGCAGGTCGCTACATCTGAAGTGATTGAGAGCTTGCTCTCCCCCTCCATTCACCGCTATCAGAGTTCTATAAACAGACGAGCGCTGGCAGTCTCATAGCGATGAATGGAGAAGTGGCGGTGTGCTCTCCACTGACTGCTATGGGTCTTCCAAAAACAGGCGAGGGCGCTCACTCAGCTACTTTCAGAACCCCTGTAGAGATGAATGCACATATAAGGGGCGCTCTTCTTCATGTCGGGGACCCGGTTCTGGAGATAGGAGTGGGTCCTAGAGGTCCCGCATATGCCATCAACAGGAGAGATGAGCCAACCCTTTAAAGGGAGTCTTTTACCCCAATGTTGGACCATTTTCTACAGTAACAGATGACTAGTTCTGCAGATATGGAGTCCAGATTTTTATTTCCCCGCTGTCCCTACTCCTCTGCTGTCAGCGCTCAGAGCCGCACTGAAATACATTGTCAGGACCGCCGGACTGTGTACTCGAGTGCAGCTTACAGCACTGGGGGTGATCTGTGGTACTAAGCATGCATCACTGCCGCTAACTGTCCCATATCGGGGTGACAGATTGGCCGCTGTGGCTTTCTGTAGAAGCTATCCGCAGGAAATCCGTTATGCACGGATGTAGATGACTGTAGGAAACAGACGGCCCGCAACGTCCGACTATAAATGACGGCCCGCAACGTCCGACTAAAGTACCAACAAAAGTGAAAGCACAACTGAAGCCTCGCGTCTCTGCATGATAAATAATGCAACTCCCAGAGAAGAGGACACAGCCAGAACTATGGCCGCCCTGGGGGCGCAAACATACCTCTGGTTTACTAAGGCTGGAGGACACGAGAGACCCCGAGCCCACGTCCAGGTCCCACTGCTTCCTGCCGTGGTTCTCTGCGTCCAGAGCCGCTATTCTCCCATCCAATGTACTGATAATCACCAGGGACCTAAGGGACAACGGACAAGGCGCATGTGAGAAGAAGACATCAGCCATTTCACCATCTTATATACTAAAACAGAAAAACATATACACACACATTTTCTGCTACAATTCGGGAATTCTATTTATTTTATTATTGCTTTTAACTCATTCGGGCCAAAAGTCAATTTTTTTCAATTGTTTTTTATTACAAAATTTTACATGTCATCTCCAGCGTTTCCGCAGTCTACATCTTGTCGCTGCTCAGTACATTTGTTAGGGAGCTGCTCCAACCGTTCCATCTGTAGGCCTAGGGGCTCATTCACACGACCGTATGAATGCATCCGTTACGCAATTTTGAGGAAGGGGTGCGGACCCATTCATTTCAACGCAAAAGATGCTGACAGCACTCAGTGTCGCTCCGTCCCCGCAAAAAATAGAGAGCGTGTCCAATTCTTATCCACGGTCGCATAGGCATTTCTTTAACGGGCCGCCTGTTCAGTTAATGGCGGAACGCACACGGGGCGGCATCCATGTTTTGCGGTCGTGTGGATGTGCCCTTATCTGTACTTTCCTGACAGCTCATAAACAATCATTATAACTACGTCCTTCTCATTTTGATAAGAATTCACCTTACAGGAGCTGTCGGGAAAGTACGGATAAGGGTCCATTCACACCTCCGCAATTTCGTTCCACAAAATTGCGGACCCATTCATTTCTATGGGGCAGCACGATGTGCTGCCCGGATACGGAACTGCGGATCTGCACTTCTGGGTCAGCAATTCCATTCCCGAAAAAAATAGAACATGTCCATATGCGGACAAGAATAGGCATAGTCTATTAGTGTTGGCGATGTGAGGAACGCACATTGCCGCTGTCCGCGTTTTGCGGATCCTCAAAACACATTACGGACGTCTAAAGGGCTACACCACGAGCAGTCAGAGCAGCTCCCTGACCGCCCACAGCCTGAAGATTCACTGAGAGTAAAAGCTACTGAGAAAAAATATAAAAAAAATTAAATTTTGATAAGAACCAAATGAAAAAAAATTAAAAAATTGTTTTCGTCAAAAGGTGGTAAAATAAAATAAAAAAAATTATAATTATCTGCCATAGGCTTCAGTATAAAAATATCTTACAGTTACTAATAGAAAGTGGAAGTAAATTACTTTCTCATTACTATTAAGAGAAAACTTCTTTCAGAATTATTTTAATTTTACATATTTTTGATAAAAAAAAAAAAAAAAAAAAAAAAAGTCATTTTCCGGACAATCTGTACAATAGAAGATTAAAGTATTTACGATTAGAATGGAGAAAAGATCAGTCATTTTCTATATTGCACGATGACTCCTTTTCTAGGTGATCCGTAATAAATCAAAACGATTACAGTAATATTTTTAAAAAATTATTTTATAAAAATAATATATAAAATCCCTTTACTTCCTACATTTTTTAACTAGTGACTAACAAACAAGCGGCTGTCCCTAATAAAATGATGCAAGGCTGATTGTCTATAGTAAGAAATAAGGATAACGTAGCAGTTAGAAAACACTGGGTGGTAAGGACGGCGGCACTGAGGCACGGTCCAGCCCAGAGAAGAGAGTAACCCCGGTCAAACCTAGATAGATGTAGGACGCTGAGAGCCTGGATCATGGTGGGTCCCGCTCGGCGGCGCTTGCGCTGCACACTGAGGTTTAGTCTGCAGGGCTGAGCTCCAATGTACACAGATTACTCTGATCCCGCGGTAAGGTGAGCGTATAATAAGCCAGATATCCGGGGACTACAAGTGCATTACTGCGGCCGGAGAGAAGCCATTCAGCCGGTCCTCGTGTCCGCACATCCTGGGGACATGTTTTCATCCTCGGGACCCCGGAGGCGTCCTCGTGTGCCATGGATACATCAGTGACACTGGAGATGCCAGCTGCTCTGTCTTCAGAACGCCGTCCTATCCGACACGCCTACACCACCCGGGATTAACCCCTTCTGGGAAAAAGTCATGAAAGAACACTCAGGCAGCGCGTCCACATTGCATGACATCCATATGCCGTAAGAGTGTTTTTTTTTTTTTTCCTTTCCCTTTAACAGTGCAATTATATTTAAAAAAATGCACAAAATGATAAACTCTTTATGGGGGGAATAGCACCTGCCAGTCCTCCAGACAAAAAAAATAAAGAAATGACCTATAGACTTGTGTACACCGCAATAAGCCCCACGATCAGATAGGAACAGACTCATCATAAATCACTAGGATACAGTCGGTTCGGGTCAGAGGAGATGCGGACGGCGCAGGGCCCATGTTTCCTGGAGTGTGAATGAGCCCGGACTGTGTGCGGGGCCCCATATGACTCCTCCGGAATGGTCATCAATATCAGATTGGCATAAAACGTGATCAAAACGGCACACAGCGCAAAATGGGATCAATAAAAACTATGTATCGTCCTACAAAAAAATTAAATAAAAAAGAGCCCCCACTAGAAAGTACAACACTTGCCCCCCTCGCCACCCCCCCCCCCTCTCATATGGCTATGTGAATGGAAAATAAAGTTATGGCTCCAGGAAGAAATATGAAAACGCAAAAAACAAAGGGGTCTTGGGTGACAAAAAAAATAAATAAATAAAAAATCCACATTCACCTGTTCCTCGCATTAAAATTTTGCCTCCCTTCACTCGTCCTCCAGTCAACTTTCAGATGGGTGGGATCACGTGCACCTCCGCAGCCAATCACTGGCCTCAACGGTGATGTGTCCCTAAGGCCTCATGCTCACGACCGAATATATTTTGCGGTCCTGCAAAGAATGGATCCACAAAAAATACGCATGACGTCCGTGTGCATTCCGTATTTTGCTGAACAGAACAGCTGATCCCTAATAGAACTGTCCTATCCTTCTCTGTAATGCGGACACTAATAGGACATGTTCTATTTTTTTGCGGAACGGAAATACGGACATACGGAAACGGAATGCACACGGAGTAACAATTGTTTTTTTTGCGGACCCATTGAAATGAATGGTTCCGTATACGGTCCGCATGAGTCCTAAGCGGCATGTCATCCAGCAGTGAGGAGGTACTCGGGGACTTGGCTGCAGAGGCGCACGTGGCCTCGTCCATCCCGGACAAGACTGCAGAAAGGAGCCGAAACGGAGCAGCGGGAAGCAGGTACAGCAGGCAGTGCTTGAATTTTGAAATCCACCAGAGCAAAACCACGGCCTATCCGCCACGTGTGAACCTACTCAATGTTTTCAAACAGTTCCTTACTCTTTAAAAAGAAAAACGGAGACCAAAATAGGTTATTAAACAGAGTTTAAGTTTTTAATCTGTATAGGACGACTGAGGACAGCTTAGGTTGGCACAGGCGGGTTATTTTTTTATATTTTTTTATTATTATTTCTCTCCATTTGTGTTTTATTGCATTTTTGCAGTTTCGTCGGAAGTCATTAAAAGACAAAAAAAATTAAAAGTCTTTATGCATTTGAAGAACCATAACTTTTTTTTCGTTGATTGAGCTCGAATGGGAGCTTGTTTTTTGTGGTGGGACGAGGCTTTTTTATTTATTTATTTATTTAAGGCAATGTAAGTTATTAACTTTTTTTTTTGGAAGGGAAAAAAAAATAAAAATAAAAACCATTTAATGTGTTTGAAACATGCTGACTGTATAGTATTGGTCATGGTGATATGGGGGGGGGGGGGTTTATTTGATAGTATGCAAAATAAAATCCCTTTTAATGGAAAGGAGGAGGTTAGTTGGTTTAAATAAACTTTATTTATTAAAATATATTCCGACCCGACGGCGCCGGCTGCAGAAGGTTTATATGAAAGCTGTGGTAAACCCCATTCCATTATTGCCTGGAATGAGCGGACAGGTCACATGGCATAAGACCCCCCCAGCCGATGAGGTGACAGAGGGAGACCCGCGTTCAACCTCTGGGGGCGACGCTGTCACCAGTAATGGTCTGTGCCACCTCCGCTCCTATTCACCAGTTTCCGCCACTGACCCTAGAGTGCCGACCGTCTATTGGGGTCAGCGGCTACCGGGTCACCCACATATAATACCAGGTACCACCTGCCGATACTGCATCTTACCTCATTTAAGGAAGGTGTTGGTGCCCGGAGGGAATCTCAGAAGCCACAACCTCTGGCGGCTCTCGTATTAAGGGGGTTGTATCTGATCGGTGGGGGCCCAAGACCCCCGCTAATCAGCTGTTTGAGAAGGTAACGGCGGCGCTACTGTGAGCACCGCTGCCAGCAGCTCACCGAGCACAGCGCCGTACATTGCATAGTGGCTGTGCTTGGTATTGCAGCTGAATCCCATTCACTTCTATTAGGCTGAGATGCTCCTGGGTCATGTGACCAATGAACCTGTCACCACCAGACTAGGGAAAGCAGCTGATCAGCGAGGGTCCCGGGTGTCAGACCACCACCGATCAGATACTGATGTCCTATCCGGAGGACAAAACCCCTTCACCTCTCCTGACAGGTCTGTTTCACCACGTTGTGTCATTCCTCAATTATCCCTACTAGAAGTTTTTGAATGAATTGCCAGCGGTCTGCAATATAGGTCCAGATGGGTGTTACCCATTGAGGGGGGGGGGGATCCCTGCAAAGTCTGAACACTGGCAGCACTGATTGGATAGTGTCAAAATTCTAGTAGGAATAATAGAGGGATGGTATTACTTACAGTCAGAAGACTAGATGCTCCAGAATGCATGCAGTCAGGAGGGGTGATGGACGCTGTTTAATGGGACAGTTTGCAATCAGACGCCCCCTTTAAATAGCTTTAGGATGGTTTCACACCGATGAAACCGCAGCTGCCTGGCATCCAACAGCCGCCATATCTAAACCAGTGCCAATTTAAAGGGGTTCCCTGGTTTGGATGATCCCTACACATTCAGAAGGGCCTCATGACAACAAGGTGATCGCAGCCCCCCCCCCCCCCCCCAATCGATCGGCTGTGATCTGTTGAGAACCCCGACAGCAAGCATTGAATATTCCTGCAGCGCCTCCACAGGGGAAACCAAGAACTACACCGCACCCAATGGAATCGAAGGGTTGTAAAACAAGACAGGTCCACTAGGGGTTGACCGGGTGGGTGTTGGACACAAGCGCGTGTCTGCAGCTTCCCCGACCACCGTTTTTGATCAACCTGAGATAAATATCTTTGTTCGGGAAAGCCGTCAGTGCCGACCCCGGCCCGGGAGCCGCAGAAGCCAGCGACACCCCGATGGCAGGCCTGGACCAGGACGGCTTCTGTCACTAAGGCTGGAGATCTGACTGAAGCGGTTGCCAGAGTGAAAGAAAGGAGGTGACAATTCCCAGCGCGCCGCTCCTCGGTGACAGCGCAGGCTAATTGCCCCCAAGGGGAGGACGCGAGAGCAGAAATAGCCGGGCTCACACGCCGCAGCCAAGTCAACACCGGCAGACAAGACCTGGTGAAGAGGAAGGGGTAGCGCGCTCTAATCCGACGGCCGCGGAGGAGGGGAACATCCCGCCAAGACGTGCAGCCTGAGCAAATATTTGCCGTGTAGAAACCGGAACAGAACAAGTTTTACAGACGAAGGAGCTTACAGGACGAGGAGGGCTGGAGCCGAAGATACACCGCGGCGCCACCGGACTAGTGAGGGTTCTGGATTACTGGACTGTGCCTAGAAGAAGCCGGCGCACAGCAATACAGGAGTGACAACCGCCGCGGTGTAGTTCTGGCGCACAGCCCATCAGATATGAATGGCACACACTCCCTTTAAGATCCCAGATGGACCTGCAGCCAGGGCCACCACTTTCCTGGTGGTCAACCCCCCCTCCCCCTGGTGGCACAGGTCTAGACCAGGCACTCCAGATGTTCTGAAACTACAACTCCCAGCATGGTCAGTACCTTTTAAAGAACAGCCAAGCAGGTTTGGCATGCTGGGAGTTGTAGTTTAACACCCCCTAGACACCAGGGGCTATCAATAGGAGCTGGATTAGCAGATAAATCATTAGTAAGGGAGAGGGTCTTCAGGGACAACGCCATGCCCAAGAAAGATCCTCGGAGACTGACGGGGCGCCCGGAAGGGATCGCGCTCCGGTAGGGCACACACTACTAGTGTCCTCCGCTCCAGGAGACGTGGATGGGAACATGACAAGTTTAGGGTGTCCTAGTCGCCCATTACATACCACCCCTGCCCATCAAGCATTAGGGTATTAGGGTCTGCGATGGGCACCCGAGCTCCTTACAGGACCCTGGTATACTGCCAGAAGTGCAGTGTCGGGGGGGGATAAAACTCAAACTCTCAGCATTGAGGGCATCCTGCTTGGAGTTGTAGTCCAGTTTTGCAAAAGACAGAATCATACTTAAGTGCCACCGACGCACTGTGCCCACCAGACGCCAATGCAAGCCCCCTATGTCCAGTTATAACCATGCAGCATTTTGGCATACAGTGACATCCTGATGAGAGTTGTAGTCTCAGCAAAGTTTAGAGACCTCGCTGCATAACATATAACCACCACGCTCAATGGCAACCGCTGCCACCCAATGCCAGGAGTCAATGCAAGCCATCAATCTGAAGGTAATATCCTGATGAGAGTTGTAGTTTCAGCAAACGCCGAAAACCTTGCTGCCCAATGTAGCACCATACTAGAAGGCAACATGGTGCCACCCAACGCAGCCTGGGCACCGTGCCCATCTGAAGTCAAAGTAACCCACTATGGCCAGGTATTACCATCTTGGCATACAGTGACATCCAGATGGGAGTTGTAGTCTCAACAAATGTTGGAGGTCATGCTGCAAAATATGGCACCAAACTCTATAACAACGAGCCTCCTATGACCAGGAATAACCATGCAGCACCTTGGCATTCAGTGACATCCTGATGGGAGTTGTAGTCCAAGCAAATGTTGGAGGTCATGCTGCCTAGTATAGCACCATACCCAATGGCAGCCTAGGCACTGTGCCCACCAGAGGCCCCTATGCAACACCTTGATAAAAAACGACAACTCCCAGCACTGATCACATCCTGTTGGGAGTTGTAGTCTGAGCAAGGGCCGGTGGCAGCCTAATGTACACTCAGGGTAAGAGGCCCACACTGCAGGGGGTGAGGGGTGCCAGCCTGGCACGGTTACTATGGAAACGTCCGGTCACCTGGGTCTGCTCTGCTCCCGGCCGCCCTCCTCCTGCTCGGCCCCGGACTCATCGTCCTCCACGATCACATCTCCAGCCGGAAAGGCCGCAGCAGCCCCGAGGCCGGGCGCCAGAGAACTGAGGCTGCTGCTGCCGCGCTCGTCCTGCTCCTCCCAGGGGTATCCCTCGTCTCTCCCCGGAGCTCCCTGCTCCACCAGCCCGGCAGCGGCCGCTCGTATCAGCAGCAGCGCGGTGAGGCACAGGCCGAGCGGCCACCAGCTGCACAGGCCCCGGGCCTCCATGGCCAAGCGAACATCTGAACGAAGCGCCAAAGCGTCAGCATAACACGTCCTCCCTCCGCGCCGCCATGACACCTCTGTAGTTATAGAGTAGACTACTCCCCCCGAGAGCGCAGGCACAAGTCCCGCCTCTAACAGAGATAAGAACCAATCACCAGGGGCAGAGGTGACACAGCGTGCGCCTATTGGACGCCGGGCACTTCATTCTCCTCTCAGCGTCCCCGCCCACTAACAAACTTAGGCTGACTCTATTGGTGAATGAGTCAAAGCGCTGTCAGGCGAGCACGCAAGGCCTCATGGGATGTTCTCTGAGAACCTAGCACCCGTCAGCCAATCACGTCGTTCCATCGCTTCCTACTGTTTACTAATTTTTTTGCCCCAAAGTCGGAACAACCAATAGAATTGCTTTAATTTTACAAGAACCGGATTGGACGAAGGCTTTAGCGAGTAGTCCTCTTTTTATTGGTCACTGGTAACGTCAGCACAGTTCGGGGGCGGGACGCAGCAGAGAGGGAGCGCTGTGATTGGGTGCGGGTGGCAATAGATACGTGGCTGGTTTTGAGTGTCTCAGCGGCCGCCATTGAACTATAGCAGTTTGGAGAGGCAGGGGGCGTGGCTATTAGTCACGTGGAGTGCGGTGTTGTGAAAATAAACCGACGTCGCTGTTAACCCCTTGTTGCTCTTGCTTGATGAGATTTTATGTCTATAGAGTAAATCCCATCGAAGCCTGACGTGCGACTGACACATGGTAATAACGCCTCATATGTGTGTATTCCGTGTGCTGTAGAGAGAATAATATACTGTCATATAACAGAGACGGGTCCACCAGATGCTGCAGAACCTCACAATAAACACCAGCAGCTGAGGGCAGTATTAGGAGGTTCTGCAGCAGCTGAGGTGTGTATTACGAGGTTCTGCAGCAGCTGAGGTGTGTATTACGAGGTTCTGCAGACGCTGAGGTGTTTATTATGAGGTTCTGCAGCAGCTAAGGTCAGTATTATGATGTTCTGCAGCAGCTGAGGGCAGTATTAGGAGGTTCTGCAGCAGCTGAGGTGTGTATTACGAGGTTCTGCAGCAGCTGAGGTGTGTATTACGAGGTTCTGCAGCAGCTGAGGTGTGTATTACGAGGTTCTGCAGCAGCTGAGGTGTGTATTACGAGGTTCTGCAGACGCTGAGGTGTTTATTATGAGGTTCTGCAGCAGCTGAGGTGTGTATTACGAGGTTCTGCAGCAGCTGAGGTGTGTATTACGAGGTTCTGCAGCAGCTGAGGTGCGTATTACGAGGTTCTGCAGCAGCTGAGGTATGTATTATGAGGTTCTGCAGCAGCTGAGGTGCGTATTACGAGGTTCTACAGCAGCTGAGGTGCGTATTACGAGGTTCTGCAGCTGCTGAGGTGTGTATTACGAGGTTCTGCAGCAGCTGAGGTGTGTATTACGAGGTTCTGCTGCAGCTGAGGTGTGCATTACGAGGTTCTGCAGCAGCTGAGGTGTGTATTATGAGGTTCTGCAGCAGCTGGGGTGTGTATTATGAGGTTCTGCAGCAGCTGAGGTCAGTATTATGAGGTTCTGCAGCAGCTGAAGTGTGTATTATGAGGTTCTGCAGCCGGTGGGGTGTATTACAAGGTTCTGCAGCAGCTGAGGTGTGTATTACGAGGTTCTGCAGCAGCTGAGGTGCGTATTACGAGGTTCTGCAGCAGCTGAGGTGTGTATTATGAGGTTCTGCAGCAGCCGAGTTGTGTATTATGAGGTTCTGCAGCAGCTGGGGTGAGTATTATGAGGTTTTGCAGCAGCTAAGCTCAGTATTATGAGGTTCTGCAGCAGCTGAGGTGTGTATTGCGAGGTTCTGCAGCAGCTGAGGTGTGTATTGCAAGGTTCTGCAGCAGCTGAGGTCAGTATTATTAGGTTCTGCAGCAGCTGAGGTGTGTATTATGAGGTTCTGCAGCAGCTGGGGTGTGTATTATGAGGTTCTGCAGCAGCTGGGGTGTGTATTAGGAGTTTCTGCAGCAGCTGAGGTGTGTATTAGGAGGTTCTGCAGCAGCTGAGGTGTGTATTATAAGGTTCTGCAGCAGCTGAGGTGTGTATTATGAGGTTCTGCAGCAGCTGGGGTGTGTATTATGAGGTTCTGCAGCAGCTGAGGTGTGTATTATAAGGTTCTGCAGCAGCTGGGGTGTGTATTATGAGGTTCTGCAGCAGCTGAGGTCAGTATTATGAGGTTCTGCAGCAGCTAAAGTGTTTATTATGAGGTTCTGCAGCAGCTGGGGTGTGTATTACAAGGTTCTGCAGCAGCTGAGGTGTGTATTACAAGGTTCTGCAGCAGCTGAGGTGTGTATTACGAGGTTCTGCAGCAGCTGAGGTGTCTATTTCGAGGTTCTGCAGCAGCTGAGGTGCGTATTATGAGGTTCTGCAGCAGCTGGGGTGTGTATTATGAGGTTCTGCAGCAGCTGAGGTGTGTCTTACAAGGTTCTGCAGCAGCTGGGGTGTGTATTATGAGGTTCTGCAGCAGCTGAGGTCAGTATTATGAGGTTCTGCAGCAGCTGAAGTGTGTATTACGAGGTTCTGCAGCAGCTGAGATGTGTATTACGAGGTTCTGAAGCAGCTGAGGTGTGTATTACGAGGTTTTGCAGCAGCTGAGGTGTGTACTACGAGGTTCTGCAGCAGCTGAGGTGTGTATTATGAGGTTCTGCAGCAGCTGAGGTGTGTATTATGAGGTTCTGCAGCAGCTGAGGTGTGTATTACGAGGTTCTGCAGCAGCTGAGGTGTGTATTACGAGGTTCTGCAGCAGCTGAGGTCAATATTATGAGGTTCTGCAGCAGCTGGGGTGTGTATTATGAGGTTCTGCAGCAGCTGAGGTGTGTCTTACAAGGTTCTGCAGCAGCTGAAGTATGTATTACGAGGTTCTGCAGCAGCTGAGGTCAGTATTATGAGGTTCTGCAGCAGCTGAGGTGTGTATTACGAGGTTCTGCAGCAGCTGAAGTATGTATTACAAGGTTCTGAAGCAGCTGAGGTGTGTATTACGAGGTTCTGCAGCAGCTGAGGTGTGTATTACGAGGTTCTGCAGCAGCTGAGGTGTGTATTATGAGGTTCTGCAGCAGCTGAGGTGTGTATTACGAGGTTCTGCAGCAGCTGAGGTGTGTATTACGAGGTTCTGCAGCAGCTGAGGTGTGTATTATGATGTTCTGCAGCAGCTGAGGTGTGTATTACGAGGTTCTGCAGCAGCTGAGGTGTGTATTACGAGGTTCTGCAGCAGCTGAGGTGTGTATTACGAGGTTCTGCAGCAGCTGAGGTGTGTATTATGATGTTCTGCAGCAGCTGAGGTGTGTATTACGAGGTTCTGCAGCAGCTGAGGTGTGTATTATGAGGTTCTGCAGCAGCTGAGGTGTGTATTACGAGGTTCTGCAGCAGCTGAGGTGTGTATTATGAGGTTCTGCAGCAGCTGAGTTGTGTATTAGGAGGTTCTGCAGCAGCTGAGGTGTGCATTAGGAGGTTCTGCAGCAGCTGAGATCAGTATTGCGAGGTTCTGCAGCAGCTGAGGTGTGTATTATGAGGCTCTGCAGAAGCTGAGGTCAGTATAGCGAGGTTCTGCAGCAGCTCTGGGTATAATTGTCAGGTTCTGACGATGTTTGTACAGTTCCTGGAAGGTCTCTCTTCTCCGGCTGAGGAGGACGCTCTGCAGTGACCTGGGCCTCGTTCACACAGTGAATGGCTGTGGATGAGGTCATCCTCTAACTCACACACGGGGGGGCACGGTCTCTCCGGCGTCTGACCGAGCTCATTAAGATGCATTGATTCCTGTCACGTGCGGAAATATCCGATGATCTCATCCTGACTCGTCTCCGGGGAGGATTCAGATTTAAACATCTCCATAGTCTTCACTTATCACTGATGTCATCTCAAGACTTTCATTCATAAAAAGATGCCTTTGGCGCCCTAGTGCCTCTCCTCCCCCGCTCCGCGCTGCTGCGCTCAGACCAGCTCCACCAGAGAAATCGTCCATGGAATGATAGGTAAATGGAGCGCCAGGAGGCGTCCTCCATCTACCAGGAGTCCGGGTGCTGCCCGCAGAGGAGACGGAGGAGACCAGTCTGAGGACCCAATGTTGTATCCTGGTGGGGGGTGAAGGGGCCAACATGGAGCAAACCCTGTGATAATACTGTGATGGACGGAGACAGGGTGGATACATGGCAGCAGGGTAGGGTACTGATACCTGGGGACCCATCAACAAAAAGCCACCCATAGAATAATAACTGCCACCCATCCACAATACCATTAATACTGCCACCCATCCACAATACAATTAATACTGCCACCCATCCACAATACAATTAATACTGCCACCCATCCACAATACAATTAATACTGCCACCCACCCACAGTACAATGAATGCCATCACCCATAGTACACAATACAATTGATTATATGGTAAATCACTATTATATACATACAAAGTAAGCATGTAACAGTCAGCAGGACGGTACATTTTTGCAGCGGTATCACTGTCTCCTCATACTGTGGAGGAGTTGGTCTTCTCCTATAAGACACCTGCTCCTACAGCCTAATAACTCCGCTGACACCCTCCATTACGCTCACCTCATTTTGAATTACACTCTGTTCGCATCTACTTTCCCTCCAACCTTCAAGTAGCCGTCATTTACCGCCCCCCAGGCCCAGCCACCATCTTTCTTGACCACTTCTCCACCTGGCTCCCACACTTTCTTTCTGCCGACATCCCCGCTATCATCATGGGTGACTTCAACATCCCCATTGACACCTGCCACTCAGCCGCCTCTAAACTCCTATCTCTTCCTCCTTCGGCCTCTCACAGTGTTCTTCTGCTCCCACCCACAGAAATGGTCACACTCTGGATCTGATATTTTCCCGCCTCTGCTCCCTATCTAACCTTTCTAATTCTCCTCTCCCCCTATCCGACCACAACCTACTCACCTTCTCTTCCCTGGTCTCTTCTGCTGCTCCCCCGGTCCACACACTAGCACACCCCCGCAGGAACCTCAAACATCTCGACTTTCGCTTACTTTCTGACTCTCCCTTCTCCGTCCCCCAGCGCCCCCACCCTCTCCTCTCATCTCAGCTGAGGACTTTGCTAAATACTTCAAACAAAAGATAGTCAACATTAGAGAAAGCTTCACTACAGGTCCACACAGACCCTCTACACCAGGGGTGGCCAACCTTACAAACACAAAGAGCCCAAAAAATAAACGTATGACTACCAGGAGCCACAACCTATACATTTACACACGAGTCACCGTATTTTTTGCCCTACAAGATGCACCTAGGTTTTAAAGGGATTCTGTCACCTCCCCTAAGGCAAAAAACGATTTAAAACCAGCCATGCAGCACATCTTACCTGGATTAGGCTGTGCTGTTCAATCTTGAAATCCGTCCAGCAGTTAGTTCAAAAAACGAGTTTGATCAATGAGGAAATGCGTCCTGAAGGTGCCCAGAGGGGCGTTTTTTTCTTCTGAGAGAGCCCAGTCCCGCCCCTTTTTCAGTGCCCAGCCCGCCTTCCTTGTATTTTCTAACTGCCGCCCCCAGCCTGCCACAGCCTCTCCTGCCTCTCCTCCCCCTCCCTCACGCCGAACGAAGTCTCGCACAGGCGCAGTACCCACTGAGGGCTGCGCCTGTGCGATCATCAGGAGACTGAGGGCGGCAGCTTCATCTTCGTCACTGGGCATGCGCCGAGCCCAGTGACGTCCGATGCTCGCTCTTCCCTGCTGACTGAGGGAAGAGCGAGCATCGGACGTCACTGGGCTCGGCGCATGCCCAGTGACGAAGATGAAGCTGCCGCCCTCAGTCTCCTGATGATCGCACAGGCGCAGCCCTCAGTGGGTACTGCGCCTGTGCGAGACTTCGTTCGGCAAGAGGGAGGGGGAGGAGAGGAAGGGGAGGCTGTGGCAGGCTGGGGGCGGCGGTTAAGAAGTAAAAGGAAGGCGGGCTGGGCACTGAAAAAGGGGCGGGACTGGGCTCTCTCAGAAGAAAAAAACGCCCCTCTGGGCACCTTCAGGACGCATTTCCTCATTGATCAAACTCGTTTTTTGAACTAACTGCTGGACGGATTTCAAGATTGAACAGCACAGCCTAATCCAGGTAAGCTGTGCTGCATGGCTGGTTTTAAATCGTTTTTTGCCTTAGGGGAGGTGACAGAATCCCTTTAACAAAGAAAAATAAGAAAAAAAAATTCATCTGATCTGAGGTCTGATAAAAATATTTTTTCTTATTTTTTATTAGCAGAGAAAAAAATGAAAAATATATTTTTCATCAGACCTCAGATCAGATTCCCAATCCTCATCTGACCTAAAATAAGATCCCCAAACCTCACTAGACCCCCAAAATGAGACCCCCAATGCTTGGATCAGACTCCCAGTTCCAGACCCTCAGTGCTCAGATCTGCCCCCTCCAATGCTCAGATCTCCCCCCTTCTCAGATCTGACACCCCATGCTCAGACCTGACTAACCCATGCTCAAACAAGGTCCCTCATGCTCAGATCAGACCCCCATTGCTCAGATCAGAACCCCCCATTGCTCAGATCAGAACCCCCCCCCCCCATGCTCAGATCAGGACCATCCCCATGCTCAGATCAGGACCCCTCCCCCCCATGCTCAGATCAGGACCTCCCATGCTCAGATCAGACCCCCATGCTTAGATCTATTATTTTAAAAAATGTCTTCCCTCTCCTGATCAGGCGCTGGGCTCCTGGTACTCTGCAGGTCTGACATGCTCTCCACTGTGACCCGATGAGCACAACGTCAGGTCATAGTGCGTGTCTCCACGTACTACGTTCTCGCACTGTGTGCATTAGGACGTACTGAAGAGTGAGCTGGAGCTGCAAAGTAGCAAGTGTCCAATCAGGAAAAGAGATCTGAGCATGGGGTGGAGAGTGATCCGGCCTGACTGCTTCCCAGCTCCACAGCTAGAGCCGCACTTGAAGAAGCAAAGAGCCACCCCTGCTCTACACAACTGCTCTGTCCTCTTCTCCCAAAACCTGCTTCTCCACTATTACAGAAGAAAAACTCTCCACTGTACTCTCCAGATCACATCTTATCACCTGTGCACTTGACCCAATCCCATCCCACCTCATCCCTAACCTCACCAGAGTGTTTATCCCAGCCCTAACTCTCTTCAACCTATCACTAACCTCTGGTGTCTTCTCCTCTGCTTTTAAACATGCTACCATTACACCCATACTCAAAACGCCTTCACTTGACCCATCTTCTTTGTCCAGTTATTGCCCCATATCACTTCTTCCGTATGCCTCAAAGCTACTTGAACAACATGTCCATTTGGAACTGTCCTCTCACCTCTCCTTCTGGTCCCTCTTTGACCAGCTACAATCTGGCTTCCGACCCCACCACTCGCCTGAGACTGCCCTTACCAAAGTCACCAATGACCTACTAACAGCCAAAACCAAGAAACAATACTCTGTCCTCCTTCCACTTGACCTGTCCTCTGCCTCTGACACTGTCGACCACTCCCTTCTGTTGCAAGCTCTCTCATCTCTTGGCATCACTGACCTGGCCCTCTCCTGGATCACATCATACCTCACAGACCGGACGTTTAGCGTCTCCCACACCCGCACCACCTCCTCGTCTCATTCCCTTTCTGTTGGTGTCCCGCAAGGCTCTGTCCTAGGACTCCTGCTCTTCTCTATCTACATATTTGGCATGGGACATCTTATAGAGTCCCATGGCTTTCAGTATCACTCTTATGCTGTCAATATACAATCCCATGTAAATAACATCACTCCCCTCCCTTCAGCCCCTTCTATATACAGTCCCATGTAAATAACATCACTCCCCTCCCTTTAGCCCCTTCAATATACAGTCCCATGTAAAATCACCCCCCTCCCTTCAGCCCCTTCTATATACACTCCCATGTAAATAAAATCACTCCCCTCAAGATACAGTCCCATGTAAATAACATTACTCCCCTCCCTCCAGCCCCTTCAATATACAGTCCACATGTAAATAACATCACCCCCCCTTCTGCCCCTTCTATATACAGTCCCATGTAAATAACATCACTCCCCTCCCTTCAACCCCTCCAACATACAATCCCATGTAAATAATATCACCCCCTCCCTTCAGCCCCTTCTATATACAGTCCCATGTAAATAACACTCCTACCTTCAGCCCTAACATACAGTCCCATGTAAATAACATCACTCTCTCAACCAACAGGGAGGTGATGTGAGAGAGCAGAACTACAACTCCCAGCATTCTTTTGGCTCTCACACTGTATCCATGCCTTCACTTACCTCTCCTCAGTCACAGAAGCTATCACAGTCAGGGTCTTCTTCACTAGTTCTCCTCTTCACAGCTTAGCTCCGCCCCCTCCCGCACTTATCACATGACGGTGACATCATCAAAGGTCCTTCACCACTGAGCTCTGCCTCTAGCACTGATCCCCTTACTGTGATGTCATCACAGGTCCTTCAGCTCCTGCAGTGCCTCCCTGGTTAGTAGTCATGCTTTTCTTTTCATTAGCAGGCAGTACATTCGGGGCCTGGGACAAAACATCTGGGGCCCAGTCCCGGAATGTTTAACCTAGTGACGCCCATGTTGGTTAGGCTACTTTTATACTGGCGTTTTGATTTCCATTTATGAGATCCGTTCAGGGCTCTCACACACGGTCCAAAACGGATCAGTTTTGCCCTAATGCATTCTGAATGGAAAAGGATCCGCTCAGAATGCCTCAGTTTGGCTCCGTTCCGTCTCCATTCCGCTCTGGAGGCGGACAACAAAACGCTGCTTGCAGCATTTTGGTGACCGTCTTACGAAACTGAGCAAAACTGATCCGTTCTGATACACAATGTAAGTCAATGGGGACGGATCCGTTTTCACTGACACAATCTGGCACAATAGAAAACGGATCCGTCCCCCATTGACTTTCAATGGTGTTCAAGACGGATCCGTCCTGGCTATGCTACAGATAATACAAACGGATCCGTCTTGGCTATGTCAAATAAAGATAATACAAACGGATCCGTCTTGGCTATGTTACAGATAATACAAACGGATCCGTCTTGTCTATGTCAAATAAAGCTAATACAAACGGATCCGTCTTGGCTATGCTACAGATAATAAAAACTGATCCGTTCTGAACGGATGCAGACGGTTGTATCATCTGAACGGATCCGTCTGTGCAGATCCATGATGGATCCGAACCAAACGTGAGTCTGAAAGAAGCCTAAGACTGCTGGATCTTGGCTAAGGTTTTTGGAAGAACACTACTAATGTTAAAAAAATAGTTAGGGCCCTGAAACAAAGGTTCCACACTCCACAAATCCGAGCTCCGGCACCAGGGCAGCACTTGAGCACTTTGCTTATGACCTCAGTAGGGCTGCACGATAAATCGAAAAAATAATCGAATCGCGATATTCGCCAAATGCGATATGGCGATTTGGCCGACCTGAAAATGCCGCGATTATATATAAAAGGGGCCCCGCGCACATAACTGCCTTTTGCGTGTAAAGTGTTTTACTAGTGTGTGTGTGGGTGAAACAATCTCTCTCCGAACAGGTCCGGCCTCTGTACTCACTAGGAATGCAATGCTCTGCAGCGAGCGGCAGCGAGGTGGCCGGCCGGCGGGTGACTGACGTCACTTAGCAACGCTCCTCCCACTTCAGGAAGCAGGAGCGTTACTAAGTGACGTCAGTCACGCGCCGGCCGGCCACCTCGCTGCAGAGCATTGCATTCATAGTGAGTACAGAGGCCGGACCTGTTAGGAGAGAGATTGTTTCACCCACACACACACTAGTAAAACACTTTACACGCAAAAGGCAGTTATGTGCCCAGTTTAGGACACATGAGGGGGACCAGCATAAGATGCTATATGTCCTCCACACATCCCCTATAACAGTGCCCTCCACAGGTCCCCCATAAGTGTCCTCCACAGGTCCCCCATAACAGCGCCCTCCACAGATCCCCCATATAACAGCGTCCACCACAGATCCCCCATATAACAGCGCTCTCCACAGATCCCCCATATAACAGCGCCCTCCACAGATCCCCCATATAACAGTGTCCTCCACAGATCCCCCATATAACAGCGTCCTCCACAGATCCCCCACAACACAGCGCCCTCCACAGATCCCCCACAACACAGCGCCCTCCACAGATCCCCCATATAAAGGCGTCCTCCACAGATCCCCCATATAACGGCGTCCTCCACAGATCCCCCATATAAAGGCGTCCTCCACAGATCCCCCATATAACGGCGTCCTCCACAGATCCCCCATATAACGGCGTCCTCCACTAGATCCCCCATATAACGGCGTCCTCCACAGATCCCCCATATAACGGCGTCCTCCACAGATCCCCCATATAACGGCGTCCTCCACAGATCCCCCATATAACGGCGTCCTCCACAGATCCCGCATATAACGGCGTCCTCCACAGATTCCCCATATAACAGCGTCCTCCACAGATCCCCCATATAACGGCGTCCTCCACAGATCCCCCACAACACGGCGTCCTCCACAGATCCCCCACAACACGGCGTCCTCCACAGATCCCCCACAACACGGCGTCCTCCACAGATCCCCCACAACACAGCGTCCTCCACAGATCCCCCACAACACAGCGTCCTCCACAGATCCCCCACAACACAGCGTCCTCCACAGATCCCCCACAACACAGCGTCCTCCTACAGATCCCCCACAACACAGCGTCCTCCACAGATCCCCCACAACACAGCGTCCTCCACAGATCCCCCACAACACAGCGTCCTCCACAGATCCCCACAACACAGCTTCCTCCACAGATCCCCCACAACACAGCGTCCTCCACAGATCCCCACAACACAGCTTCCTCCACAGATCCCCCACAACACGGCGTCCTCCACAGATCCCCCACAACACAGCGTCCTCCACAGATCCCCCACAACACTGCGTCCTCCACAGATCCCCCACAACACAGCGTCCTCCACAGATCCCCCACAACACGGCTTCCTCCACAGATCCCCCACAACACGGCGTCCTCCACAGATCCCCCACAACACAGCGTCCTCCACAGATCCCCCACAACACAGCGTCCTCCACAGATCCCCCACAACATAGCGTCCTCCACAGATCCCCCACAACACAGCGTCCTCCACAGATCCCCCATAACTATGTCATACCCAGCCGCGTCAGCGGCTCATATGGGAAAATCCAAGCAAATAGACCTCTAGCACAATTCCTTTAAAATATTGCATCGCATATCGTTATCACAATTTTTAGGGCCCTAATCGCAATCGCACAAAATTCCCATATCGTGCAGCCCTAGACCTCAGTGATGGTCTATCTGGCCAGATGAGCTCTTTTGCCCTTGTGGCTGGAGTCCTGCCTCTTCCTAGGTGGCCGTTTTCCATTCCTGGGCCACCTAGACGTGCTTTACCGATCTCCATAAGGAAAGAATGCACATACCGGGCACTTCCAACTATGTGGCCAACACCATTTTCTTTTTGTCTCCTCTGTCTACAATGTTCCTCTTGTGCTCTTGACTTCTGTGTAAGAAGCCTCACTATATCCTTCATCAAACCCAGGTGTTGGGGGCAGGCATCGGAATGGGAGTGGTGGGGGATGGGTGAGGTAAGTACCGTATGCTTTTTTTGTACCCTATTGTCAGCTGGTTTAAAAGTACCGGTAATTATTATTCACTGGTCAACCTCTTCAACTACCTCAATGTCCTAGACCACCAGGGATGTTTTAAACCTATCCATACAGTAGATCATCAGTGATGTTGGCATTAGCCCCTTCAATGTCCTAGACCAGTGGTGGTGAACCTATGGCACGGGTGCTAGAGGCGGCACTCGGAGTCCTCTCTGTGGGCACCCACAACCTGGAAAAAGTCTACGGTGTACCAATATGCCTTAGACTTTTCCTGCCATTCACCAGCACAGGGCGCACTATGGACAGCACAGGCAGCGCATGGACTGTAGGCAGGCTGTTATAGCTAAATTATAAGGTACATGAAAGATATTCTATATTGGACTGTAGTATTCAAGTGAAATTGCCGTGTTGGCACTTTGCGATAAATATGTGGGTTTAAATTTGGGTTACAGTTTGGGCACTCGGTATGTAAAAGGTTCTCCATCACTGATCGAGACCATTAGGAATGCTGGTTCTAACTCATTTATCAATGGAGACCACCGATGGAAGGATTATTCACATGGTGCTACTGCCCTCCCTAGGGTCAGTATGACTTGGTCCGACCATAAAAAAAAAAAGAGCTACTCTGTTTTCCCCTCGCTTATTTAAGGCTAAACTGGGGCTTCCCGTCACCAAATGTTGGCTCTTGTGTATGTTTCTGTATATCTTGGATCAGTTTTCCATCCCCAGGAATACATTTGTGTAATACAAGTCTTGTTGTAGATGACTCATTGACTCTTACATGCCCCAGAGACAGTCAATACTTAGATCACTTGATCATTCATTTCCTGAGGTGAACAACCCATAAGTGCTTCCACCGAAGTCATGAAGGAACGTAGACCGGTGGTAATCGAACATTGCTTGTCTCGTGAAAGAACCAGGAAACTCTCCAAGACGCAAATCAATCTCCATTGTCAAATCTATGAATGAGTGAAGTTGTATGGTGCCGTCATGAGCGGAATAAATCAGCCCCTGCTTATATCAAAATTATAAAAGGGGTAATCCACCATGTTGGAACCTTCATCCCCTCAATTATCCCACCATGTAGGGTCAGACTGTAAATATGTTGTCCCTAGCGGCTTTGTGGGAATCAACCTCATGGTTTATGTGTTACTTAAAGGGGTTGTCCGCTATTTTAATATTGACCTATCCTCAAGGATAGGTCATCTATATTAGATTTCTGGCACCCTGCCAATCAGCTGTTTGAGGGGCTCGTACGAGCGCTGGCTTCTCGTCACCCACAGTGGTGAGAAGGTGTAACGACATGTAAGCCGTCCCATAGCGCCGTCCTATTCACTTGAACGGGAAGAAGCCGTCTGAGATGTAATTGCATCTGCTCACCTTTGAGACTGCAACGGCGAGCAGGTAAACAGTGACGTAGGTACCTTAGATTGATGACTAATTCTAAGGATAGGGTTGTCCAGTCCTTTTAACCCCTTCCCGCCATACATGGACGGCGCATTGGGAAGTGACTTCCCGACCGCTGCCGTACAGGTATGGCGTGCTGATCGGGCAGGTGCAGGAGCTGCGCTCGGCCAATCAGGGGCAGGGATTCGGCTGTTCCTGTTAGCTGTGCCCCTGCTGTATGCGCCGGCATCGGTGAAAACACTGATGCCGGCGCATTAACCCTAGCTGTGCCACGGTCAGTGCTGACCGCAGGGTGAGTGGAGGGAGGAAGCTCCCTCCCTGTCCTCATCGGGTCCCTGCGCTGCGACCGATGGCTGGGAAGGCAGCCCGATGCCTTCTATGGAAGCCTGTGAGGCTGTAAGCAGGCTGAAGTGTATTACACTGTGTAATACACTTACAGCCAAATTGGAATGACACGCCTCCCAAGTGTCCCTCTTTTTGGCCCAGTCAGCAGAAAAAAATAAAATAAATATATATATGGCTCTCAGAAAATGGTGACACAAAAACAGGATTTTTTTTCTAAAATTGCTGTGTGCAAAAGTGGTATAACGTAAAAAAAATTATATAAATTTGGTATCTCTGTAATCGTACTGACAGCAGAATAAAGATAATGTGTCATTTTTCCAGCATTAACAAATCCCAATAAGCAATGGCAGAGTTGGCGCCTTATATTCATCCTGCTTCCCAAAAAGCTAAATAAAGAGTTGTATGTACTCCATACTAGAACCAATGATAAAGCTCCGTTAAAGGGAAAAATAAAATGTATGGCACCTGCGTCGCTCCTGATCCCCACACGGGCGCCGCTGCATCTCCCGATTGCGCGGATTAAAACATCCAGCGATGGGGGTGGGCAGCCAATAGCAGGCCACGATGGGGATGGGCCTCCCTAGCATCGCGGCTTGTCCCTGTAGCGGCCTGCTATTGGCTGCCCACCCCCATTGCTGGATCAGCGGTGGCCGTGTGGGGACCAGGAACGACGCGGGTGCCGGGAGTGGGGTAAGTATATATGAGGTGCCCAGGCATGGGGGGGGGGGGGTCATTATAGGGGTTGGACAACCCCTTTGAAAGCAGAGAAATTCTAATTTAGAAAATAGAAAATTTTTGGTAAATTTAGGTTTTCAGTAAATTTTTTAAAACATATCGACTCAAATTTACCTTAACATAAAGTACAATGTGTTATGAGAAAACAGTCTCCGAACGGCCTGGATAAGTTATTACCACACAAAGATTTGCAAAAATAGCCTCTGTCAGGAAGGTGAACAATGGCTGCGTCCGAGACTGTCACCAGCCCGACCGGTTTCAAACAGGTGACATTGTTCAGTGGGGCACAAAGACATGAGAACAGATGTTACCTGCGTTTAGTTCTTCAGATGCTTCAAATCACCCAAAAAGTAGTTTTATCATATGCTAATGAGCTGTCGCAAGTGCCCCGGGGGCGGAGAGTTTTCTGAAAGTGCCCAAGTTCCCCCGCCTCACTCGCGCCTAACTCCGCCCCTCAGTAAGCTCAGGCCAGCCCTGTGGCTCTGTGACATCATATTTCCCTATAGGCTGTTCGCGCATCACTGCCGGGCGCAGTGTTCTGCCCACTGTGGTCAGAGGGACAGGGATATGGAGTGCGCATGCACCAGTTACTGGCGTGAAATTGGCGCATGCGCACTGCATATCTCTGTGCCTCTGACCACAGTGGGCAGAACAGTGCGCATGCCCGGGCCCGGCTGTGATGCGCATACAGCCCATAGGGAAATATCTGATCAGTAGGGGTCTCACACCATGCGCCCCTGCCGAATAGCTGTTCTGGAGCTACCCTGCTCTGAACGGCGGTTCTGCTCCCATTAAGCTGCTGGAATTGATGGAGGGATGCGGGGGGTCAGATCCCTGCCAATCGGCTATCAATGGCCGTCCATATAAATAGGCTGGAAAGCAGCAGTTGTCCAGCAAATTCCCATCACTAAGGCCTCTTGCACACGAACGTGTCCGCAATGCACGGGCACGGACTGTGGCTAGAGTTGTTGCGATACCAAAATTTTGATTTGATTTCGATACCTTAAAAAAGTATTGCGATAATCGATATCATTCGATACCACGTGAAAAAAAATAAAACGCCCAAAAACCCACGTGCATTCCACATTTAAAAAAATGGCGAATCGCGCTGTTTTTATTTATTTATTTTTCTGTTCCAGCATTCATCGCATAGGAGATTTTTTTATATTTCAATAGTTTGGAGTTTCTGTACGTGGCGATATGTGATATGTTTATTTATTTATTGTTTATATATTTTATATGTAAAATTGGGAAAGGGGGCAATTTATACTTAATATTTTGGTGTGTTTTTTTTACTTTTTTTTTTAAAACTTTTTATTTAATACCTATTTCCCCCCCTTAGGGACCAGAACCTGGGATCTTTTCATCCCTTGTCCTATTCACCCTGATAGCGCTCTATCAGGGTGAATAGGACCTCACACTCTCCCTGCTGCTCTGTGCATAGTGCACACAGCATCAGGGATGTTACCATGGCAGCCAGGGCTTCAGTAGCATCCTGGCTGCCATGGTAACCTATCGGAGCCCCAGAATTACACTGCTGGGGCTCCGATCGGGACTGCCACCAATGAGGAGGGGAGAGGGGACCCTGTGGCCACTGCCTCCCCATTGCTCCGATGCTAGCAATTAGCATACAGAGCTGGAGAATATACCGGGGGCTGCAGCTGGCGAACGGAGCGGCACATCCCTGGGCGCCGCTCTACATATCGTTATAGTTAGTTTACAATGTTTGGACCGATGAAAGGTCCCCTACTATCATTGGTGACACAGTGCGCCCGCCCCTCCTCCTCCCATCTCTCCCCTCATTGGTGGCAGCGGCGGCACAGGGGGGAGGGAGAGAGTGACTCCTTCTCCCCTGTGCTGCTGAGGGAACATGAGCGCCCTGACAGCAGAGCGCTCATGTTCTCTGATGCTAGGCTGCGCAGTAGCACAGCCTAGTATCGATAAATGTCAAACCCCGATACGATACCGGGACAAAAGTATCGATTGGGTATCGATATTTCAATACCCGCAACAACCCTACCAGCCGCATGCGGATCGCGACCCCATTCACGTGAATGGGGTCCGCGATCCGTCTGTTCCGCAAAAAGTTCTATCTTTTTGCGGAACGGAAGCACGGAACGGAACACCACAAAAGCACTCCGTAGTGGTTCAGTTCCGTTCTGCACCGCATCTCCGGATTTGCGGATCCATTCAAGTGAATGGGTCCGCATCGGTGATGCGGAATGCACACGGCCGGCGTATGCGGGCTGCAGTACGACCACGGGGGCCTAAGGCTGGAAACAGGCATCATCCCCGCTGGGTCCAATTATAGTCAATGGAGTCTGGCGGTGATCTGGCGCTTTCTGGCCATGCCGGATATGATTAACTGTAGCAGGCTGTTCCTCTGCTGGAAGATTTTAACACTAGGCTACATGCACACGACCGTATGTGTTTTGCGGTCTGCAAATTGCGGATCCGCAAAAAAAAAGGATGATATCCGTATGCCATCCGTTTTTTGGCGGATCCATTGTAACAATGCCTAAAACGGACAAGAATAGGACATGTTCTATTTTTTTTGCAGGGCTACGGAACGAACATACGGAACGAACATTTTTTGCGGACCCATTGAAATGAATGGGTCCGCATCCTATCCACAAAAAAAAAACGGAACGGACACGGAAACAAACAACGTTCGTGTGCATGTAGCCTTAAAGGGGTTGTCCTGGAAATAACATTGATGACCTATCCTCAGGGTAGGTCATCAATATCAGATTGGAGGGGGTCCCGCTGATCAGTGTTAGAAGAGGACAGTGCTCTGTGAGAGCCGCGGTCTCTTCCTAGACCATGTGACGTCATCACCGTACATCGGTCACATGACCTAGTTGCAGCTCAGCCCCGTTGAAGCGAATGGGACTAAGCCGCAGTACCAAGCACAGCCACTATACAATGCACGGCGCTGTGCTTGGAAAGCTGCCGGGAGCCGGTGAAACAGCTGATCGGCGGTGGGGGCCAGGACTTGTGATAACGATGACCTATCCTGAGGCTAGCCCATCATTATTAATGCCTGGATACCCCGGTGGTGTCACTAGTAAGGCAGGAACGGGGAGAGATGAGCGTGGTTAGTTTGGGGTCTGGTCTGGGGTCTGTAAACAGTAAATCCCTCTTGGCGACTCCAATGCTGTATGCCTAGTTGCCAGCAGTCCCAAATTAGCAGGGACGGTCCCTAATTTTTAAAGACATTCCTGTTAAATTCAGGCTAAAAATGGGTGTCAGTCAGTGGGTACGTAAGTCCCACCAAAAAGTGGACGGTCACTGGTAGGTTTGGTGTTCCTGGAGCTTCAAAAATCCAGTCCACCAAGAAGCGGTCCTGTTCAGTTATTTACAACTTTATTAACAAACTTCCAAGAACATGCTCCAAAATTTGCTCCATTCATTTTCTGGATTCCAGAATGTACGCGCCGATTCTCTTCTGACACGTCATCGCTTCAGGTGCTGGCATTCCACGGCGCGCAGCGACCTGATGACAGCTATTCATTAACCACTCGAGAACAAACACTCTTATCTGGTCCTGTTTACCCAGCTGCCTGACCACAGAGTCTCAAGGACAGGGCCTCAGGATGGAAGGAGTCTTTCCAGATATCCCACAATTAGGTCATGTGCTGCCCCCTTCTTAGTCCCTATAGGAACCCAAAAAAAACTGTGTGAAAGAAGAGCGGAGAAGAACGGATTCAGAGCGAAAGCTGAACGGACTCCATTATGGTCAATGGAGTCTATTCGGCCCCCGTAGGCTCGGTTATGTCCCGAATCTGCAGCTTCCATTCATTTAGTTGTTCTCCTACGGTAATGGAGCAGAACAGACAATATATGACCCATTGGCTGATGGGTGCCGGACCCACATCTATCTCGTAAACGAAAAGAAGCAAGCAAGACAGTGCAGGGTCCAGCCCACCACCTATTGGCCCGCCGAAAATAGCGCGCTCTACTATTTTTTCAAGTCCCCAAAGAAATTAATGGGATCTCACCGCCCTTACACGGCCTCCGCTTCCATTTACTTCTAGGGAGCCGACAGACATAACCCAGCCAGCGCTTGGCTATTTTTGATGGCCCCATAGAAATTAATGGGGGGCGGCCGCGCATGAGCCGTGCACCCACCTTCATCGGCTGCGTTTACAAGATAGGTCTAGGTCCCAAAAGTGGGAAAACCCCTTTAAAATCCTGAACCCCATCCATCCTACCACCGCCTGCATCAGTGAAGTACCTGTACAGCACACGTGACTGCTGTGGCCAATCACTGCCCTCAGTAGTCTCACGCCCCCTACACCGCTGAGGTCTTTGACGGTCTTCGGCGGCCATATGCCAAATATGGGCCAATCGGCACTGGAGCCGAAAAACATGATGTCATGAATGCAGTGGTGGTGAAGAACATTGTGTGAGTGCCACAATGGAGGGGGTTCAGGACGGTGGGTATAATATTTTTTTGTTAAATTACCTTTTTTAGCGTTCCTGCAATTTTTATTTTCAAAACAGAAATATAATTACTTGGACAATTCTTTTAAAGGAAGGTTTGTAATATAAGGGCTTTCGGGGAGCAGAATATCGATGGCCTCTCCTCAGGACAGGTCCTCAGTATCTTATGGTTGAGGGTCCAACTCCCAGCACTGCCACTGATCAGCTGTGTGAAGAGGTCCTGGTGGTGAGCATACCAAGCACAGCGCCGGACATTGTACAGTGGCTGTACTCGGTATTGCAGCCAGAGATCATTAAGGCCTCATGCACACGACCGTTGTGTGCACCCGTGGCCGTTGTGCCGTTTTCCGTTTTTTTCTGCGGCTCCATTGACTTTCAATGGGGCCGTAGAAAACTCGGCTTGTGCACCGTTTTTACACCGCGCCCGTGACCCGTGTTTCGAGGCCGTGAAAAAAATATAACCTGTCCTATTTTTTTCACGGCCAACGGTTCACGGGCCCATTCAAGTCAATGGGTCCGTGAAAATCACGGATGCACACAAGATTGTCATCCGTGTCCGTGATCCGTGTCCGTGATCCGTGTCCGTTTTTTCCTATCATTTCAATGGCAAACTTGACTTAGATTTTTTTTCATCTTTCATGTCCGTGGATCCTCCAAAAATCACGGCAGACCCACGGAAGAAAAAACGGGCACGGATCACGGTACAACGGAACCACGTTTTGCGGGACGTTAAAAAATACGTTCGTGTGCATGAGGCCTAACTGGAATGGGACTGAGCCGCTCCTAGGGCATGTGACCGATGAATGTGACATCAGTGGTCTAGGAAGAGAGCACCGCAACCTCTTCAAACAGCTGATTGGCCGAGGGCCAGGATGTTGGACCCCCACCAGTCAGATACTGATGACCTATCCTGAGTATAGGCTATCAATATTCTGCTCCCGGAAAACCCCTTAGAAGCGATCTGGTTATCTCGCCTTGGATCTGTATTACAAGGTCTAGATTGGGGTCTTAATTAGGGGTCTGAGTGTCTGGGATCAGTATTGACGTGTCGTCTGTGTTTAGGGGGTCCGGTGTGTTGTCCGTGTTTAGGGGGTCCGGTGTGTTGTCTGTGTTTAGGGGGTCCGGTGTGTCGTCTGTGTTTAGGGGGTTCGGTGTGTCTTCTGTGTTTAGGGGGTCCAGTGTGTTGTCTGTGTTTAGGGGGTCCGGTGTGTTGTCTTTGTTTAGGGGTCCGGTGTGTCGTCTGTGTTTAGGGGGTCCGGTGTGTCGTCTGTGTTTAGGGGGTCCGGTGTGTCGTCTGTGTTTAGGGGGTCCGGTGTGTTGTCTGTGTTTAGGGGGTCTTGTGTGTTGTATGTGTTTAGGGGGTCCGTTGTGTTGTCTGTGCTTAGGAGGTCCGGTGTCGTCTGTGTTTAGGGGGTCCGTTGTGTCGGCTGTGTTTAGGGGTCCGGTGTGTTGTCGGTGTTTAGGGGGTCCGGTGTGTCGGCTGTGTTTAGGGGTCCAGTGTGTTGTCGGTGTTTAGGGGTCCGGGGTGTCGTCTGTGTTTAGGGGGTCCGGTGTGTTGTCTGTGTTAAGAGGTCCGGTGTGTTGTCTGTGTTTAGGGGTCCGGTGTGTTGTCTGTGTTTAGGGGGTCCGGTGTGTTGTCTGTGTTTAGGGGGTCCGGTGTGTTGTCGGTGTTTAGGGGTCCGGTGTGTTGTCTGTGTTTAGGGGGTCCGGTGTGTTGTCGGTGTTTAGGGGTCCGGTGTGTTGTCGGTGTTTAGGGGTCCGGTGTGTTGTCTGTGTTAAGAGGTCCGGTGTGTTGTCGGTGTTTAGGGGGTCCGGTGTGTTGTCGGTGTTTAGGGGTCCGGTGTGTTGTCGGTGTTTAGGGGTCCGGTGTGTCGTCTGTGTTTAGGGGGTCCGGTGTGTTGTCTGTGTTAAGAGGTCCGGTGTGTTGTCTGTGTTTAGGGGGTCCGGTGTGTTGTCTGTGTTTAGGGGGTCCGGTGTGTTGTCTGTGTTTAGGGGGTCCGGTGTGTTGTCTGTGTTTAGGGGTCCGGTGTGTTGTCTGTGTTAAGAGGTCCGGTGTGTTGTCTGTGTTTAGGGGTCCGGTGTGTTGTCTGTGTTAAGGGGTCCGGTGTGTTGTCTGTGTTAAGGGGTCCGGTGTGTTGTCTGTGTTTAGGGGGTCCAGTGTGTTGTCTGTGTTTAGGGGGTCCTGTGTGTCGTCTGCGTTTAGGGGATTCGGTGTGTTGTCTGTGTTTAGGGGGTCCGGTGTGTTGTCTGTGTTTAGGGGGTCCGGTGTGTTGTCTGTGTTAAGAGGTCCGGCGTGTTGTCTGTGTTTAGGGGGTCCGTTGTGTTGTCTGTGTTAAGGGGTCCGGTGTGTTGTATGTGTTTAGGGGGTCCTGTGTGTTGTATGTGTTTAGGGGGTCCTGTGTGTCGTCTGCGTTTAGGGGGTTCGGTGTGTTGTCTGTGTTTAGGGGGTCCGGTGTGTCGGCTGTGTTTAGGGGTCCGGTGTGTTGTCGGTGTTTAGGGGGTCCGGTGTGTTGTCTGTGTTTAGGGGGTCCGGTGTGTTGTCTGTGTTTAGGGGGTCCGGTCTGTTGTCTGTGTTTAGGGGGTCCGGTGTGTTGTATGTGTTTAGGGGGTCCGGTCTGTTGTCTGTGTTTAGGGGGTCAGGTCTGTTGTCTTTGTTTAGGGGGTCCGGTCTGTTGTCTGTATTTAGGAGGTCCGGTGTGTCGTCTATGTTTAGGGGGTCCGGTGTGTTGTCTAGGTAAAGTCCAGAGTACATAAGGCTTCTGTCTGTTGTACAGACTCTGTTGGGGGCCATTAGTTCTAAGATTTTCTTAGTAGATTGCTATGACTAGTAAATACAATGGAGCTTGCCACTACCTCTATCTTTTCCCGTCCCTATATCTCCATGGACATGCTCTTCTGAAGGGAAACCCATATAGAACCTGGGAGATTTCTCCGAACGTTCTCTAGTCTACACTACCCTCTAGTGGTGAAACTAAAAATCACAGGCAGCCAAGTACAATTGCCTGAAGTCCTAGGGTGGAAATTCAGACAGAGACCCCATTTCATTCCATTTATCACCAGTTTGCAGCTTTGTCTCAGGACTGATATACGTCGGGCCATTAGATTTGCAGGTTTTCGCTTACTCTGTGATGCGGGTCACCAGTGATTCTCTATTGTTTTGCAAATAGAGGACTTCAAAATGTAACGTAACAAAAAGGATTTATTCTCTGTTCGGACCCGCTGCCCTCATAATACATGGCTTCCTTCACAGCACAGGGGGAAACAAGTATAGGCATCCATTCTGGCTGTTCCTCAGGTTTTAACCCCTTCAGGACACTGTTATTTCCCATTTTTGCCTTTTCAATTTTTCATTCCCTGCCTTCCCAGAGCCATAGCTTTTTTTATTTTTATGATGGCTTGTTTTGTACTTTCTAATCGCACAATTTAATATTGCATACAATGTAGTGGAAGCTGTAAAAAATTATTATTCAAATGGGGTAGAACTGTAAAATAAACGTAATTCCGCCACAGTTTTTTCGGCATTCCTTAGTATTGTAAAAATGACCTGTTACCTTCATTCTCTGGGTCAGTGTGATTACAGCAATACCACATTTATATTGTTTTTCTTGTGTTTTAATACAAAAAAAAAAAATCTCCGGAATTGTTTTATTTATTTTCATCGCCATATTCTGACCATAACTTCTTACTGTCATGTCTACGGAGCGGTGTGGAGGCTCATTTTTACTGGAACGATCTGTAGTTTTTATTGAGGCCATATTGGAGTGTGTGTGTGTGACTTTTTGATCACCTAAGGCCTCTTTCACGTGGGCGTTGCGGGAAAATGTGCGGGTGCGTTGTGGGAACATGCACAAATATTCCGCTTGAGTGCAAAACATTGTAATGCGTTTTGCACGCGCGTGAGAAAAATCGGCATGTTTGGTACCCAAACCCTGAACTTTTTCACAGAAGTTCGGGCTTGGGATCGGTGTTCTGTAGATTGTATTATTTTCCCTTATAACATGGTTATAAGGGAAAATAATAGCATTCTGAATACAGAATGCATAGTACAATAGCGCTGGAGGGGTTAAAAAAAACAAAAAAAGCAATTTAACTCACCTTAATCCACTTGCTCTCGTAACCGGCATCTCTTCTGTCTCTTTCTTTGCTGATTGCAGTCAAAGGACCTGTGGTGACGTCACTCCGGTCATCACATGGTCCGTCACATGATCTTTTACCATGGTGATGCAATCAGCAAAGAAAGAGACAGAAAAGATGCCGGCTGACGAGAGCAAGTGGATTAAGGTGAGTTAATTTTATATTTTTAACCCCTCCAGCGCTATTGTACTATGTATTCTGTATTCAGAATGCTATTATTTTTCCTTATAACCATGTCATAAGGGAAAATAATAATAATGATCGGGTCTCCATCCCGATCGTCTCCTAGCAACCGTGCGTAAAAATCGCACCGCATCCGCACTTGCTTGCGGATGCTTGCGATTTTCACGCAGCCCCATTCACTTCTATGGGGCCTGCGTTGCGTGGAAAACGCACAATATAGAGCATGCTGCGATTTTCACGCAACGCACAAGTGATGCGTGAAAATCACCGCTCATGTGAACAGCCCCATATGGCCGTTCGCCATATGGGATGAATATTTTTATATTTTAATAGTACGGCCTTTTTTAAATGCAGCGATGCCCATAATGTTTAGTGTTTTTTCATTGTTCATGTATTCATTTTTTATTCTAGGTAAAGGGGGTAATTTGAATTTTTATAATTTTTTTTATATTTTAAACTTTTGTTTAACTTTTTTTAAGTCACCCTGGGTGACTATAATATGCAATCACTGGGTTGCATCTTGTATTGTGTATTACATAACGATGCAATACAGAATACTGAATTTAGTATATTCCAGTGCAGTGTAAGACTAGCACAGGCCTAGGGCTCATGCGCCTGTACTGTGGACCGCAAATTTCTGTCTGCAATGCACGGGTACTGTCCGAGTTCACGCCATTTGCAGATGCAGACCGATCCTCAAGATACGTTCTGCACCGCAAAAAAATAGAACTTATTATTTTGTAGTGTGGAGGCAGAGACTGAAATCCCACAAAAGTGCTCTGTAGTGCTTCCGTGGGCCTCCAATCCGTGCCTCTCCGTATCTCGCGGATTGCAGACCCAATACGGAGCGCACACGGCCGGTTCCCGTATATTGCAGACCCGTTGTTTGCAGTCCGCAATATGGGCACGGGGCACACACGATCATGTGCATGACCCCTTAGTCAACCCTGATCACAGCCAGAGGAAGGCAGCCCAGGAAGCGCACGGCTCCGTGTTTTAGCGGTCCTAGGTGGCATGGTCACATTTGAGCACGGCATCTGAGGGGTTAAATGTCAGCTTTCAGCATTACTGTTGACCACAAACATTACTCCCGGGCTTCTGCTGGGACCCGGCTGTTATGGTGCTCCCTGCACTCGTGAGCGCGCTCCATCTTTAAAGACCGGACTTTCGCCAGATGTCCGGAAAGGTTTAATGGCTGTTTTAAATGCCCATCAAAACTGCATGAATTTCATATTTTATTTTATTTTTTAAATCCCAGACCCTGCAGTGCCCTCTGTATATATAATACCCATCATAGTACTTGCGGGCCGCAGCACGAGCACGGGTCGCACACGTTCGTGTGGACTCGGCCTGAATGGAGCCTAATTACATAGAAAAAATTGGGCTGGGCATAAAATTTTGAATAGATGGTTCTGCAAAAACGGAATGGATACTGAAGACATACGGAAGACATTCCGTATGTGTTCCGTTTTGTTTGCGGACCCATTGACTTGAATGGAGCCACGGAACGTGATTTGCGGGCAATAATAGGACATGTTCTATCTTTCAACGGAACGGAAATATTGAAACAGAATGCATACAGAGTACATCCCTTTTTTTTTTCGGAACCATTGAAATGAATGGTTCCGTATACGGACTGTATACGGAATGTAAAAAATGTTTGTGTGAACGAGCCCTAAGTCAATGGGCACCAGATCCGTTTTTTTCCGCGTCCGATAAAAACAGACCCGGCACCATTGACTTAAATGGTTTTTGATGCTGGATCCGGCTTGTTCAGTTTCCCGTGACGCACACAAAAAACGTTGCTCGCAGCATTTTTGTGTCCGGCGTGGGAACGCAACGGAACAGAATGCATTCTGGTGCCTTCCGGTTTGCTCAGTTTTGTCCCCATTGACAATGAATGGGACGTTTTGCTCCGGTTTTGAGAGCCTCAGACGGATCTCAAAACCGGAAAAAAGAAAAAAACACAGATGTTAAAGTCGCCTTAATTCCAGGTAACCCCCAAAAATGAAGATTAGCAGGGATCAGTGTGCAATGATGGCGGTGCTGGGCCCCCAGTCAGCGGACTGGTATCTCTCCAGTCACAATAATAGAGAGATCATTCCGGTAATAAAACACAAGGAGCACGTGAGCCTTTATGGCCGGGCTGCCTAGTCTCTGGCCATTATAGAGTTAACCCAGTCCCCGCCTGAGCTCTTTAAGAGGCTCCGCCCCCTGGGATGACATACTGGTGCCCCAGTGCAGTACTGGGAAGGAAGCATGTTGTGAGCAGTGTGCAGCCTCTGGTCCAGCCGCAGTGAGTCTCAGCCCCCGTGCTGTCCCCTATTCTTATAGATTGCGGGTTTATTGCTGGTGACTATAGGAAGAGGGTTACCATGGAAACAATTGTGTATAGATACAATGTATCAGACAAGGCAGCAGAGATACAATGTGACAGTATGTGGAGGATCCGCCGTTCACGGGTAGTGTTGAGCGAACTTGTGTTTTAAGTTTGGCGTCTAAAGTTCGGGTTCAGGTTATCGAAGAATCGCGTTATGGATTCTAAATTCCGTTATGGTCCGTGGTAGCGGAAACCATAACGCGGTTCTTCGATAAGCCGAACTTAAAACACAATTTCGCTCAACACTATTCACAGTAACTTTTTGCAGGCGAGGAGGAGGAATTTTATGTTTGTGTTTTTTGTATAGTTTTATGTCTTTTTTTTTTCGTGGCGCAGAGAACAATGTTAGTTTATCTTCAGGTATAAAATATTTCTGCAAATGAAAATCGGTTCTGTTCATCCGAATGGGGTTGTTTTGGTGCCGAGCACATGGATTTCTACAGACCCCATCCATACGAGTCATACGGTCTCGTACGTGAATTCACCCCGGAGGTTATCGGCGCAAGTCGCTGTTATCAGCATCTGTAATAAGATGTCCGCACGGCAACCAATCGGGCTGATGATGTCAACTAGATAATGGTGCATTAAGGTCTTTTTCACACGAGCGTGACGGATGCGTTCAGTGAAACTCGCGCCATTTTGCAAGCAAGTTCAGTTCATTTTTTTTTTTCCACGCGGGTGCAATGCGTTTTGATGTGTTTTTCACGCGCATGATAAAAAACGGAAGGTTTATAAACAACATCTCTTAGCAACCATCAGTGAAAAACGGATCCGTCCCCATTGACTTGCATTGTAAGTCTGGACGGATCAGTTTGGCTCCGCTGCAAGCTGCGTTCGGGTGTCCGCCTGCTGAGCGGAGGACAGACGGTGCAGACTGATGCGTTCGGGGCCGCTTGTGAGAGCCTTCAAACGTAAACTCACAAGAGGAACCCCGAACGCTAGTGTGAAAGTAGCCTAAAGGCTTATGCACACGAATGTATTTTATTTCCTTGTCTGTTCCCCCTTTTTTTTTTTTTTTTTTTTTTTTTTTTTTTTTTTTGGTGTGGACCATATGCAGAACCATTCATTTCAATGGATCCGCCAAAAAAAACCGGAAGTTACTCCATGTGCAATCCGTTTCCATTTGTCTGTTCCCCAGAAATATAGAACATGTCCTATTATTGTCCGTATTACGGACAAGGATAGGACTGTTCTATTAGGGGCCAGCTGTTCCGTTCTGCAAAATACATACGGCCGTGTGCATGAGCCCTAACGCTGAACGCTGGATTTCCATGTATGTGTCTTGTTCAGTGCTGACGTTCACCCAACGCGGTTCTCTTCTCCTCCTTCTCCGGCGTTCTCATCGGTGGCCTTGGCTCTTGCAGAACATAAGTCTTCAGAAAATCATTTGTTTTTAGGCTACTTTCACTCTCGCGTTTGGTGCGGATCCATCATAGATCTGCACAGACGGATCCGTTCAGATAATACAACCGTCTGCATCCGATCCGCCTGTATTATCTTTAACATTTGGCCAAACGGATCCGTCTTGAACACCATTGAAAGTCAATGGAGGACGGATCCGTTTTCTATTGTGCCAGATTGTGTCAGTAAAAACGGATCCGTCCCCATTGAATTACATTGTGTGCCAGGACGGATCCGTTCGGCTCAGTTTCGTCAGACGAACACCAAAACGCTGCAAGCAGCCTCCAGAGCGGAATGTAGACGGAACGGAGGCAAACTGACGTATTCTGAGCGGATCCTTCTCCATTCAGAATGCATTAGGGGCCAAACTGATCCGTGTTGGACCGTGTGTGAGAGCCCTGAACGGATCTCACAAGCGGAAAGCCAAAATGCCAGTGTGAAAGTAGCCTTAATTTCAAGGGATTGTCTGAGATTAGAAAACCCCATTTACAAATGCTGTATTCCTACATTCTGGATTAAAGGGGGCCTCTGCGCTCTGCATTGTGTCTTACCTCCTATTAAAGGGGGTTCCCAGCGAGGCAGTGGCGAACCTTCAGCGATGGGGGGCGGCGCTGAGTTCTTTCTTTTGCTTACGGTGTGAGAACTCTGTATTTCCATGCAGCCATCACTAGGGGAGCTATAAACCCCTATGCACTGAGCTCCCCCTAGTGGTGGCTGCAGACAGGCAGCTTTGTAATAGAAGGGAGGCAGGAGATTTCTGAATGTAACCTAAATACGGTGGTCAGAATCAGCGCCATATGTTTGAAGCACCTGTTCCACTTTATCCGCTGTAGAATTCAGATAAAGTGGGAAAGGAAGGTGGATATTTATTGGAATTCTTTTATTTTTTATTTTTATTAAAATGAATAAATAATGATTAAAGGGGTCGTGCAGTGGTTTTATATTGATGACCTGTGCTCAGAGTAGGCCATCAATACCTGACTGGTGGGGGTCCAACACCTGGGACGATCAGCTGCTCCATGCGAGCGCTGCTTCCTCTTCATTACACTACTCGTCGTCTCGCCTGTAGCCTCAGCGTGGTGTAATTACAAGTACTCGCTCCATTCACGTCAGTATTTCTGGGTCCGCATCTGTTCCGCAATTTTGCAGAACAGGTGCGGACCCATTCATTTCAATGGGGCCGCAAAAGATGTTTTTGCATCCGAGGTCCTATGAGATTTTCAGACCTTCCTCTTTTGAAGGAACAGCCCCTATTTTGGACCCAAGTTCCTCTGCCCCTCTTTGCTCTTTTAAAGGTCCCTCTTTTTGATCTGAGGTATAGATTTGCATTATTCCATTCACAGTGTTGACCCAGAAAGTGTTTGCCTGGTTCCTCTTCCTATATTCGAGCCCGTCTTGTAGATTATTTCATTATTTGATGAAGTTTCTAAATTCTGATTATTTTTGCACATTGTGTATAAAGAAATGTATTGAAGTGTATAAATCGGCAGGAAAAATGGATCCATCACACAATGAACCATGAGTGTCCCTCTTTGACTGTCCAAAAAGTTGGAAGGTATGGATTTGTGTACAACCCAGCGCAGGGTGGCTTAAAAAATAAAAGATCTTAACTCTCCCTAATCAATCCACCCGCCGCTGCTTTGATCCACCCTGCTCTGCACTTCCTGGACGCTCAGCCAGTCCCCGTCTGAAGAAAGCCACCACTTAGGCCAGTAATTGGCAGTGAGATCCGTGTAGGACATGGGCCTCATTGTCTACAGTGGAACATGGACTTGGAGACCATGAAACATGGACCAATATAGGACATGTTCTGGTGTGAAAAGTACCACTACTATTAATCTATGTGTCATCCTTGTGAAGCCCGGGCAGCACATGGATGAAAATTTGTTCTTGATGGAACAGATCTAGGGTTGACAACATCGCTAAATTCAGTCTGCAGAAATGGAAGGCTATTTCCCGGTATCTGATAATATACAACCTGCGCTTATATTAATTTTCAGTAAATGCTGGTAGGTGTTCATAGAGGTCTGCAAACCAATAATCGTATAGGGGTCGAATATCTGACCAGTGGAGATCCAACTAATAGGCCCTCGTGGGCCACCAACTCTGTCCACTACACAATGGATGAAGCAATGTAGTTCTGGCGCCAGAACTACTGCAGAACAGCTGATTGGTAGGGACGCGAGGTTTTGGACCAATCGGACATTAAAGATAGGTCATCATTGGTAAAGTCCTGGAACACGCCTTTGTGTAATACTTCATTTCCCCTTTGGTGGCGCTACAGGGTACTTTTAGGCCAGCTGCCAGGTTTCCTCACTTGTCAGATGAGGTCTTAGTAATGGTATCCTTTTTGTTAGAAGGGTCTCACAATGGTGATCTGATAACGAAGGGATTGTCTAAAGCGGAGAACCACTTTACAAGCAACATTTGAGCTGAGCCAAAGAGGGTGAGACACTGACTTGTTCTCTGTGAGGTCCGTGTATGTAGCTATCTCACAGCCAGACATGACAGGAGAAATGGATCAGAATTAGGCCACGACCGTTCCGTTTTTTACGGAACGGGCGGCCCATTGTAGAAATTCCTATTCTTGTCCGCAAAACTGACAAGAATAGGACATGTTCTATTTTTTATTTTTTTTTTTTGCGGGGCTACGGAACGGAGCAACGGATGCTGTCCGCATCTTTTGCGGCCCCGTTGAAGTGAATGGGTCCGCATCCGAGCCGCAAAAACTGCGGCTCGGATGTGGACCAGAACTACGGTCGTGTGCCTGAGGCCTTGGATGCAGCCGGTTATACTGGTGGTCCATGCCCGCTAGCGTCTCTACTCTCCTGGCGCGCATGGTCACTGGAATACTCGCCCCTCAAACAATAACGGCATGCTAGTGGTCTGTCCGCGCCAGCCTCTTTATCCTCCTGGGGTGCATGGCCGTCAAGGTTCTCAGTCTTTTGCCAGTTAGGCCTCTTCATCTTCTGCCTGCTAGGGTGCGCACATACCCCCTGACCTCTTACAGGGCTTGGGTGTTTTAAGGCAACTTCCCCTATGGGAAGGTCCCTGGACAGAAAGGGTCCTAACCCCTGCAAAGGTGTTAGTTTGCTGACAGTTCACTGTGTTGCACTTGCTCTGCCCACCCTGACCTTGGCCTGTTTACCGGATTGAACGAACTTTGACTGCCCTGACCTACGATACTTCCTATCCCCTTTGGTGCAATGCACTTGTGTCTTTTTACCTGCTTGGGTTATCAGTCTTCTAAGCAGAGAATACTCCATGATGTATTTGGCCTGGTGGTTCCCCTGTAGTGGAGACCAGATCCCTGTACAGGGGTTAAAGAGAGAAGGCACTTGGATGACACCGTTATGAGTAGCCCAAATCCGTCAGTGACTGAGCAGGTCTGCACTCCCTGCATTACCCGGCCTTCAGAGTGTAATTCCATCCGCTGATGTGGTGCAGAGATCTGGTAAGGATTGAGGAACCGCAGCAGATGTGATCAGACATGGAAATCCTATACATATAACTGTTCACCTGACCAGCGATTGTCCCAGCACTATGTCCTATTCTGAACCTTTTTCAATCTGCACTATTCCAGAGCTGTAAGTTTTATGTTATGTAATGGTTAGGCTACATGCGCACGACCGCGCCGTAATAACAACCTATCCTTGGGATAGGGCATCAGGATCAAACTTTTGGATAACCCAGGATGAAGTTAGATACTTGTCCTAAAGAAAAAAGCAGGCCGTCATGTCTATGTGGAACGGAAAAATAGTTGTTTCTAGAATTCTGCAAGACGGTGGAGCAGCCCTTTAAGTGCACGGTGGAGCAGCCCTTTAAGTGCACGGTGGAGCAGCCCTTTAAGTGCACGGTGGAGCAGCCCTTTAAGTGCACGGTGGAGCAGCTTCATCTCTACTAATGTTGAGGAAGTTTTGAAACTATTTGTAACACTCTGTAGAGGAAACAATGTGTTGGTGTAACAATGTAGAAAGTGACTGAAATAGCGGTTCTGCCTCAGATAGAAAGTTAGAGGAGCCGTCCCCTCTCCCGACAGGTCTGGTCTGTTTTAGTAACTACTTGCATCCCCCAATTCTGGAGCATCTATGTTTGGATTATGTTAGACTGCACAGGGACACACTCCCACTATTGCAGACTGCTAGCAATTCATTCATAAACTTCTAGAAGGAATAATTGAGGATTGCCAAGAGTTATAAGAATAGATGCTCCAGAAACTTTACTACATGGTGAATGCGAGTAGTTAATAAAACGGAGATGCTAGAGAGGTGATGGCTCCTCTCCAGTTATGTCATTTTACCAAGTGCCTGCAGCCTGCCCCATTAAGCTAAGGATTCATACTCTGTGATGGGACAAGGGGTAGGCGCCCGTCTAGGGTGCCACCTCACTTCTCATGATGGGGGCGCAATCAAGGCTGCGTTTGCTGCCATTTAGCCTCCTAGGCTTCAGGAAGCTAGGAGTAGAGCAGCCGCCAGAGGTCATGATGACGTCCCTGCAACCTCCGCATCAGGACCCGGCAACACAGGTGACAGATGGAAAGAGGCCTGTGGCTTGCTGTGCAGACTCTCCACACTGCCTCTGGTGTCTCCATCTTCTGTTCCCTATGTTTTATTTATTTTCATCCGGTGATACATGGGTCTGTTCACATTCTCTGCTGCAGCCAATGATTGGCTTCAGCAGTGACATGGCAACAAGCAGCACGTCACCTCTATCATTGGCTGCAATTGAGTATGTAACCATATCCATGCACCGCTGGATGAAAACAATGCGATCAATTCTGCGTTGCGTGAAAAACGCAGCATGATCTATATTCTGCGTTTTTCATGCAGCTCTGGCCCCATAGAAGTGAATGGGGCTTCAGTGAAAAACGCATCAGAACGCATCGCAGCCGCGCCGAGAACACTGAACAACTGAACTCAATCGCAGACAAAACTGACTGGAACCTTGCTTGCAAAATGGTGCGAGTTTCACTGAACTGCATCCGGAGCCAATCCGCACGCTTGTGTGAATGAGGCCTTACGTGGTAAAAATGTGTACAGTGATCCTCTCTACATGGGACCTAAAATGAACTAACGAGGGTCAATGAGGAGATTTAGGGAGGTGGTTTGCGAGGGCATCTTCCTGGCCCAGGTGGTTAGAGGGGAGGTAGTGTTACCCAGCACCAGGTGGGGCTTATTTTAAAAGGGTTCAGGATACTAATGACCTAGCCTCGGGAGAGGTCCTCAATATCAGATTGGTGGGGGTCCACCTCGCCGCACCCTCTGCATTATGCACATCAGTACTTTACCTGGCCGCCGTCTGCTTACTAGCAGCGCTGTAGGGTATTGCAGCTTCATCCCATTCATGCCAGTCCTACAGTAGCCGACCTGCTGGTGGTGACTGATGGAGGCTGCAGCCCCTCCAAACAACTGATTTTGAGGGAGAGGGGGAGGACAAGAGTCAGAGCCCTCTGACCTGAGATTGATGACCTATCCCAAGGCCTTTTAATGCTTACAATGGAGCCCCTCACCTCTTCCTATGCCCGTGTGATGCCTGCTGTGGTGTTTGCGATGTGTGCGTCGCCTTGTGACCGGGCGGCTGATGAGGCAGAAGTAATGCCAGAGTTTTCTGCAGGCCCCATGACTCTGTTCTGTCTCCCGGGCAGGTCCGATCCCTCCACACCTGATCCTCGTATTGTGGACTCTGCATGCTCCACCGCCGGCTGCTCACTACAATCTGCAGGATGACCGAGGAGGCCAAGAGACTGGCAGGATGTGCGGCCGTGGACAATCATGTCAAGGTATGGAGTTCTGCTTGTGTCTAAGGGTCATTGCTTGCCGTAGTCTGGTCTGAGCAGTGTAGACCAGGAATCGGCAACCTCCAGCGTGCCGGCTGTTGTGAAACTACAACTCCCAGCATGCACTCCGGCTCAGCTGTTCTTGGAGCTTCCATAAAAGTGAATAGAGCCTCCTGTGTTCCGTTATATTTCCCTACCTCGTGAGATTTCCCTACCCTTGTCACTTCCGGCCGCACCGGACATGACGTGAGGAGGTGTGCAGCGCCGCGCAGGCGCACAACGACTGGGTAGGGAAACTTCACAGCAGAGTTAGCTGGACACCGGCCGACACTGTGCATGCGCCGGGAGCCTCACCAGCGGTTAGGGTAGGGAAAAATTACGGGCCAGTGCTTTTTCCCTACCCTAACCACTGGTGAGGCTCCCAGCGCATGTGCAGTGTCGGTCGGTGTCCAACTGAGAACATCCATCCGATCACCGCGTCTGCGCACTGGCCCGTCATTTTTCCCTACCCCAAGCCCTGGTGAGGCTCCCAGCGCATGCGCAGTGTCGGTTGGTGTGTCCAGCTAACTCTGCAGTGAAATTTCTCTACCCCGTCGTTGTGCGCCTGCGCGGCGCGGCACACCTCACGCTGGAAGTGACGAGGGTAGGGAAATCTCACGAGGTAGGGAAATATAACGGAACACCTGCTTGGAATTGTGGTTTCACAACAGCTGGAGTGACGGAAATTGCTGACCCCCTAGACCAGGCATCCTCAAACTGCGGCCCTCCAGCTGTTGCAAAACTACAACTCCCAGCATGCCCGAACAGCCTACAGGTATCAGCCTACAGCAGGGCATTGTGGGAGTTGTAGTTTTACAACAGCTGGAGGGCCGCAGGTTGAGGATGCCAGCCCTAGACCATGGGGAGCTGTAGGCGAAGGGGGATCTGTCTATGGGGTGGTTGACCTGGAGATCTCCAGATTTTTAGATGGATGTCCCCCATTGACTACAGTGAGCTATATTGTGGGGGTCTTCAGGTGCTGAAACCCCCGCCCCCCCCCCCCCCAAGGACCTACTGTGACATGTCGACAGATGTTTAAAGGGGTTGTCCAATCAGATCGGCGGGGGTCTGAAACCCTGCACCCCCGACAACCAGATGTTCTGCAGCAGCTCCGGCACTGGAACTACACGGTGCCATCCATTGTGGAGTGGACAGAGCTGGTTACTGCAGTCATGCTCCCACTGAAGTCAATGAGGGCACCCCTCCACTACACCGTGGACGGAGCCATGCAGTTCTGGGGCTGCGCAGCTGATTGGTAGGGGGCACAGGGTGACAGACCACCCCCATTGATCAGACATTGATGGATTAATCACTTGTAAAATCTTGGAGAAACCCTTTAAGGCAAGCCCTCCGTATTCCTACGTGCCCTGTTCGAGCCTTTCCTAAACACCTCTTATAACTACATAGTTAAAGTACTGATCCCCAATTAATCCTCCTGTTTTTTATACATGTATTTCTGAAAGTGCCCCCTCCCCCCTCAGTAAGCCGGTTAGGTGTGCCCATGTGTGCCCGCTGATTCATCAGCCTCAAACTCTGGGCCATTTATCAGGATCGTTCTTGCTGTTAGACTTCTTGACTTCCTGCTGTTTTATCAGACGCTGTGATATGGAAGAAAAGTGAGGAGCCATAGAGCGACACATTACTCAGGTCGGAGAGTAGATAAGCCCTAAGAGGACGCGTCCCCTCTCCTGACAGGTCTGTTCTAGTAGCTACCTGCATCCCCCTTGTAATACCCGTTCTGCAGCATCTATTCTTATCACTCTGTTGTGCTATTATTCCTGCTAGAAGTTATGAATAAATTGCTAGCAGTTCGGTCCAGATGGGCGTTACCAGTTGGGGGGGTGTCCCTGCATAGTCTGACACTGGCATCACTGATTGGATAGTATCAGACTGTGCAGGACACACCCCTAACTGGTAACAGCCATCTGGACCAAACTGCTAGCAAATCACTTATAACTTATAGCAGTAATAATACAGGCATAACACAGACCTAAGAACTGAGTCCCCGGACGTGTAATTACATGGGGGATGCAAGTAGCTACTAAGACAGGCATGTCAGGAGAGGGGACAGGACCTCTTTAAAGGGGCAGTCCACTCCATTACTAATGATGGCCTATTCTCAGGATGGGACTGAGAAAACCCCTTTAAAGGGAACCTGTCGCCAGGGAATGCAGTGCAATCTACAGACAGGAGGAGCTGAGCAGATTGATTATAGAGATTTATGGGAAAAGATTTTGTGTAAGTTGTATTTTATTGATTCTTGCTCAATCTGGGCTTTGGAGTCCAGGAGGCGGTCCTATCAGTGATTGACAGCTCTCTCTGTATACACAGTCATAAAGGGAAGCCTGTCAATCACTGATAGGACCGCCTCCTGGACTTCAAAGCCCAGAATGAGCAGGAATTTAATTGTATGACATACAAGTTTTACTGAATTTTCCCCCCTCGCCTATGACAGCACCCATGGATAGCATCCGCCCCCTTCCTCAGGACAGGAAACAGGAAGCACAGCCTCTTCAAAAGGGAGGTACAACCCCCATCATGCCAGTTCTGTTTCCTGTCCTAAGGGACAGGGTGGATGCACAGCGGTTAAAGAGCAGAGCTGCGGGAGCCCCTTGGTTGATACCCGTGGGAGGAGGGCCTAAGTCTTCCTCGGAAGCCGCTGCTGAAGTCTGGCCCCTTTGGATTCCCTCTCGTCCGGTCACTCCCCCGTCGGGGCTGCTTCGGTGTCCCCGGCTTGGCGAACCTCTGCGGCCGTGCCGTATGTTCGGCTGCCGCTGGCGTTCGCGTGACCGCGGCGCGCATACTTCCGGGTAGGTCAGACCGGCGCTGACGTCATCAGTCGGCGCCGGATCTTGGCCTCCGGCTTTTGGCAGTGGGAGGAGGCGGGCCTTGGACCGGAAGGGGAGGGTGCCGGCGCGCGCCCGGCAAGTTCAAAAACCAGCCAGCTCTCACTGCAGGCTGGTGTTTTGGCCTGCAGTGAACTCCATGGATGACAGCCACTGGCAGAAAATGGAGCCCACACAGCGCGCGGAACCCACTGAAACCACCAACGAATCCTCGGTACCGGTGGGGGTAAGAGGGGCGAATGCCCTGCATTTTCCATTTATCTCAGTACCTGATGGTTGTCTTTGCTTTATGTGTTTAGACTTCTAAAGAGAGAAGGGGGTCAAGGTCCAAGGAGCGGGGCTGTGCTATTTGCAAGAGGAAGCTACCGTCCGGTTGGGGCAAACCTGCATGTCAGGCCTGCGTAGGCAAATTATTGGAGGATGAGGCCCCCTCTCTCTTATCAAGCCTAAAGAAGATTATCAAGGATGAAGTCAGAGAAACAGAGAATCCTTGAGTAATCTGCTTGAAGATCGCCCTAGTACTTCCGCCGCGGTCTCTATTCCCGCTTCGAGCGATCAGGAGCTGTTATCCGGGTTAGAGGAGGAGGGAGAACTTCCATCCTCGGATCATTCGCAGGACGAGCAGCTGGCGGGGAGACCCTTGTTCCTGCCAGAGAACATTAATGCTCTAGTCGGGATTGTCAGGGCAACTATGGGGCTTGATGATCAAGCAGAACCCCAGTCTATGAGGGATTCCATGTTTGAGGGCCTAGGTCCCAGAAGATTGAAATGTTTTGATGTGCACGAGAACATAACTTCGGTTATTAAGAATGACTGGAGCAGGCCGGACAGAAAATTTTTCGTGCCTTCTGCCCTAAAAAGGAAGTATCCCTTTGAGGACAAAGCCTCTGCTGATTGCGATAGAGCCCCAAAGTTGGATGCTCCGGTAGCAAAAATCTCTAAGAGAGCAGCCCTCCCGTTTGAAGACGCGGGAACTCTAAAAGATGCTATGGACAGAAGAGCAGAGGTCTATTTAAAAAAGAACTGGGAGGCGACGGCTGGTTCTTTTAGGCCCGCTATAGCCGCCACTTCTGTGGCCAGGTCCTTAAAGGTCTGGATGAAGGAGATGGAGGAGCAGATGAAGAAAGGAGCGCCCATGGAACAACTCCTCTCGTCATTCCCAACTCTGTACAGTGCCATTGACTTCTTAGCGGATGCCTCAGTGGACTCCCTGAAGCTGTCGGCAAGAGCCGCAGCTCTTTCAAATTCCGCCCGTCGGGCGATTTGGCTAAAAGACTGGAAGGGGGATGCAGGGTCGAAGGCGAAATTATGTGCTATTCCCTGTCAGAGTGAATTTCTCTTCGGGCCCACGTTGGATGATCTGCTGGAAAAGGCCTCTGACAGAAAAAAGGGTTTCCCTTCTATTCATCAGCAGCCTCCTAAGAAGCCCTTTCGTTCTCAGTCGGCCAGATTTAACTTTAAGAGAAGAGAAACTCCCAGGCAGTCTGGTAATGCGCCCAAAAGGAGCAAAGGGTTTCTTTTTTCAGGTGGAGAGGCCTCTAAGAAGCCTCCGCAATGACGCCAGATGCCCGGTTGGAGGTCGTCTCTCCCTCTTCGCAGATCAATGGCGGAAGATCTCAAACAGCCCCTGGATCCTCTCAATCATTTCACAGGGCTATTGCCTGAACTTCCTGAGAACTCCTCCAGAAAGGTTCGTTTTGACGGACTATCGCAGATTTACTAAAGAAGAGGGTCCTGCAGGAGGTTCCAGCTCAAGAGAGGGAGAGGGGCTATTATTCGACTCTTTTTCTTGTAAAGAAGCCGAATGGCACCTTCCGAACCATAATAAATCTGAAGCTGCTCAACAAATATCTGGTGTACGAGAGGTTTCGTATGGAGACTATCAGTTCCATAATTCCGAATTTATTCCTGGGCTGCTACATGGCGACCCTGGACCTCAGGGACGCTTATTACCACGTCCCAATCCATCCCAGTCACCAGAAGTACCTGAGAGTAGCAGTTCAGTTCCCGGACAGACTCCTACACGTACAGTTTCGGGCCCTGCCGTTTGGGTTGTCTCAGGCACCCAGGCTTTTCACGAAGATTGTAGCAGAGATGATGGCTCATCTGAGGGAGAGGGATCTGATTGTCATTCCCTATCTAGACGATTACCTCCTTCTCTCTCAGACACCGGGACAATTATCCGAGGGAATTGCCTGGGTCAGGGAGGTGCTGGTAAAGTTGGGTTGGGAGTTAAATCTCCAGAAATCCAATCTCGTACCAAGCCAGATATGCACCTTTCTGGGGCTGCTCCTGGACTCCCAGAAGCAGATGTGTTTTCTCCCGACACAGAAGGTTTTTCTGCTAGTCTCCAGGGTTCAGGACATTGTGACTCGCCGTTCCATCTCTCTACGAGAGGCTATGTCAGTTCTGGGCCTAATGACGGCCGCAATCCCGGGGGTGGAATGGGCCCACTTCCACTCGAGGTCACTTCAGCTGCAGATCCTGGGAGTTTGGGACAAAGATCCCCTATCCTTGGATTCCCTCTTCTACCTTTCAACTCGTACAATAAAAGATTTAGAGTGGTGGACAGAACCTTCCAACCTTCAGAGAGGAGTCCCTTGGTCAAGGCAGGATCCCCTCTCTCTGACTACAGACGCAAGTCCTTGGGGGTGGGGAGCTCACACAGAATCTCTACTTCTGCAAGGACAGTGGGATCAGGAGATAGTTCCCAGATCTCACAACTTCAAGGAACTCCTGGCGATCCTCATGGCCTTGAAGAAGTGCCTCCACCTTTTAAAAGGCAGAAACGTCTTAATCTACTCCGACAACATGACGGCAGTAGCCTATATCAATCGTCAGGGGGGGACGAGATCGCCAGATCTAATGTCTCTCACCAGGGAGATTTTCGAGATAGCAGAGGATTTCCTTCCATCGATCAGGGCGGTACACTTAAAGGGAAAGGGGAATGTGAAGGCAGACTTTCTGAGCAGGCATTGTGTTCGGCAGGGGGAATGGTCCCTAGATCAACAGGTCTTCAACGACATCGTGGCTCTCTGGGGTCTCCCGTGGTGGATCTCTTTGCCACAAGGGGAAACAGAAAAGTGAAAAGGTTCTACTCTCTATCCCCACTAGAACGGCCCACGGCAGTGGACGCTTTGGCGCAGTCATGGAGAGTAGGCCTCCTGTACGCCTTCCCTCCTATAAAGCTACTCCCGAGAGTCCTGAAGAAGATTCGGGAGGAGAAGGCCCTAGTAATTACTATAGCCCCCTTTTGGCCCAGGAGGGTCTGGTTTTCCTGGCTAAGGAGGATGTCGGTAGCAGACCCCTGGGTACTTCCCGTCTTCCCGGGACTACTAGTTCAGGGACCATTACTTCATCCACAGTTGGAGAGCCTGCACTTGACAGCCTGGCTGTTGAGAGGCAGATCCTAGAGATGAAGGGTCTTTCCGGGGAGGTGATAGACACCCTTTTATCCAGCAGAAAACCTGTTACCTCAAAAATCTATTTGAGAGTTTGGAGGGCCTTCCTTCGATTTGCAAACAGGCCAGTTAATGTCTTGGATCCCCCGGAGTTACCTCTAGTCCTGAGCTTCCTCCAGGAAGGCTGGAATAAAAAGCTGATGTCCAGTACTTTAAAGGTCCATATCTCTGCCTTAAGTGCTCTCTTTGAGTATAAGTTAGCAGACCACCCCTGGATTAAGAGATTTGTAGTTGCAATTTCTAGACTCGCTCCCGTCCAGAAATCCAGAGTTCCCCCCTGGGATTTGAACCTAGTCCTGTCTGCCTTAACCGGAGATCCCTTTGAGCCCATTGAGGACATCTCTATTAAAATCTTGACCTTTAAATTAGTTTTCTTGCTAGCCATTACTTCCGCTAGAAGAGTGAGTGAGATTTCGGCCATCTCTATCGAAAAACCGTATCTCAATATCTTAGAAGATAGGGTTATTCTATCTCCTGACCCTGCCTTCCTTCCAAAGGTTTCATCATCCTTTCATCGGTCTCAGGATATAGTTTCACCTTCCTTCTGTTCCTCACCCAAGAATCAGAAGGAAAGGGAATTTCATTGGCTCGATGTTAGAATGTGTCTAATCCAATACCTTTTGGCCACTCAGGAATGGAGGTTGTCCTCTAAGCTGGTAGTTTCCTTTCAGGGACAGAAGAAGGGCTCCCCTGCTTCCTCTGTCCATAGCCAGGTATATAAAACAAGCCATCTATCTGGCATATTCCTCTAAAGGGGTTCCTCCTCCTGCCGGGTTTGGAGCAAGCTCAACAAGAGCAGTGTCTACATCCTGGGCAGAAAGAGCTTCCGCTTCTATTGACCAGATTTGCAGAGCAGCTACTTGGAGTTCTGCTCATACCTTCTTTAAGCACTATAGGCTGCAGCTTCCTTCACAGGAGGGTTTGGGATTTGGGCGTAAAGTCCTCCAAGCAGTTGTCCCACCCTAGGTTGATCTCGCCTAGATATCCATGGGTGCTGTCATAGGCGAGGGGGGAAATATGGGATTACACTTACCGGTAATCATTTTTCCTTGAGCCTATGACAGCACCCGCCTAATTCCCTCCCTTACAAAAAAAAAAAAAGAAAGAATTTTAGAATATATAGAGAGATGTATACGTGTGTTTGCACACAGAGATGAGCATTTGTTCTGTTGTGGATTTGTGGTGTAGTGTTTTGTCTCCTTAGTTCTTGGAATAGGACTGGCATGATGGGGGTTGTACCTCCCTTTTGAAGAGGCTGTGCTTCCTGTTTCCTGTCCTGAGGAAGGGGGCGGATGCTATCCATGGGTGCTGTCATAGGCTCAAGGAAAAATGATTACCGGTAAGTGTAATCCCATATTTTCCCCATAAACTATCTGCTCAGCTCCTCCTGCTCTATAACATGCTGCCTGCAGCTCACACCCGACGGGTTCCCTTCCATTGATGCAGCCCTGCCTTCCTTCAGTCACCACCAGGGGGAGCCTGCTGTATGCAGTGAGCTCCTAAGCTCCCTCTAGTGGCGGTTTCAGACAGACAGGATTTAACCAATTAAAGGTGTCACCATAGAACTTATTTCATTTTGCAGAAAATAGTATTTTAAGCATTTTTAGCAATAAATAACTATTAAAACTAGTTAAAAAACTATTCACCTTTTGACCCCGAGGATGGCCACCCCCCTGGTGTTACCACAGCTGCTATCCGATGGCAGAGCATGCGCGGTCAGTGCTCGTTTTCTGTCGCCATAGCAGGTATTTAATGGCTAAAATATGACGTTTTCTGCGAGAAGAAATGTAAATTGTGCGGTGGTACAACCCCTTTAACGCTGCAGTGGATTTGTAGCTTTGTACCAGGGACACTGACTCTCGGTCACTAAAGGCTAATAATGGGAAATGAATCTGCACAGAATGTGAGACCTGAAGTGAAGGTGTTGAATGGTGGACCTTCATGGAACTGATTTTGTGTGACGTGTACCAAGGGAGTGAGCGCGGTTATGTAACGCACCGGTGACCTGGCAGTGTTGGCAGATAACACAAAGGCTGCAGGTTGGCAATCGTCACATGTTCTGTATGTATAAGAATTACCACCCTGACAATGGTGCCGCCCCTGGCAGCCAAACACAAGCTGATATTGTCCTGCTTTTACTTATCTCTTGCAATTTTATTTGTTTTTAAGAATAGCACTGTTCTCTGCCACTTAACCCAATTTTGGTTATTTCGGTATCAGGGTTCTGTGGCAAGATGGAAGATCTAAAGAGGCTTTGTCCGCGTGATCAACCCTATTAAACCAGACATACAGCCTGGTAGGGCTCATGATGCTGGTTAAAATGATACCTTTCTTTTGTCTGTATGCTAAACCGATGCAGAGATCTGTTCTGGTTCATATGCAGATGGCCAGGTTGGAGCACCAGAGGGCTGGTCTGAATCCTTTGAGCACTGCTTTGCAATAACCCCTGTGCTCTGCATACTCCCCCTTCCCATTGATTGACAGGGCTCAAGATGCTGAGGGCAAAGCGGTGTCCTAACATCTACAGATCATCGCTAACGAGCGCTCGTATTAATGCTAGTGGGCGATGATCTGGCAGTGTAATACTGGCACAGATTACCGAAAGAACGAGCTCGTTCATCAGGCAATTGGAGTCTTTCAACATGTTTAAAGGGGTTCTGCAGTTTTTTATTTTATTTTTTTTAAAGCTGATCTATCCTCTGCATAGTTCATCAGCATCTGATCGGCGGGGGTCCGACTCCCGGGACCCCCGCCGATCAGCTGTTTGAGAAGGCAGCGGCGCTGGCAGTAGTGCCTTGGCATTCTCGCTGTTTACCGCAGGCCCAGTGATGTCACGACCTGGGCGGGGCTAAGCTCTGTTCACTTGAATGGAGCTTAGCTCCGCCCAGGCCATTGATACTAGTCGTGACGTCACTGGGTCTGCTGTAAACAGCGAGAAGGCCGCGGCGCTACTGCCAGCGCCGCTGCCTTCTCAAGCAGCTGAGCAGAATGGGTCCCGGGTGTCGGACCCCCGCCGATCAGATGCTGATGATTTATCCAGAGGATAGATCATCAGTTTAAAAAAAATAAAATAAAATGCAGAACCCCTTTAAAAATCTGTGCCGTGTGATCACGATCTGCTGCCGACAAACAACGATTCAGTATGGAGAAGAATGATGGCATAGCGATCACTCCTCTCCATACTGAGGAGGAGATTGCTGCATGTAACCGCAGCGCTCTCCTCCGCTAGCGAGCAGAGAAATGCTCCATCTGTAGGTGTAATAGGGCCCTTAGAGAGAGTTCACCTCTCCCATTTCATTTTACTTTCTTCTGATCCGTCAGAAAAACTGAGAAAAACAAAAACGGATCCTGTGCATCGGTTTTAACGAATCCTATTCTAGTTAATGGAGTCCGTCCGTTCAGTTAAGTTCCGAATCTCGCATTTCGGTTGTTTTCATTCTTTTGCTCCTATAACAGAGTAGAAGAACAGCAATGTAAAGCGCTGATGTGAAAACTGCTTTACTGTAGCCTTACCACATTGGAATATACTTAGAAAGCTAATATACACATTTCTGCTCTATGCACAATATATGAAATCAGTGATGTGTATCAGTTTCTAAGCATAGAAAAAACTTTCTGGTTTAATAGGGTCGATCATGCTAATGGAGCCTCTGTAAAACCTCTTTACGTGGGCTGACAGTGCCTGAAGATGCCACTAGAGGGAGCCCAGAACCTTACTGCATACTGCTTGATTATTTAGTTCAGTATATAAACAATATGCTCCCCCTGGTGGCAGTTGAAGGAAGGCAGGAAGTGTGTGTGTGTGTGTGTGTGTGTGTGTATGTATATATATATATATATATATATATATATATATTGCAGCATATGTGCTTCTGCCATTGTTCGTTCCTATACAGATTGTTTCTGACTTTGATCTGATGGACGAGTGTTTCTTCGTTCACTGGGTGATCGACAGCAGCTTTATACAGGGCATTGATGGGCACAAACCCTATTTGCCCCGATTTGTCATCCCGCGTAAAGGGGCCTTTAGACCTCTCATGGGAATGCAGACTTCACAATGGTTCCTATGCTCTTAATTGGGTGGATTATAATTAGAGATGAACACCAGTTTGATAAATTACATTTTGATAGATTCGTTTAGTTTGATAAATTAAATAATTAAAGATAAACGAAGGATGAGAAATTCAGTTCGGCAGCTTCACCGAACTTCGACAAGAAATTCGATTTGTTACGAATTACTTCATCATGAATCGCTTTTCCATTGTATGGAGCAGATGCAATGATGGGGAGGGCGATCGCGGCCCCCCGTCATTTAACCTCTCAGAAGCCTTTCAGGGGTTAAAAAAAGAAACAAAACCTGATCCATTTGCTCGCAGAGTGGAGGAGGTGAGTATTATTTTATTATTTTCAGCCACTATTTTAGGAAAAATTGGTTTGTTACTACGAAGAAAATTCGGGAAGGGGAAATTCTGCTTCGTGATTGATCACATTTTTTCCTGAAATTCTGATGGAAGTCCACTTCAGATACTTCGATTCACTCAACACTAATTATAATCTGTATTCTTTTTCTCTGCAGAATAATCAGGTGCTCGGCATTGGGAGTGGCTCAACCATTGTCCACGCAGTGAACCGGTTAGGTGAGTTTGATTGCAGTTAAGGTCCTTATTCTAGCAGCTTATCTGTGTTATATCTAGCAGACAACTCGACATTTGTACTTCTATTTGTGGGGCGTTGCTCCCATTGCTATGCTACCTTAATTTCAAGATGGCAGCTCCGAAGGGTGTCCTTTCTGCTGCAGCTATCTCCCTATTACAGCTCTGGGGGGCATGTTCTTCCTGCTGCACTTCTCTCCCTATAACAGCTCTGGAGGTCTGTCTATTCTGCTGCAGCTCTCCTTCCTGTAACAGTCACAGCTTCTAACTGTAGATTTGACTGTCTGTTGGAACTGAGCATGTGTGACCACCTCAGTGATTTTACAGAGGTGGACAGAAAATATGGAGAAAAAAAAGACAGCTGGTGGCATTATGTAATTGCATTTTATTGAATAACTCGGTGCTTAGTGGCCAGGGACAGGGAAGCACATAGCCTTCACACTGCCTGAGGCAAAAATTTTAATGGCACCCCCCCCCCCCCCCCCCCATACCAAATTCTTGACCTAACCCCTTCCTTACAGTCAGAGGTGTAACTTGACAGTATGCACTTTTTCCATAATACCAGTGTCTTCTTATGCAGCACAAGGGTCTTTTGGGCCCCTCAGGCTCCTGGGCCCGGTAGCGACTGTTACCTCTGCACCCCCTATAGCTACGTCATCCGTGCATCATGTGACCCAGTAACATCATGCACTTAACCGCTGCGGGCAGTCATTGGCTGCATTGGCCACATTACCTGTGTCAAAATGGATGTTGATATGGAGAGGGGAAAGGGGGGGGGGGGGAATAATGGACCTGGAACCCAGCAGCGCGCTTCAGATAAGTGATTTCCACCACTGGTCTGACCTTGCTCAGGTCTGTAGAAAAGGTCCCTGGGGTGAACACCACCTTTTAAGCCTTGATCCACCCAGGAATGTCCATAAAACATTTGGACAGTCAAATGGGTTGTACATGATTAGAAAAACTTGTATGCGTTCTTCCAGAAACAGCACCACATCTGTCTCTAGGTTATGTCTGGTACTGCAGCTCATCCACGTTTATCCCCGTAGAGCCAAGCTGCAATACCGGACACAACCCATGGAGATGTGTGGTGCTGTTTTTGGAACAAAATAGCAATGTTTTTCTAAGACTGGGTAGCCTGTTTAAACACGAATACAATGTGCCCACCTGAATGAGACCACGGGCAGCACTACTTCTCCCCAGCTGCTGGGAACCTGCACCCCCTGGCCTTCACAGCCTGCAGACATGATTGGAGTACGGGTTAGAAGAGGACTAGATCTAGCATGTCACTTCATAGAAACATCTCCCTAAAACCCTTTTTTTTTTTTTTTTTCATTTTTAGCGGAGCGAGTGAAAAAAGAGAACCTCCATGTGTTCTGCGTCCCCACCTCCTTCCAGGTAAGCACTTCTAAGATTTCTTTCTCCTACATGACACCATTTGCACCAAGTCATCCATTCCTAACATCTAATTCAGCATGACACCTTAATCTCCACGTGAGGTGACCCTTCTCCATGTAGAATTGGGGGTCTACAGACCAGGGTAGAACCTACAGAGATATTGTAATACCTAAAGAGATGCAAAAAAGGAAAAAAAAAATTCTTGCCCATGTCCTAGGCTGCCAGCTGTATTGATTTCCTTTGGCACTAGAGTCGTAAGAGAAAGGAGAACGGTGCCGAACAATTCTTTTTTCCTGAGATAGAAAATGCAGGAATTTCAGCCACCACTAGGGGGAGCTCAAGGCAAAGGTTTTGTCAGCTTCCATGGATAGCAATGCCTGCTGTAGAAATTCCTATTTCTACTGAGCTCCCCCTAGTGGTTGCTGAAGGCACAGTTTTATTATCTACTGTGTAAGAGTAAGCAGCAGGCGTTGATACAGATCTGTGTATTTCTGCCAGTGGTCAGTACGAGCACCGTATTTATGAAGCAACTGCTCCACTTTTTCTGACCTAAAAGGGTAAAAGGCAACTTTTTTCATGAACATTTTTTTTCACTAAAAAAAATGAAAATTTGTCTAAAATCTGGGGATTTGTGCTTTGCATTCCACATTGGCTGGGAGTGTTTGACGCACACAGTATTGGAAAACGTTATGGGCCCCCCTGCCCTATTCGAAGTATTGCTATGGTGCCCTATGAGACCTTCTCCCTCTGCCTGTTCTCTGAGGTCACCTTTTGTAGAGATGTAATTTGAAGCTTCCAAATTCCAATGCAAAATCTGTAACCTGGCCTCCATCTTCCAGGCGTCGTTTATAATCCTTTTGCGGCAGAGAGGCCTTTGGCCCCCTTTAGGCATATGACCCCTTATGTGACCACTGGCTCTGCACCTCCTATAGCTACGACCCTGCCTCGCCATCTATACACAATAACGGAGAAAGGAATGATGAGGGTGTTCTTACTGTTTGAGAGGGAGGCTATGGGAAGAGTGTGGTTATAACGCACTGTGATGCCCAGTTACAAACTGTATATAGAAACTGGTTCATAATAAAAGCCATTTGCTGAAGTGAGACAACCCCTTTAAGCCTATGAAACTTAAATAAAATGGCTGTTTTTGCAGGAGTCTGTAAGTTGCCATAAGCTGAGCTGACACTAGCCTGCCAGCAAATACCTTTGATGGTGACCAGACTCTCACTCCCTCACTCTCTTTCCCTGATCAAACTGATAGACTCAAAACTCCCAAATAGATCTCCTATTCTCCCCCTATCATCTTATACTGTCCCTTTCACAGTATATCAGCGGCTTATGTCTGCAGACTCTTAGCAGACAGAACCACAGCACATCCTCCTTCCATTTCGCAAGTACAATGCAGAATGGCATCCTGTGATTCTGTCACTGATGCGGTGTGGGTGGAAAACTCCACACTGAGCACAGGAGGGAAGGGGAAAGGAACGAGGCCTGGAAACTAGGGTAAAGGAGAAGGTCACCTCCTAGAACAACCCTAATCCAAGTCGTGACTACCTATCAGTATGAACTGACCTTGATGGTAGGAAAGTTCATACACAGAAACCTAGAGCCCTAACACAACCTGTAGGTCCCTGGTATAGTGACAGGACTTGAGACAACCTATTCCTCCACCAGAAGAATGAACTGGATTCTCCCTCAGGCCTGGATACAATAGACAGGGGAATACAACAAACAAAATACAAATAGGAAAGACGACTCTTAACTTCACGTGGAGCAAAGGCAGCGCCAGGAGCTCAACCGAGAACCAACAACCAGCTAGCCCAGAGTGCAGAAACTGAAGCTATAAACCGCCCACCTAGAAGGGGTAAGCAGTAATAAATAGGGGAAGTTAAATGACCAAACCAACAACACCTTACCAAACAACACAGACACCCTTTAAAGAGTGATGAGGGAGGAGTTGTAGAGAGGTTATCTGGGGAAAAAGTACATTTATTACATTTATTTTCCACTGTATTCATGGGGGAAACTGAAGCGTCAGATGAAATGCAGAGTGGCCTGTCTGACCCAGGAAGAAGTGCAGTGACTGTCTTAAAAAGATTAAGAAGTTTCCCATGGCTGGTAGTGATCACTGTCGGACACCTACATCCGGTTCCAAGACAAAAGGAGTCTGGGGCATGAGTAACTGAGTGGGGAAAGTTTGACTACATCTAAGGCTCTTTCAGACGAGCGTGTTGCACACTCTGGACTCGGAGGAGCGCGATTAGAAGACTGCTCCCGTCCTGAACTTCCAGCACTGCCGGGGTCACATAGCATTATATTGATTTATGATGCTATGTAACCATTACAGTTCTGGAATGTATTGGATAACACTGACAGCATTATGTCGGTGTTATCCAATACATTCCAGACCTCTCGGGGTTACATAGCATCATAAATCAATATAATGATATGTGACCCCGGCAGTGCTGGGAGGTCAGGATGGGAGTTGTCTTAGGGTACTTTCACACTAGCGGCAGGACAGATCCGACAAGCTGTTCACCCCGTCGTATCCATCCTGCCGCTATTTCGGACTGCCGCTCCATCCCCATTGACCATAATGGGGACTGGGGCGGCGCTCCGGCACAGCATGCTGAGAGGCCGCCGGACTAAAAAGTCGGACATGCAGTACTTTTAGTCTGGTAGCCTCTCACCGTGCACTGCTGTGCTGCGCCAGAGCTACCCCCCCCCCCCCCCCGCCCGTGCTCATTAGAGTGAATGGGGATGGAGCGGCAGTCTGGCGGCACGGCGAAATAGCGGCAGGATTAATCTGACAGGGTGAACAGCTTGTCGGATCCGTCCTGCTGCTAGTGTGAAAGTAGCCTTATACTCGAGCTCCGAGTCCGGAGTGTACACTTGTCTGAAAGCAGCCGAAGGATGATCCATGGGCACTGTGATATCTTTATAGTTAGCTGGAGCTACACCTTAAAGGGGTATCCATAATCCGAAGAAAAGGACCTGTTTTTTTTCCAAAAGCGGCACCATCTCTGTTCACGGGTTGACTGGCATTGTGGCTGTATATGAATGACTGTAAGCTGCAATACCAGACGCTGCTTTTTGGTCCTGAAAACGCCTTTATGCTGCACAAAATGTTCCCCAGCCCTTGTCCCTGACTAATTCCCATACACATTGTGCTGTGGCTGTCCTCCTGCCATGTGACCGATATTCCACTATCTCTTCTGCTTATATCTTGCCCCATGTAAAACTTTTCTGCCCCCCCCCCCCCCCCCCCTTCATTGCCTAGATCCTGAGCGGTCATGTGTCCTCTAGAAAGCGGTCATACGTCTTTAATTAATTTCACAGGCGAGGCAGCTGATCCTGCAGAATGGATTAACCCTTACTGACCTGGAGAGACACCCGGAGGTAAGATCACAATAGACCCCTAACACAAATGCTGCCCCCTGCTTTTGCGGAAGTGTCTTTATTATGATGCTATAATGGTTTTAATTCCTGGGACTTGTCTCTAAAACTATGCGATAATCTATAATTTCAGGTAATTTTAGCTGAGACCAATTTAGTAATACAGCAGATTGAGTTTAGTAGATTTTAGGCTAGGTTCATGTTTTGCACTTTTTAATTCTTTTTGGGAGGCATAGATTGAGTGACCCCCCCCCCCCCACCCCCCATGCAATAAAATCATTGAATAAAAGATTTATCTCTATTCTTAAATGTCTAAAATTCAAGTAGCTCCTCATTCACGATTTGTCAGTCAACACTGCCATCTAGTGGTCATTTGTTAAATGCAATCTGTAATTTGTAACGCTAGCGTTACTCCAGAAAATAATGGTTGGTGTAGATGTAATAACGCTAATACATGCAAATAAACTCTGCCAAACCAGAGACCCATCTGTAGACAGCTGGAGAGAACCTGGTACCACTCCCTTGAGCATTTTTTCCATGGAAATCCATGTGAGGCATCGTGTATAGTACCATTGTGTATAATACATTACCTCTGTAAGGCACCATATCCTCTCAAAGCCTGTCTCTCCATATTGCAGAGCCCTGCCAGACTACATGTGCTGCCATATGGCCTCTCTGCAATGTACATGAGGTCCAAGGCTTAAATTCATAACTGCTCCTGGACTGTCCTTAATAGTGGAGATCTTCAGTGGGAGATGTATAAATCTGTATGCAGTGAGCTCCCTCTAGTGGCAGCTGCAGGCAGCCAGAAATTTACCATTTCATTCCCCGGCTATTTAGTAAGAAGAAAGGGAATTTTGATCTCTATAATAATGCCAAGCTACTATAAGTTATCTGTTTCCAGTGGAGTGTACAGACCTGTAATATTAATGATATGTCTTCTATGCAGCTTGATGTTGCTATTGATGGTGCCGATGAAGTGGATTCTGAACTCAACCTCATCAAAGGCGGAGGGTAAAGTGGATTCTTAATTTGTACCAGAGGCAACTTAACTTAGTAACGTTTTATTACAATATTCTAGAAGTGTGTGAATGGAGACTGGTGATTTCTAAACGAAATGTATGTTAGAATACCTAAAATCTGTTGCCCACATCCCCCACCCTGGGGTAATTGCATCAGGTCAGTCATTATCTTCAGTAGGACGTGTTAATCAATGGGGGCAAGTGCAAATATTTTTAGAAGGGGGCATGTCATAAAAAACAGTTTAAGGGCCGAGTTTCCCGCTCAATCCCATGTAGTTTTTATCTCTTGTGTCCCAAAAACATTTTACAATTTTATGTCTAAGCTATTTTTCCTTTGTTTCAGGGGATGTTTGGCCCAAGAGAAGATAGTAGCCGGTTGTGCCAAATCCTTTATTGTAATTGCTGATTACAGGTAAGAAAATGGAGTTATGGACTGCAAGAGGCGGGTGTTTATAGAGACCACCAGACGGAGTGCTCTATGATGTTGTACATTGATCGGATAATATAGTGTGCAGTAAGCTCCCTCTAGTGGTGGATGTAGGCAGATGAAATCTTTTAAATCTGTGTATATTTAGGGAGTTTTGTTTGCTGTATCAGATAAAAAGGGCCTGGGCTGTCTTAAGTAAATCTCCACCTTTATGATAATTTTTTAATTGGTTTGCACTGAATTTGCTTTATTGTATATTTGCTTCCTTTCTACAAAATCGAGCAACTCTCTAAATGGTCATCATTAGAAACGTACTACCATTTTCTGCTGTACAGTTTGTGCAGCTCCTGCACGTAGCTGGTTGTGCTGCTGCTGCTGCTTCTGACATAGATCTGATTGCACACTTCTCTCAGCTGCTGTTGGCCTGGAGATGACCTCATCTGCATTTTACCTCTGTATTTTGATATTTGAGATACCAAAAGAAAAGGGGAAACATTGTTCAAAGCAGAGTAGAGCATTGAAGAGGGAAGAAAGCACCCAAGAGGAGAGACCACTGGTTAGCATCAGTGCAGAGAGAAGGAAGTGGGCGCCCGGCAGAATGTGAGAGGGGATGAGAGCTCTGACACACGGGCAGCATCCATATCTGTGTCAATGCAAGGGAGAAGAGATTGCACAGGTCGTGTCAGATTAAAGCGGCACAGGAAAGAAGCTGGTGTGATACATGAGAGCTAGTGAAGGCAGCGGCATTCTGGATTCACTGAACTTGCCTAAACTTTAAAGGGGTTGTCCACTCTTTTACTATTCCTCAGGATTAACCATCAGTATCTGATTGATAGAGGTCCAACACTCCACCTCTCTACTGAGTAGCTCCCGGATGTAGCTAGTCACTATAGAGCTGCTCCCCTTCACTTCAGGGCAGTTGATCGGCAGGGGTTCGGACCTCACCAATCAGACATTGATGGCTGATCCTCAGGATAGTTGATCACTTGTAAAATCCTGGATAAGGGTCTTCACTCATAAAATAAAATAATCCTCCATAATATGTCCTTGGTTTCTCATCTTCTTTTAAAGGAGTTTTTCACTTTTTAGATACTGATGACCTATTCTCTATATTATATTGGTGGCGGTCCAACTCCACCACCAATCAGCTGTTTGGAGCAAAGACTACCAGCAGACACCTAGGCTGGCCTTAAGTTTAGATCTGTCCGCACACCTCTCCAAGGAGGAACATGGCATGGTCACGACTGCAAAACTCTGACCCTAGAACTGCAGCACCACATCCTGTTGAAAACAGTGGGAGGCAGACGGCATGCACGCCAATTGTGCTGTGTGAACGAGCCCTTATGTTTCTGAGGAAAGCTGATCGATGGTGGTGCTGGGTGTCTGACCCCCATATATTTGATATGTGGCCGATTTCACTGGTAACTGCTCAGTGTTTCTCAGATTGTAGCATGGTAAGAGTGATTAAGCCATTTATAGGGACAGTGAAGATATTCCTATATAACTAGCATATTTTCCACACTGGTACTGTAAGGTTAATGACAACCTCTTGTGAGGTCTTTAATGGTGGGGATATTGTTACAAATTAGTATTTGGTTTAGGAAGGAGAAAGGAGTCTCCCATTCGAGTCCTTCAGCCAGAGCAGAGAACATCTGGAGGACCCAACATATCTGTTCGTTATGAGAGCCTATTGATTTGGCCTACTGTGTTGGCGTTGCAGGACACCCGGTCATCATCTTTAGTATTAAAAAGGGGTGTCCATAATGGGCAGAATTTCCATCTATTTCATTGACTTCATTGATTTCCTTCAGCATTTACCATGATTTATGTATCTTCTCTGTAACCAACCAGGAAGGATTCTAAGAACTTTGGAGACCAGTGGAAGAAGGGGATCCCTATAGAAGTGTTCCCGATGGCTTACGTTCCAGTGACCAAAACCATCCAGCAAAGGTTTGGTGGTGTGGCCGAACTGCGGATGGCCGTCAGCAAAGCTGTAAGTTACAATCCATAAATGCACCAGAAATTCCCATGTTTATTTAGTTGTTCTGAAAGAAATTGTTGTCTACCCCCATTTCCCCACCCACTCGCACACCTTGTCTATCCAGCTCCGGATGAAGATGACCATACTACAGACACAAAATATTTTAAGTAGATGTCCAATTTGTTTTATTAAAAGGTTGTCCTGCTGCAGGAATGCACAGCAATCTGCTGTGATTGTCTTGAGAATCTGGCGGCAGGTGTTCAGTTCTCCTGCAGCACTCCCGCTGGAGAGAGAGAGCATTACACAATTGATATTGAAATCATTGGTCTGTCCCTGCAATGCGCGAGTCCATCTGACTGCTCCTCCATCTACTATTTCTGAATATTTTTATTACTACATTAGTCAAACTTTTGGTACTGTGAAAAACTACCGTAAAGTGTTTTTTTTTTAGGCGCAAAATCCTGTTCCAGTTAACTTCACAGTACAACTTTATTGGGCTCTGTTAACACTACCATAGAATTTTAGCTGCCTGCAGTCACCACTAGGGGGAGCTCACTCCTTATGAAGTTATACAGCTCCAATACAGTTCTAGTAAGCACCCCCTAGTGGTGGTAGCAAGTAGCAGGACATTTTTGGCTGTGTAGTAAACAGAGCTCTAATGTAATTGACTTCCCACTAATCAGTTCCTAATTGATGTTAGGGGAACTTATCCGATTTATTTTATATAATTTGATTAAATAAACAGTTTTTATGCCATTGCTTAAATGTGACTGGTTCTTTTTTTTTTTTTTTTTTTCTCCATACAGGGCCCAGTGGTGACGGATAATGGGAATTTTTTGCTTGACTGGAAGTTTGACAAAGTTCATGACTGGGCAGCTGTTAATACGGCTATCAAAATGATTCCAGGTAAGACAAATGTAATGTGATACTACTGCTTCATGTGGTAGTATCCATAGATCAAAGAGGACCCCCATCATGGTGCCCGATTTATGCCCCTCCAAAGGGCCTGTTCATGATCCTTGGGCCAATTCTCTGCCTCAATTTTTAGCAGTTCCCCTGCAGAAGGTGAGTTCTCAGCACCTTCCTATTAACCAGTGAGAAAGCGTATGGTACCAATAGGGCTACGTCCCCTTCCTCTCCAAAGCCCCACAGCAGCTAATCCCACCAACGACATCAATTTTCATGAATATTTGCAGCAAATGGAGATCTGTGGTGGACAAAGAAAAGGCAGACGGCACTCCTGTTTAGGAGAAGTAGTGGGTGCGTGTCTCCAAAGTGGTGAGCTTCCCTTAATTAATCAGAAATCTGTATATCCAAAGAATGAAGTGTGGAGACGGCACGTCCTTCTTGTGAAGTTTTATTCCAGATGCAACGTTTCGGCTGTAAAGCTTTTTTCAAGCATGCATGCATACCCTAATAGTGACCTCATCAAAGAGGGACAGTCAGTCACCTGACAAGAGGGAGACGTCATGATTGGAGGTCAATTGTTCACCTGACCATGCGTCATCCAAACGTCAAAAGTGAAAAACAACATGAAAAATGCATATGACAATAACCACCCATATATCATCTAGAATAACAAATGTATCGCAACAATTGTGCCTACCTATATTTGTGTTCCAGATTGTGTCACTAGAACAAAGATACTCCCTGTGCAACGAGGTTGCTATTTATATATGGTGACCACCTGCTGGCGGCGTTCACTAGTGATGGACTAACATCTGCCGGGATGGTTTGCGAAATGCACGTTCGCGGCAGGGCCCCATTGACTTTAATGGCAGGCGAACCTGAAAAACCTTCAGGTCATATTTGCAGCCACTAAATACTTACTAGAAGTGCACAAATAGTCCCACAGCATAGACAGTGACATACCAGAGGGGGATCATTGGCAAAAATTCCCACAAAAAATATGCATTTTAATCAGGGGCCATTTTTATGCGTCTTAAAGGGAAACTCTCAAAAATGTGCCCAGCTGGAGCCTAGACATATTTTTGTTTTAGGCCACAGGAGTACAGGCCCCAAAAATTAGGCATTCACCTGACAGAAAAGAACTTGTGATTAGGTGGGTGAAGGCAGGGCCGGCTCCAGGTTCATGTGGGCCCTTGGGCGATAAATCCCAGTGGGCCCCCTTGAGGCATTTTTGTACATTTACATGTCCCTCGGTGGTTCCCACACGGTATAATGACCCCCAGTGGCCCCACACACAGTATAATGACCCTACAGTGGCCCTCCATTCAGAATAATAACCCCCTTCGCCCCCCATTCAGAATAATAACACCCAGTGGCCTCCACACTGGGGGTTATACTGTATGGAGGGGGCACTGGGGGTCATTATACTGTATGGTGGTAACTGGTGGTCATTATATTGAATGGGGGAATCTGGTGGTCCTACTGAATGGAGGGTCATTGGGGATCATTATACTAAATGGGGGGCACTAGGGGTCATTATACTGTGTAAGGGGCCCTCACAGTGTAATGACCTCCCTCCATTGGCCCCCTCACATACCTATTATTGCTGGAGCGCAGGGGAGCCGACGGTCCTGTCATTCACTAACTCCTACTAGCTCCTACTCTCCTCAGGCCCGCTGCAGCACTGAGACACTTGTCATGACGTCACTGCTGGGACAGGGCCTTAACCACTTAAGGACCCCCTATTAATTAATATTAATAAATCGTTCCTGTGTTGTGAAACATTTTCACAAATTTTTCCCTTCCAGGTGGAGATCCGGCCTCTACACAAATGCAAGCTCCAATATAGGAGCATACACAGGAACGATTTATTTGCATTCACAACTACCTCTATTGTGTTCTTTTATTATAAGGGATCACCAACTATTTTATATCCAAAGAGGCTAATATATTGGGACCATTCAACCATTTATATGAACTGCCTTCAGCGATATTTTCTCCAGTTGCACTTCTTTTTGTAATTTTGAACTATATGAACTCATAATTTTCTAACTATATGAATCGTCTATGAATTTTTTATGGACTTCCTTTTTTGATTATATGAAATCTTTGTTATGGACTTTATGAATTTCTAATCACAGATGGACACCAATTTATATTTATTTATCTTTTTACATTGACTTTTTATATGGGCATTAAATTACATTTTTACGGACATCAAACCAAAAAATCTTTTATAGGGACTAATATTTATCTATCTACTATTTATTTAATATTTTATTTATTTTCTAAAGAGTGCACACATCCCAGCTTTTATTAAAATCACACAGAAGAGGCATATAACTATATGTTAATTACCATCTGGTATTTTTAAAATTCCCTTATCCTTATAACCTAATAAATAAGATCCATATATCCCAATTGTTGCGAGTGCCGTCCATTTATTTCATGTAGCTAAAACTGACTGGGCCCCACAGAACATTTTTGCACACCCTCCTATTGGGTTCACATCACGTTTTTCCTATCGGTTTGATGTATACAAATGTGCAGCACTCCATGTTTTTGTATCCTGCAGAGTCCAGTAAAAAAAAATACAGACGTTAAGGTATATACCGTATTTTTCACTTTAGAAGACGCACCTGATGATAAGACGCACCTAGGTTTTTGAGGAGGAAAATAAGAAAAAAATATTTAGAACCTAAAGGTGTGCTTTTGGTAGGTTTTGAACTAATGGTCTGTGGATGACGCACTGTTATGGGGGAATCTGTGGATGACGCACTGTTATGGGGGAATCTGTGGATGACGCACTGTTATGGGGGAATCTGTGGATGACGCTTATGTCATCTACAGATCCCCCATCAGATGCATCAGTGTGGAGGGAGAAGGCGGGGACACTCATGGCGGGGCCCGGTGCAGTGACTCTACTCTAATACACCAGGCCCCGCAACTGTTAAATACATTCAATCTGATCTATATCTAAATGTATACGCTCTGTTCGGTACTTACTGTAGTACCATAAGTATAGCATTAAGACGGCGCAGACCGGCAGCTTCCTCGGTCATGCGCCGCCTGCCGCAGCTCCCTCCTCATGCGCCGCCTGCCTGCTTATCTCACTTTGAGAGAACAGGCGGCGCATGACTGAGGGAGCTGGGGCAGGCGGCGCATGACGGAGGGAGCTGGGGCAGGCGGCGCATGACGGAGGGAGCTGGGGCAGGCGGCGCATGACGGAGGGAGCTGGGGCAGGCGGCGCATGACGGAGGGAGCTGGGGCAGGCGGCGCATGACGGAGGGAGCTGGGGCAGGCGGCGCATGACGGAGGGAGCTGGGGCAGGCGGCGCATGACGGAGGGAGCTGGGGCAGGCGGCGCATGACGGAGGGAGCTGGGGCAGGCGGCGCATGACGGAGGGAGCTGGGGCAGGCGGCGCATGACGGAGGGAGCTGGGGCAGGCGGCGCATGACGGAGGGAGCTGGGGCAGGCGGCGCATGACGGAGGGAGCTGCAGGTCTGCGCCGTCTTGATGCTATACTTACGGTACTACAGTAAGTACCGAACAGAGCGTATACATTTAGATATAGATCAGATTGAATGTATTTAACAGTTGCGGGGCCTGGTGCATTAGAGTAGAGTCACTGCACTGGGCCTCGCCATGAGTGTCCCCGCCTCCTCCCTCCACACTGATACTTCGCTGGCCGCGCTGTGCAGCATAGCGGCCAGCGAAGTGTCCGCTTTATAAGATGCTTGGCCATTTCCCCCCCACTTTTGGGGGGGGGGGGGGGAAATAGTGCGTCTTCGAAAAATACGGTATATATTTTTTTACAATGGAACTGTATGGTGAATGAACGCCACTGTACAGCATCAGTCTGAGGCATCTGGTAACGCATACATTTTTGGTATGCATTAAATGGATGGCAAAAATGGGATGTGAACCCAGCCCTAGTGTCAGAATAAGCCCCAGTACACAGAGGAGGGGAGGCCGCCATGTACTGACAGAGCGCTAACTGGTCCTGGTGGTCAGGGATGAGGACTGTTTCCTAAGGATCATTTATCTACTAATAAATACAGGGCACAGTATAATACACAAGAATCTATATATTATAAAGATATTAGCCCTACCCCCATATTATAATACAATTAGGGAGTCATTTATTATATAGAAATACGTCTATATTAATCTGACACAGATTGTGTCAAATCTGCATCTTTTTCCCGCTCATGCCAGGTCTAAAAAAAGGTGGTGTGGGCAGGGAAAGGGATATAGTTATGGCCATACAGTTATTGGCTACCACCGCCATACAGTGACCGGATAAAAGGGTATAAGAGGGCACAGTTCAGGGAATGACTAGGGGCACTGCACAGGGTGTGGTAAGAGGGCACAATTCAGGGTATATGGGGCACCTGACCCTGTGACGTTAGACTGTCCTTATGGTGAATGCAGTTCAGACACCACCATAATGAGAGGCAGAGGAGTGAGACAGGGGCCCGGGGCCCTGGATGGACAGGCAGAGTGAACACAGCAAGTAGGTAAAAGGGGCACTGAGGGGGATTCATACAAGAAGTAGTGGCAGGTGGTCTGTGCAGGGCAGCAACAGAAGAGGGTGGAACAGGAGCTCTGGATACATGAGGGAGGAAAGGAGACAGCAGGGGCTCCATGAGGATGAGATGGGACAGGATATGGTGGGGGGGGGGAGGTGTCATGGAGGCAAACTGCTTAATGAAGCAGTAAAACAACTAAATGGCATGAAGCAGCATCCAGCAGCAGCTCGAAGAGTTCCCCTTCCCCTGTCCCACAGAGAAGAGACAGTCACAGTGCAGACTTGCTGACAAACTCTGCGTGTCTGAAGCTCCTCCTCCTCTTCCTCCTCCTCTTCTTCCTCTTCCTGTCATTTTTAAAATGACCTTGTGCCTAAGTCCCTAGAGAAGAGCAGTATTTGTGGAAGCTGGTATATCGCAGGCCTCCATTATTTTTTTTGCCACAACAGTTATGTCACACCACCCTGTTTATTTGTGGCAACAGGTATATTGCAGCCCTCAATCAGTATTTTGTGGAAGAAGGTATATCACACCCCTCAATCATTTTTTTTTTTTTTTTTTTGGGCAACAGGTATATCACACCCGTTTCAAATAGTTCTTCCAATAGTGTTTGTCACTCTGTATAGCTGCAGTATCTCAGCAGAACCGCACACAGCTGCTGCACAATACAACTGCATTATATACTTTCTATGTTAGAAAGTATATTATAAGTATATCACACCTATCGATAGCACACCTATACCAGTCCTTAAAAGTACTTTTGTGGCCCTATCAGCTAGCGTTTGGTGTCCCTAACAGCCTATCCCTACTCCACACAGCAACCTCTCCCTACACTGCCAAACACTGAATGTAAAATGGCGGCCAGATCGGGTTCTGTTATAGGGTGGGGGTATGTCCATGTGCTGAAATGTCTCAATTGGCTGTCCTGTCCCACCTGATGGATGTAACATGGGTCAAAGTTCAGCGCCATGCAAAAGAATATGGCACCGGCGGACATCGCCATATGTTTGCATGTTCGACGAATCGCGATCGCGCAAAGTTCGCTGCAAACCGCAAGGCCATCTCTAGCGTTCACCCCCATGCAGTATTTCTAACCGCATGTGCTACCAGCGTTCACCTCCATGCAGTATACTAAAGTGCCACCCCCATAGTATGCTAATGGTCATCGGGATAAGCCTCCAATCTATATGTGACCCACGTTCTAAATGTGGGTCCTCCTATATCATCGATACAGAAGAGGTGCGCATGTGCATAAGGTTACGCACCAGAGTGTGGGCATAATGTGGCTGCCAATCGTAAGTGCAACTAGAAAGAGCGCGCATGTGTGCCGAATCACCTATTCATGTCGATTTGTAGTGCTGATGTCCAGCAGGGGGCGCAGAAGTTGCTAATGGAGACTCGTTGCTAAGGGCGCTAAAAAGTATTGACATGTAGAAGTTAGTGTTGATCACGAATATTCGAATTTCAAATTTTTATCGCGAATATAGGTACTTCAAAAATTCACAAAATATTTCGAATATGAATTTTTTTTTTTTTAATCAGTACACATGCTCCCTCCCTGCTTCTAGCATGTGGGCCAATCAGAAGGCTGCAGTATATTTGACTTTAGGAGTAGTGTTTGCGAATTTTTGTAATGCAAATTTTTATTGCAAATTTTTAAACTTACAACTATTAGACAAAGAAGATTATAGCACTATATTAGCTAAATTGCTCTATATTCATTTTTTTCTCGAATATTCGCAATAACATTTGCATTCCGAAAATTCGCATATTACACTATCATTACCTTGCCGAAATATTTTTTTTTTTTTTTAAATCGTAGAATATAACTAATATTTGAATTTGCAAATACTTGAATATTCTACAAAATATTGAAATATCGCAAATTCGAATATGACCCCTGCCGCTCATCACTAGTAGAAGTAGCACATAACTAAAGATATTAAGTGGCCGCAGTAACTCCTAATGGATTTACCGGGAATGTGATTATTGTAAAGAGTTTGTGAGCTTAATATAACTGCGCGTAAATGGCGCAAAATGATGGTATTATTAACTGCAGTAACTCCTAATGGATTTACCGGGAATGTAATCCTTATAAAAGCTTGTCAGCAATGAAATGAAATGATATGCATTCTACCAACAAATGGAATACAAGAGGAGGCTATAGACCAATGACCTAATCTACGGTGAATCTTTCCCTCACCAAGGGAATTGGCTGTCCTTTAAAAAAGACCTCGTCAAAAAACGTCCATGTGATAAAAAGTCCTAAAGTGAGTATCTGAAAAGAGAGAATAAAAACCGTATACAGAATGAACGGGATGCAGAATCATTAACATCGAAAGCAAATCACAGGTCGCAATGTTCAAAAATATGGGTCAGTATTCATGCCCCTAGGGGCCAATGTATCAACTTCATGTATCCATTTTAATTCCCTTTGTTTTAATAATGGTCCTCTATCTCCTCCTTCTCTGCTACGGCGCATGGTCAATAATGCTGAATCTCAATTGGTTAATATTATGTTTAGCCTCCAGGAAATGTTTAGGGACAGGCAAATCATTTTTATTTGTTCGTAGACTTGCGTTTAATAAACCTTTCCCTACATTCTGCAGTCGTCAGGCGGACGGCAAGGGGTCCCTTATGGTACTTTCACACTAGCGTTATTCTTTTCCGGTATTGAAATCCGCATCGGTTTTGTCTTAATGCATTCTGAATGGAAAGCAATCCGTTCAGGTTGCATCAGGATGTCTTCCATTCCCTTCCTTTCACGGTATTTGACCGGACAAAATACCGCAGCATGCTGCAATATTTTTTCCGGCCAAAATCTTGGAATAATGCCGCACTTGCCGGATCTGGCATTCATTTCCATAGAGATGTATTAATGCCGGATCCGGTACCAAGTGTTCTTGAAATTTCCGCATTGCTGGATCCGGTTTTCCGGTCTGTGCATGCGCCGGGACAAAGGAGCTATTTTCACTTTTGATCTTAAATTTTTTTTTAATATCCGGAAAACAAGGATATCCGTTTGTATACAGTTTGCCGGATTTGGCAGGCAGTTCCATTGCCGGAACTGCATGCCGGATTCTAATAACACTAGTGTGAACGTACCCTCAAAGTAAATGTTGCTTTGTATCAACTGTTGTCACAAAAACAATAGGGCAGAGTCCCTTAAAGAAATGGTGTTGGTGGTACCCAGGTGTAGGAATGCCAGAGTGGTGTAGGGTGACCTACAATGTCCCTTAATGTGTTGTGCACATGTCACGGTGCTCCTACCTGGATACACTGGAACCCCAGACGTTGCCTGCCGAAAGCAGAAAAAGGAAGTAATTAACTTGGAGATGAAGAATACATTTTGTGATGAAGTTAAAAAGCAGCTTCACTTGGCATAAACGTTTCTCCAAACAGTTTACAAACTTTATCTTGGTTCCAGCAGGCTTTAGCATTAAAACTGTGGCAGGCAAACTCCTCTCTGCTACATCTGTTGCTCTGGCTCTGCTGTACTGACAGGCTTAAAAAGAATCTTTGCTTCTGCAGGATGCTGCAACTTCTCTCTGTGGTCTGACTCCAGATTTGTCCAGGGAAAACTCCTCCTGACTTCAGAGGCTCCAAGCTGTGGTCTCCACATCCAGCAGAGCTGAAGGTGCTCTAGCTGGCCTAGACAGGGCTCGTCCAACAGGGATGTGCACCTGCTGTACACCTTACCCCTATGAGGGAGTAAGCTGAACTGACTCGTCACTAACTAGTCTCCTCCCTTCCTTAGAGAGAGGGTTAGAATGGAAAGTAGGGTTCCATGCTCTATAAATGTAGCTCTGCCATGCTTGCTGCCACCTTCTGGTGAACCAGGTAAACTACATGAACAAAAACAGTTAAAAGAAATAAATATGCACAGTGTGTAGGACCTGAAATAAATGCATAAGATGACATCGTTTTAGCCCATAGGAGACAGTAGCTGGGTGTGGAGTGGTAATGGCACTCCGGGACATTACAATTCCATTGTCATCTCTCCAATGTCTAAAAATCCACAGACGTGCTGTCTCCACACTTTATTCTTTGGATATACGTATGAAGTAAACACCCAAAAATGAGGATGCTATTTGTATTAAAAAAAAATTTCATTAGATTACATAGAACAATAAATAGCGGTGTTAGTCAAAAGGGACAGGTACATGAAGAAACGAGCCTCTAGAATGGGGCTCAACAATGCGGAGCACTTGAGGGAAAATTGCACCCTGAGCAGCCACAGTTGCAAAAATATTAAGGAGTCGGATGACAATAGAATAAGTAATGGCTAGTGATGACGATACCATATCCCCTCAAACATTTAACATGACCGTCCAAACTATCCTAGCATCGTCCTCAATGAAACTCAGGCAAATTGTAGGACTGCGGCTGTATAATGATATCATTATACAGCCGCAGTCCTACTATTTGCCTTACGGTGTTTATTCATGTTTTTTTTCCTGAGGATTAATGCGTTGTAATAGTGGGTTGTTGTAGGTTTAACTAGATGTATGAAGTACCCAGCAAATTGAGCTTTAATTATTAATTTGGCCAGCAGGTGGCAGCATCAGAGTGAGAATATGTAGTATTATATCAGTACGGACCACAAGATGGTAGCAGAGTACTGTCCTATAAAACTTTTTTTTTTTTTTTTACGTTACCTTTTGTCACTACTTGCTACTACACTTTAAAAAAAATACTTTACTAGAGGGCAGAGTGTTCCCACTGAACAACAGAATGTGACTACAATAAATATGTAGAGTAAGACTATCATTTCTTATTGTTTATCGATTTTTTTTTTTTTACATTTTTTTTTTAGGATTTTTTTTTTTTGGATGTTGCAGAAATTATGCATTTCAAAAGCCATAACTTAAAAAAATATATATATATATATATTTTTTTTTATATCCGTATGAAAGATTTGTGTTTGGGCAAGTTGTATTTTTAAATGCGATTTTATTTGGGGGTGCATCTAAAATATAGGAGAAATCAATTTTTTGGGGATGACGTGAAAAAAAACACACTTACATTGTTGTTTCTAAGCCTTTGTCTTTATAGGTTTCACCATGACTAACTAACTTTTTATTCTGTAGGTCAGTACAATTATGCAGATATAAAAACCATTTTTTTATTTATTTTTTTTCATTTTTTAAATACAATTTTTTTGTCACCACTTTTTAAAGAACCATAACATTTTTGTTTTTCAGTCGAAAGAGCTGTGAGATGATTTCTAGTTGTCATCAGTGCCATTTTGGGGTACATACAATTTATTTTTTTGGGAGGTAGAATGAAAAAAATTGCAATTTAGGTTTTTATTTTTCAAGAGCCCTTGAGGTTTTTATAAAAAGAAATTCTACTTTTTTTTTTTTTTTTCCAGCTTTTTTATTTTTGTTTCTGAATTTGTGATCCTCTACTTGTCTAATACACTGCAGTATTTCTGTATTGCAGTGTATTATGTCATACTAAGGCTACATCCACACGACCATTGTGTGTTTTGTGGTCCGCAAAACGGACAATAGGACAGGTTCTATTTTATTTTTATTTATTTATATTTTTTTGTGGGGCCACGGAACGGAGCAACGGATGCGGACAGCACACGGAGTGCTGTCCGCATCTTTTGCGGCCCCATTGAAGTGAATGGGTCCGCATCCGAGCCACAAAAACTGCGGCTCTGATGCGGACCAAAACAATGATAGTGTGTATGAGGCCTAAAGCGGGGTCTGAACATTGCCTAGGTTTGCTGTTGAATGGTTATTCACATGTAACTTCTTGTAATTGCGGAGGGCACAGAGTAGATATCTGCTGTGAGCCCTGCACTATATAGACTGTTCATACTGTACGGCTCTCACTACTGAGTGTTGATAATAAGTTCTTCAGAGTATGGTCAGTAATGATTTAGGTGTGACTAGAGTATTAAGGAGTGGCATATAGTATAACACGTGTGAGTCCTGTGACACATCTACAGATATGGCTGAATGGCTGCATTTCACTTTTCAATTTTTTGCAGTGTCTAATCCGGCTTTGCTAAAAAAAATAATAAAAAAAAAAAATGTTATTTAAAGAGGTTTTCCCAGGACTTGGACAACTTGAGTCATCAATATTAGATCTGTGGTGATTAGACCCCTACAGATCAGCTGTGTTGAGCAGAAGGCTCATGTACTGTGCGGTATCCAGCACCAGCATACGGCAGCTCAGCTCCCATTCTCTTGAATGGCAGTTGAGCTTCAGAAGCCCGGCACAGCCGCAACACAGCTGATGGAGCCTTCTGCTTCTGGCTCCATCTACTCTGCAATTTGTTTCCTGTGTTGGGTGCCCATGAAGGACTTGGCAGTCATTTTGGAGTGCAGTGGGGCTTCTCTACACTGTGTATAATTTTTTGGCTATCATAACACGGAAGGGGATCCTGAGTCTGGCACAACTCCTGAGGATAGTCCAACAATATCTAAGCACCAGATGACCACTTCCTGACAGCCGCGTACAGGTACGGCACGCTGATCGGGTGGGTGCAGGAGTAACGGTAGGGGTCTGGCTGTTCTTGAACATAAAAAACAATATAAAATTGGTATCCCAGCAGAATAAAGATAACATTTTCCCCGCACATGTGTTGGCCCCAATAACAAATGCCAAAATTGCCACCTTATCTTTATCCTGCTTCCCAAAAAGCAAAATAAAATGCGATCAAAAAGTTGTATGTACCCCATAATAGAACCAATGATAAAGCTCCATTGAGAGAAAAATACAATGTATGGTTGTCAGAAAATGGCTGTACTGGTGTCCAGAAGCTGAACACTAGCAACATGGTGCCCGTAACCATTCCACCAAAATCTGCCCTTCAAAAGCTATTTGGCGCTCCTTCTCTTCTGATCCCTGCTCTGTGCCCAAACAGCAATTTACGACCACACATGGGGTGTTGCAGTGTTCAGGAGAAAGCGCTTAACACAATTTTTGATGCTTTTTCTCCTGTTATCCCTTGTAAAAATAAAAAAATAAAAATGGGACGTGTATGCAACATTTTATTGGAAGAAATTTTAAAATTTTATTTCCACACTGAAGCGTTTCTACATTCTATTAAAAGCATGTGGGGTCAAAGTGTCAGTACACCCTTCAATAAGTTCTTTGAGGGGTGTAGTTTCCAAAATTGGGTCACTTTTTGTGGGATTCTACTGTGGGGGTACCTTAGTGTGCCTTCAAATGTATGGCGCTCCTTTCTTTCTGAGGCCTGCTGTGTGCCCATACCGGAGTTTACGACCACACAAAGGTTTTCACCAAGTTTGCTGCTTGTTTTTATGGTGGCAATTTACATTAAAGGGGTTATCCAAGACAAAAGACCTCCCAGAGTGTCCGACCCACGGTGTTGATACTAAGGCTAGTTTCACATCTGCATTTTCTTTTCTGATTTTGAGATCCGGCATAGGATCTCAAAGCCGTAGGAAAATACATCCCTTTGAATAATGCAACTGGCTGCATCTGTTCAGAATGGATCTTGTTGTATTATATCTAAAATGAACATACCGGATCTGGCATCCAATACCATTGTAAGTGAATAGAATCCGAATAAAACGGTTCCAGCACTATTGACTTAAATAGTTCCGATTTAGGTACTTTTGTATAATGGGCATTAATTTGACATGTATGCACTACGATCGCTATGTATCAATATTGTATTATTTGATCTGCAGTTATATAGATATAGATATATACATATACATAGATATATGGATATATGGCAGGGCAGCACTCCTCACTTCAAGTGATGCAGATGGTTCAGGTGCCAGCATTATTCCCCTGGGTCCTGGGGTCCAAACACAATCCAACAATGTTTTAATCGCCATCAGCTGCTATCTCGCTGGTCAGTCTGAAGTCAAGGGGGCAGTGGCCTCCTTGCTTCAAGTCAAGATAAGCACTGCCCCCTAACCGTCCCCTCTTCTGTGTGATTGACATTCTGCAGTGTGGCCTGGGATCGCATTAGTCTCGCGCATGCGCGGTGTGCTGCTGAAACCCGGCTAACTGCGGGAGCCGGCATCGCGCAGTAACAAGGAGCGCACCGCGCATGCGTGAGACTACCGCGATCCCCGGCCGCACTGCAGGATGTCAATCACACAGAAGAGGGGACGGTTAGGGGGCGTGCTTATCTTGCCAAACTGTTCAGTCAGTGCTTCTTGATAAGATTTATTTTATCTTTTGCTGTGCTTGTGTCCCCACATAATGCCTCTCCAAAAGAGGCCTGCAAGGTAGTCTTCCTTTAAAAGGAAAGGAAAGGAAGGAAAGCAGAGCGTCTCATACTAGGAACCCTGCTTTTTCTGGGTAAATACCCTGTAGCAGTGCTGAGCACAAAATAAAATAATTTGCTTGGCTGCCTGAGAGGCCTTGATTGGGGTACTATTTCTCTTTTTTTGAGGGTGCAGAGTATGCATGAGGATTATTTTAAGCCCAACAATGCTCCTCTGGGAAAAATTTATGAAAATTAGCGCATCTTGCATCTGCCGGCCTCAGATAGGCTTAGGAAAGAGAAATTCAGAGGACTGTTGCCCGGCCTACAATATGCTCTCTGTAATGAGAAATAGTACCCCCAGACAACGTGTATGTATTGCCCAGAAACCCAGAGTAGCATACTAGTATGTGTGTCTTTCTCTTTCTTTCTCCCTCTCCCTAAAACAAATTGCAAAAAAAATTCATGTTTGTTAGAATCCGAACCTTTTTAGAAAATTTGGAACGAATATCAATTCTGTAGAATCCATTTGCTCATTTTTAGTATGGCGCAATAAACACTTTACTATTTTTCTCATTTCACAGTGCTGCTATCTATCATGTCACAGTTCCCCTGGCTGCTGCTACCTCCATGCGGCAGCAGCGTCTGCTTGCCAGGGGAAGCCAAGGTTGTTGGGCGGCCCGTTCTGACATGGGAGCCGCAGGCCAATGAGGTGGTGCGCCGGGGCTCCAGAGCATAAAGCGCTGATGCCTGCATGTGCAGGTGTCCGTGAAAATCTCGTCCTCTGGCTCACCCTGCTGTTCCCTTATTGTATTATAGACTCCTTTTTGGCTTGGATTTCTGGATTTGCTATTGTGATTATGTCTTTGGCTTCTGGCGATTCGGAATTGTTTTTGATCTCCTGGTTCTGACTTTTTTGGCATGTTTAGTTTTCTAATTTGTCTCTGGTGTATCTTGCACTTCATTGTCAGACTGTCAGTTGACCCTTTACCGTACGACTGCTTGCACTCGCGCGTATCACAGTATAGGGACAGTCGTCCAGTTGTGGGGTCACTGTGCAAGTAGATAGTGCAGGCCTAAACTGCCTGGACCCTATCACTGTATGTGTGATGGTAGTGGTTATCCTGACTCTATCTATCCATCCATCTCATTTCTATCTATCTATTATCTATCTATCCATCCATCTCGTATCTATCCATTCATCTATCTCGTTTCTATCAAAATTGAACGTTGATGTTCCTGTGATCAGAGAAGATGTACGTGGAACAGGTGCAGCTCTCACAATCTCTTCTTTCAGTCGCCCTCATGAAACTGTCTCTAGTTTCTCTGACTAATACATAAACTATCCTACCAGTACATCTCATGGAAACCATAGTGAAAGCGCCACATGGCAAATGACTGTAGTTTGTGCTGTAATCTAGGTAAAGTCCTCTTGGCATTACTTACACTATGATTGAATGGAAAATTCCACTTGCCGTTGGCTGCAGGAGCCACATTATGTGGATTTGTAACACATGATCAAGGTAAAGTCATAGTCGTATATAAAGTATGTGAAGCCTATTGACACCTTTTTTGATTATTATTTTTTCTTTAATAACGTATATTTTGTGTTGGCAAATCCCTCAATCTGGCAGTATCCATCTCCTCTCCTGAACAATCCTCTAAACTGAAATGAGCTTGGTAGGCACTATCCACCCTCATCACAAAAATAGAAGGGTCTTGTAGGGGAAGGGTGTATGGTTTTTATTGGGGAAATTTTATTATTACTTTCTTAAACTGGGAATCGCTAGGGCAACAACAGCAGGTGCAGGTGACTTTTTGGTGCCTATTGTTGCACTTTGTAGTGATCATGAGTTCCGACCCATGTTTAAAACCCGGTAAGCATTCACAGTTCCAATGGTCAGCAAGCTTATCGGGCAAATCCCTAACAACTTTGCTATAATACAATGGGGCGGTTGGTTTTCTACATCAGACTTCTTTTCCCAGTAAAAAGACTACACAAATCACCAGTGCAAGCTCTGTCAAGAGACTTGACTTATTAGGATGCAAGATTCTTTCGGCTACCAACCCATTCAATACCCAACCCAATAATACTCAGACTTCCTTTTGGTATAAGGCCGTAGCAGCCGATTTCTTAAATAAAATACTTCAGTATAAAACCTCTTTAATGATAAGGCGTAACACGCATAATAACATGCAATAACATAATACCGCAACATAATCCAACCTACCCATCAATATAACCTATTTTGAAGGATCCTGGCGGGCAACCCAAGTAAACTGCCACCTGTCAATCACCACCTCCACTTGTATTAAAACCTTACCCTTGGCCGCACTCACCAACCCAAGGGTACCGAATCCTCCAATATATAAACCTATACACCTGTGGGCCTTTTAGCCCTGACTCTTCAGCTTACCTATCCTCATAATGCCCGCTCCAACGTGCATCTATTAACCCTTGTTTTGCCTCCCATGATCTCCAGATTCCTGCCATCGCCGAACATTGGTAACACCTCACCCATGTACGTCCTGCCACACCTTAAGGGCTGTCTCCAAACCTTCCTGAAGCCCCAAGGCCCATAGATCCATACCGACATCATTCAAGTGCACCCCATCAGTACGCAAAAATTGAGGCGACGCCGCCTCCAAATCTGTCTTACCACAAAACCCCCTTGCCTGCACACAAAACGGCCCACTTCCTTATTCAATTTGACCCGAGCCTTAATAATCCACTCAACTGACCACGCAAATCTCTAAGACTGGCGAGCTACCATGTCGGACCAGACTACCAATAAATCAGGGACCTCCTTCAGCAACTGCAACAAATCTAATTTTGTCGCAAATGACATCTCTAGATCAACAGATCCTCAAGTCGTTACCACCTACATGCAACACCAAAATATCAGGTGGCCGATCAAGAGAAGCATACACACGAAACTCCGGTAACGCCCTACCCCATAAAAGACCACGCAAGCCAATCCACCAAAGTTAATTGCGAAAAATTGTAATAGCCATGGCCAGGTGACGACAAACACACCCCATTGGCAAAATGCGACAAACTAAGTTTAACTTGCCTAAAACGGACTGCACCCGTTGGAGCTGCCCCATCTTAGCCTGCCGCAAAAAAGCCACTTCCGAACGCAAATCTGCAATTCCGGGGCCAGAGGAACTCCGAATTTCGCCGCCATCCGTTCCATTTGTATGCAGCAGAACCAAGCATACACGAAACCCTGCCGGTCCCAGAAACAGGAAGTCATCAAGGTAATGCAGCACCGAAGTCCAACCAGCCTCCTGTTTCACTACCCATTTAATAAAAGAGCTAAAAGTCTCGAACAAAGAACACAAAATCGCACAACCCATCGGTAACAACAATCTACGTAAATTGACCCTCCCATTTAAAAACCCAACAAGTGGAAACTGTCTGGATGAATCGTCAACAAACAAAACGCCGCCTCAATATCAGTTTTTGCCAACAGGTCCCCCACATCCAAAGCGGCGTACCTGCTTCCCCGCTCTTTCTCCCGGCCTACAATGCTCTGCTGGGCTCCAGCAATGTCAACATCTGGTTTGACATTGCCGCAGCCAATCATTGGCTGTGGTGGTGCCATGCTGGATGTTGACATTGCTGGAACACGGCGGAGCATTGCAGACCAGGGGAAGGAGGACTGGGAAGCCAACACCAGGAAGTAGTCACTGGTATGTCATCTTCCCTTCAAGGGCTGGCAGAATTCTTGCACAGCCCCTTTAAACGGCTAATATTGATTTTTCAGTTGGTGCCATATGTCTTTACATGATCAGCCACTCCTAGTAACTGTCTCGGGTAGATGGTATTCAGTGGTATGCTCATTGCCACCCCAGACCCTATAGTGATCATGTCCCCTACTTTTACGGTAGTTATATAGCCCTACACATTAGATCTTATGTTGTGTGTTGCCTTCAATATTCATTATACTGTTCTTTGGAAACCTACTGACCTCGCATTGCTTTTTTGTAGGTGTGGTGGACACTGGGCTCTTCATTAACATGGCCGAACGAGTCTACTTTGGCATGGAGGACGGAACCGTGTCTATTCGTGATAAACCCGCACATTAGACCCTGAACACATCTCTTGTGCCTTGCCCCTAGCCAATCGTTTCCATGACAATTCTATACTTTTTTGCTATTTTTTCTTCAGTTGTATTGTTTTATGTCTCACATTTTGCCTTTTATTTTTTCTTGGTACATTTCTGATGTGTCTTAAATAAGGGACTCAAGTGGTACCAAACCACATTATGCTACCTGTGCCATGTGCATAAGACAAACAGCCAGGCCGGACAACCTACTGTATAATGGCAACCATTCTGTGGGCTAAACTAAACATGGATACAACTCATCTATGCACCATAGGCCAATGACATTACTGAGGTACTTTAATATTTATGTAATTGTATGCTGGTTAGTTGATGGGCTGCATCTTCATGAATTTCAGTTTAGCCCCCAAAATGGCTACCTTCATCATGTATAAGGATAATCACCAGTAAACCTTTTAATGACCGAAATGTGCGAAATTGAACTGTAATGCCAAGTGTACCTATTCAAAAGAAATGACCTTGCACTGTGTTCAGTTATCTGACAATCGCTTTGTTTGGCCTGCTCTTCAAGGGGAACTCCATTTTCAAAAACCTTTACGGTTCAACTTTGTGGCTTGCTAAGGAACATTTCACATCTTTTTGTTTTACAGTTTTTGTACTAGATGTTGAATTAGTTCATAGAGATGAACAATGGAGCCTCTTTGTAGATATTTTGATGAATCTAGGTGTTCATTTTGACTAGAGATTAAAAAAAAAAATTTCTAGTGGGAAAATAGTGGGTGCCGTCCATAGACAATTGGATCACCTTTTATTTTTTATTTTTTACACCCCAGAATAAGAGTTCCCTAATGCCTCCATTCCCATTAACCTTCACCATTGGGATACCAATGTATTACTATGCCACCTCCTGATAAAGAGAACAAAAGGGTCGGGCGTTTACATTCAGTTGGGAGCTCCCCATCCAGTTTTTTTTTTTTTTTTTGTGGTGTTTTGTTTTTTGAACCGTCCTATTAATTTACAGATTTCTTATATTTAAAAAAATTATTATTTTTTTTTAATATTTTACACTAGTGCCATAAAGTTGACTGCTCTTTGACGTGAATTTAATTATTCGGCGCATTTAACTTCTGCACACGCAGGAATCAATTTTTTTTTCTGATATCTTAGTGTGGCACAGCCGCTTTACTAGGGCTATGGGATTTATATTGAATCTGCACAGTGAAGCCATGGGCTCCTAGTAGGTGGGTGGGCTCCATTATAAGGAAAATGGCTGCCTGTAGTACACAGTGATTTGATATCTTCAAAAGGGTTGACCAAAACTGGAGAATTATAGCCACTTTCTTCCAAAAACAGAGCTGCCACTGTCCACAGGTTGTGGGTGGTATTGCAGTTCAGCCCCATTTACTTCAATGGTGATGAACTACACTAGACATCACCTACATGTTGGAAGAATATCCATGTTTTTCTAATCCTAACAACCCTTTAATTATACCTATGCACCGACTGTTGTGTTATACTGAGAGGTGATTAAGGATGATTGAACCTAAAATACCCACCAAAATGTCCCCTACCTTGGTCCTTGGACCCCCTCCCCTTCCCCATTAAGGTAAATCCATGTTGACACTCCCCCCTCATTGAGGACCATGTGTCCTAGCAATAGATCAAGTGTTTGTTCTAGGTTTAATACCCCTTAGGGCTCATTCACAGGACCGTATGCCCTCCGAGACATATGGTCTGTGAGCAGGCCATATGTCCTGGAGCGGCATACATCATGCGCACGGGAACTCACAGCATAATAGGTTACTATGATGCTGTGCGCATCGGGCTGCCCGCGGGATAATTGTCCCGCACTCATAACAATAGCCCCGCGGGCAACCCGACGCACACAGTATCATAGTAACCTATGATGCTGTGTGCTCCCGTGCACACGATGTATGCCGCTCTGGGACATATGACCCGCTCACGGACCATATGTCTCGGAGGGCATACGGTCGTGTGCATGAGCCCTTAGGCCTCTTGCACACGAACATGTGTGCCCCGTGGGCATGCTGCGGCCCGCACATTGCCCCAACCATCGGGCAGCCACAGCGGATCACAGACCCATTAACTTTAATGGGTCCGCAATTTACCCGTTCCGCAAAAAGGTAAAACATGTCCTATCTTTATGGGGAACAGAAGTACGGGATAAAACCCCACGGAAGCACTCCATAGTGCTTCCTTAAGGTTCCATTCCGTACTTCTATTCCGCATCTCTAGATTTGTGGACCCATTCAAGTGAATGCCCGCGGAACGGCGCCCACGCGGAATATGGCCACGGAGCGCACATGTTCGTGTGAAAGAGGCCTTATGCTGATTGGAGTGAGGGTTGTTATGATTGGATTTGGATATTTGACCAGTTTTTGGCCACTGCTTTTCCCTTTTGCCATATTGCACTTTCCCTCTATTTAACCACAGGTCATCCGGAGGAGGTCAGTCCAGGGTAAATGTACCACACTGAATTCTCAGTGCTGCTATAATATAGTCTGGATATGTGGCTGTAATGGAAAGGAGTGTGAAGGCTGTAAGCACAACTCTTGATCTTTCTATCAATTGTAAGATGTAATGCAATATTCCAAAAATAAAAATCAAAAAAATGTGACCTTTCTCAGTTTTTTTATATTTTTTTTAATCTTGCTTATTTTATCTGAACCATATGACCTGAGAGGACAACCCTGTTTAACCTTTTCCTATACAGGCATTGTCTGGCGGGTGCACACACTTGTGTACTGAGCTCCAACCATGGAAGGCAAGAATAAAAAATAAAAAAAAGCGTCTGGATGCATCTAAACATGTAATATTGGTAAACTAATAAAAAAAAAAAAAAAACTGAATTTCTACTTTATGATTATCAAGCCTGAGTTTTTTTGTTTTTTTTGTGTTCATGTTTGGTAGAGACTCTTCCAACACTACCAGGACATCATCGGGAAGTTGAGCAGATTTCATCAGAGCTTATTGTTTCTTGATTGAGAGAGTGGTTTTTGTGTTTTTTTTTTTTTTTTTTTTTTTTTTTTTATGGTCATTTTTGCTATTTTCTTTTATGCCTTTATGATTTTTATCCATTTTGTGGATTTTTTTTTTTTTTAAAGGCACTTGACATGATTGGAACACTGTCCATGTGTTTTATGGATAGAATAAAAGTTTTTATTGTATAAAATTATTTACTAAAATTTGAATGGTTTTATAATAATTCTGAGCAAAAAGAAAATCCCCAGCATTTTCCTTTTGTCTGATGCAAGAGAGCGTTGACTATGCTCATCGGACCATCTGATACACACCTGCTTGTTTCACTTCTCTCATGCAAATCATCAAGGAAGCCAAGTGTGATCTCTTCAAATGTGTATGGTTATGATATTTTATAGAAATATTTTGATTAAAAATGCAGAGCTTTGGGTCAAATTCAGCAAAAGTATATGTTGGGGCACCAGAACATTGTATTTTTACACTGTTTGTATAAAACCCATTTCAACTGGTCAGATTTATGTTAAGAATTGTGGTTTACGTGTCCTCTATGAAATCTGTACATCTACTGAACTACACCAGGTCTAGTCGGCCATGCACTTGTTATTTCAGATGGTCATTCCCAGTTGGTCGGTGGAGGTTGACATTTTGGACATCAATGCCATAGGTTAAAGTGACAAATTGATTGATTTGTGGCCTGGTCTGACATCAATTTATGGGTTGCACATCTGTCCAACTAGGCCAAAGACTACACCCTACCAGGACCACAAGATCCAACATGGCTGATCAACTTATCCACTGTTATCTATATTTGTTGACATCTGTCACACTCTTCTGTGTCCCAAAAAGGAAGTCTCAACTGTCTTTTTTTTGATCATCTAAAATCTAAAGATTTTGGTCTGGTAGGTAGAGTGCTCACTCCAGTGTAGAAAAGGAAAAAGCTACTCTGTATGCTTCATGCCAATATAGCAAGGACTGGTACATGGTAATTTTACTGAAACCCACAGTGATATATATTTTTTTCTCATCCACAGTGGCGTGTCTATGTTTCGGCTGCAGTATTATGAACCCATACAACCGCTCTGTTCAGAACTGTGTTGTACCTCTATTTGAGTCCAGTTTCATGTGAAGCTCTTTCATGTACATGGCTTTTTACTGTATGGGGCCTCATAAAGGTATATTCACACGGGGCAGATATTTCTGAAATTGTCAGTCATCTGAATGAGACTTGCAGAGATCTGTGCACATGCTGCAGAAATAGCTCAGTTCTGATAAATAGATATTTCAGTCTGAAAAAAATTCTGCAAGGAATCTGCCACGTGTGAACTTGCTGTTCTAGAGTAGAATACTATAAAAACTTTACCCGGAAAACCAGCATGAGTTCCGTGGAAGCAAAACCCACATTGGCGTGCAGTAAAAGTCTAGGCAAGTTGTGGACGGTCCATAGTGTCTCATAGGATATGTATAAAATCAAAGGTACACAAGGTACAATATAGTTTTGAAGTAATCTATGGGTAAAGTATTACAGATCCATAGAGTGTGGGTCCACAATATGGCCGTGTACATGAGACCTTTTAGCTACAACAGCATCAGGAAGAAAGTGTGAACAAGTCTGAAATTCTGTTTTTGCCCAAAATGATATGTTAACTAAACACAGCAATGATGATTAGGGCACATCAACAAGTATGGCAGGTCTTGGATATCGGGAGAATTATGACTCTCATGGGTGCTGGACAATAACCTCTTGGACTACCTTCAAAGGGGATTGTGCCACTAATATAAATGTATCTCACCCAACAGATATCGCTGTTATATCACTTTCCCCAAATACCACTATTTACCAAAACTGCCTTATTCTAATGTTATTAGCCCACCATTGCACCCTGTGGCAATTTCTTTTGATTTAGGTACTGTTTGGTTACGTCCTGCATTGGAGCCTTGTAATGTAGGACGCACAGGCCTAATTGGTGAGAACTAGGGGCGGGGTTAGTGTCACATGTTCTGCTGATGTCAGGACTCCTCTCACTGCCCTACGGCATGGTGGGACAGCAGAGACATGACACACCAGGAAGTGGCAGTCCTAGCCAATGCATTTGCATTATACTGTACTTTGTGGCAGATTTCAGAGCAGCTTGGGAAATACCCCAGTAATCGGGGCTGAAACATTGCATGAATGGGAGAATATAATGATCCATGTTATCACACAACCATGGACTTCCGTTTTTTTTTATAATACATGCATCATATGATTAGGGATAAGTGAACTTCTGTTTTGGAAGTTTGGATTCCGGTTACCGAACAATTGTGTTATGGATCCCATGACCACGGACCATAAGTTATGGTCCATAATGCAATTGTTCGGTAACCGGAACCCGAACTTCTAAAACAGAAGTTTGCTTATCCCTACATATGAGTGATTAGGAACATAGGGGGTCATTTATTAAGACCACGTTTTAGACTCTGATCTTAATAGGCTGGCCTCTCCATAACTTCGGCATATCCACCACCGGTATATATAAAAGACAGCAATCTGCTATCAGCAAAAATAACTGAAATAAAGTGAACTAAATGGGAGGAAATGCTCAAAAACCCCAAACACTGTGGCGTGTTTATAACCGGGGGAGCAATTCCTCCACACCTGATCTGTTGCTAACGGCAATCCCCAGCAAAAATGCCTACAATGAAGGATGTCGGCAGCGGACCACATGCACCACAAAGGCATCCTACACAAGATGGGATAATGTGTGAATTTGAATATAAAAATACATAAATCACTGCGAAAAGTGCACCACAATGATATGCAACTGACAACACTGGCTAATCCCTCAGGTTGATATTAAGAACTGAGACTTTAGCCAATGTATTCCTGTCAGGAACACAACGGAGACCTTTTGCACCACCGTCAAGGTATCTTAGTGTAATCTGTGAAGGAGCGAGGAACCGCACTCTGTTCAAATCTTGATACCGGTGCCAATCAAGGGCTTATTAGGCCGTATCCAAGTAATGAAATATTGAGGCACTCAGTCTGGAAGTTATGCAAATTAAGTGAATTTTATTCTTTCATTTTTTCTATGCCATCCATAGGCCCGTTATATGTTTAAGAATGACAGATTATTTTCTGACCAGACGTTTCGGTCACGGTGGACCTTCATCAGTGGTCATGTTATCTGGAACAGTATCAAATACATATATATAAGGTACTTTTTACATGGATGGCAGAGTATGAAATTACATAGATATAAACATGATAAAAATGAGACAAAAAATAAGACAAAAAAAGGGGGACTGCCATGGGGTTTCAACAGAAAGAACCCAGTGCTGTTGTACTCCTAAATTATGATAGAGATGACACGTTACATAGATAAATGAGAAATGTTCTAAAAAGAGTGCTATGAGATAATTAGATAAATACGAGGAAAAGATATGAGACGTATATAGGGCTGAGCCAAAATAAGCTAGATATGAGACGCTACCAAGTCATCTAGATTAGATTGAGATAGATTGGAAAATATGCAATACTAGCTGAAGGACCCGGCTTCGCTCGGGTATATTTCATCTATTTTATTTAATGTCTCGTTAAAAGATATCATTTATCAACACTATGCACTATAACAGTGACCTCTACAGCACCCCGCCCCCTTCAGACTCCCTGTCCTCCGTCTGGCGCAGGGCCTGGACGGACACAAGGATGTCCTTTTGAACAGCTCACTCTCAGACAGCAGCACTGTGTTGTCTGAGTGTGAGCTGCAGGGAGAAAGTCACGATCCCTCCCACCCCTACAGCTGACAGAAGTTGATTTTTAACTTTATTTTTTCAATCCCTGTCGGCTGTGGAGTGGGAGGGGGTGTGGCCTAACCAGATAGGAGGCGTGGATTTGTGGGACCTGGGGGCGGAGTTTTAAGTCCATCTTTTGAGGGTGGCCTGAATATATTAGATGTATGTATGTGTATATGCATACAGATAGAAATGTCTGTTTGCTGGAAAACTCAGCATGCAGTTATGTCTCAGGCAGGTATATAAATGATTATAAGTGTGGCCTGATTAGACACTGGGTGTTGCCACCATAGGGTGTAAAAATGCTTCCCCTGATGCCTAGTAAAAAGGCTTTTAGAGGCTACTTTTGGGTAGTGTACCTCTTGGTGGGAGATCGTTGTCTGCTAGACATGTCTACGCTTGAAGATATTTTGTCCAGTTGATAGACTTTGAGATGGGGTATATCATTAGGCTAAGCAGGGTGATCGTTTCAACAAATTCCCCGCCATCTAAGCTGTTCGGACCTAGCTGTCAAGAGGTGTCGGGAGCAGGGGGTACATGAGAGCACAGACACATGGTAAACAGGTGAAGAGACAGACTGCACCGACTGCTGGTGTCATGATCTGGGTAGTCATCACATATGACAGTTGGTCACCCCTAGTAGTGATATGAGGGGCACTAACAGGTCAGTGATATGTACAGGACATCCTGCCGCCACATGTGTCCCATTCATGGCATTTTTCTGCAGGCTAAGGGCTGTTCGTGAAGCCCCTGCTGTGGTCCGCAAATTGCGGTCCGCAATGCACGGGCACCGTCCGTGGGGCAGGCGCATGTGTATCGCAGACCCATTCGCTTAAATGGGTCTGCGATCATTCCATTCCGCAAAAAGAAAGAGCACTCCATAGTGCTTCAGTAGTGTTCCGTTCCGTTCTTCCATGCCGCATCTCTGGATTTGCGGACCCATTGAAGTGAATGGGTCCGCATCCGTGATGCGGAATGGCCACGGAATGGTGCCCGTGTATTGGGGATCCGCAATTGCGGTCCGCAATATGACAACGGGCAGCACACGTTCGTGTGAATACTCCCCTATACATAGCAAGGGTTTCTCAGGAACGTCTTCTCCACATTTCGACACTTCCTTGTCCTGCCTGCTCACCAGGTTTATTACCAATTAAAAATGTATGGGACCAGCTGCAACCTCTATGGGAAAATGTGCTGCAGGATACCATACAGAATCTATATGCCTCCATGTCCAACTGTATCTCATCTTGTATCCAGTCTAGAGGCCGTATCTCATCTTGTATCCAGTCTAGAGGCCGTATCTCATCTTGTATCCAGGCTAGAGGCCGTATCTCATCTTGTATCCAGGCTAGAGACTGTATCTCATCTTGTATCCAGGCAAGATGCTGCATTTCATCTTGTATCCAGACTAGAGACCGTTTCTCATCTTGTATCCAGGCTAGAGGCCGTATCTCATCTTGTATCCAGGCTAGAGACCGTATCTCATCTTGTATCCAGGCTAGAGACCGTATCTTATCTTGTATCCAGACTGGAGACCGTTTCTCATCTTGTATCCAGGCTAGAGGCCATATCTCATCTTGTATCCAGACTGGAGACCGTTTCTCATCTTGTATACAGGCAAGAGGCCGTATCTCATCTTGTATCCAGGCTAGAGGCCGTATCTCATCTTGTATCCAGGCTAGAGGCCGTATCTCATCTTGTATCCAGACTGGAGACTGTTTCTCATCTTGTATCCAGGCTAGAGGCTGTATCTCATCTTGTATCCAGGCTAGTGGCCGTTTCTCATCTTGTATCCAGGCTAGAGGCTGTATCTCATCTTGTATCCAGGCTAGAGGCCGTATCTCATCTTGTATCCAGGCTAGAGGCCGTATCTCATCTTGTATCCAGGAAAGAGTCAGTTTCTCATCTTGTATCCAGGCTAGAGGCGGTATCTCATCTTGTATCCAGGCTAGAGGCCGTTTCTCATCTTGTATCCAGGCTAGAGGCCGTTTCTCATCTTGTATCCAGGCTAGAGGCTGTATCTCATCTTGTATCCAGGCTAGTGGCCGTTTCTCATCTTGTATCCAGGCTAGAGGCCGTATCTCATCTTGAATTCAGGCTAGAGGGGCCAAACAGGGTCCTAGAGCCTCTATTCAGTTGTACAGTTTTTACCAATATATTTCACCTTTCTCTCTAATATTTTGATCATTACATACCATGTTTTTCACCACATAAGATGAATTTTTCCCCCCAAAATGTCCCAGCGTCTTATGGGGTGAATATTAATGAGCACTTCGATTATGGAGGACAGGGAAGCAGTGAAGGTTCTGTACTCACCTCTTCATGCTCCTCTGCTGTTAGCTGTGCTGTGGCTGCGTACAGCATGGGGGAGCTCTGTGACCTCACGCTGTGTGCCTCGGTTTAACAGCACAGCCGTGGCAGGAAGAAGAAGAGCGCTGGAGGTGAGGAGAGGTAAGTGAATTTTTTTTATTTCATGTGATGAGAGGCATGGGGGCTGATCTGATGCATGATTTATCTGAGGTCTGATTGGGGGTCATTCACATTGGGGATTGAGCTGAGGTCTTATTGGGGTCTTATTAACATTGGGGGTCTGATTGGGGCTGTCAGCTGAGGTCTGATTAACATTGGGGGTCTGATTGCTGGTCTGACCTCAGGTCTAATGAAAAATATTTTTTCTTATTGTCCTCCTCTAAAACCTAGGTGCGTCTTATGGTCCAGTGGAAAAATGCGGTATATCATTAGAGATGAGCAGAGTTATGGAAAATTCGATTCGGCTGCTTCGCTGAATTTCGCAAAGAAATTTGGTTTGTGACAAATTACTTTGTCATGAATCGCATTTCTTTGTGAGTAGCAGACATAATGATGGGGGACAACGATTGCGCCGCCCCCGTCATTGAACCCCTCAGATGTCTCGTTCATCACTGATCGCAGCATCTGAGATTAAAAATGAGGGCTTTAAGGAGTTAATCAGTTAAAAAAAAAATACTCACCTTATCTATTTGATTGCAAAGAGTGTGCTCTGGCCATGTTGTTTGAAGACACCGTATGAAATCTTGAGCAGTGACGAGATGGCGTCCTCATGCCAGCCAGCGTGGTGACGTCATACATCGCCGGGCAATAATTTTTTGCGTCCTCTTCAATCAAGATGCCTGCAGCAGGCACTTTGTGAGCAAATGGATAAGGTAAGGTGAAAAAGGGCAGTGTGTCTTATGGGGTGAAAATGAATGAGCACTTCTAATATAAAAGTGCTCATTAGTATAGTAGGACCAGGGAGCGTTGAATGCAGCGCTCCCTGTGCTGGCTCTGTACTCACCGCTCCCTGGTTTTCTTGTGCCTACGCCACAAGCTGTGCTGTGACCTGTGTACAGTGTGAAGACATTGGCATGCCCTGTGGCCTCACTCTGTGCAAATTCAGCTCACAGCGTGGCAGGAAGAGTACTGGATCTCAGGAGTGGTGGCATCCTGAGCAGGAATGGGGAGTTGATCTGATTTTTGTCTGATTAACATGGGGGTCTGATTTGAGGTCTGATTGGGGATCTTTTTAACATTTGTGGTATGATCTGAGATCTGAAGAGGGGTCTAATTAACATTGGGGGTTTGATCTGAGGTCTGATTGGGGGTCCTCTTAACATTGGGGGTTTGATCTAAGGTCTGATTGGGGGTCCTCTTAACATTGGGAGTTTGATCTGAGGTCTGATTGGGGGTCCTCTTAACATTGGGGGTTTGATCTGAGCTCTGATTGGGGGTCCTCTTAACATTGGGGGTTTGATCTGAGGTCTGATTGGGGGTCCTCTTAACATTGGGGGTTTGATCTGAGGTCTAATTGGGGGTCCTCTTAACATTAGGGGTTTGATCTGAGGTCTGATTGGGGGTCCTCTTAACATTGGGTGTTTGATGTGAGGTCTGATTGAGGGTCCTCTTAACATTGGGGGTTTGATTTGAGGTCTGATTGGGGGTCCTCTTAACATTGGGGGTTTGATCTGAGGTCTGATTGGGGGTCCTCTTAACATTGGGGGTTTGATCTGAGGTCTGATTGGGGGTCCTCTTAACATTGGGGGTTTGATCTGAGGTCTGATTGGGGGTCCTCTTAACATTGGGGGTTTGATCTGAGGTCTGATTGGGGGTCCTCTTAACATTAGGGGTTTGATCTGAGGTCTGATTGGGGGCCCTCTTAACATTGGGGGTTTGATCTGAGGTCTGAATGGGGGTCTTATTAACATTGGGGGTCTGAGCTGAGGTCTGATAAAATATTTTTTCTCTCATTTCCCTGTCCTAAAACCTAGGTGCGTCTTATATTGTGAAGATAGATAATTAGATAAATATCAAGATAGATTGATGTGAGATAGATAGATAGGAGATACATTGATAGAAAATAGATTTTAGATCAATTATAAATATATGATAGATATGAGACGGATCATGGTGTATGCTGAGAGTTGTAGTTTCTTAGCAGCCAGGGTCATGGATTGCACTGCTCTAACTTTCGGAGCCCCCTATAACCTTATAATCCATTCCTACTCACACAGTGAAACATTAATAGTTAAGAGCAGCACTCATGGACCTTATCGACACCACTGGAATGCAACAGCCTGTTCACGACCGCAGATCCCAAGCGATCCATAGATCAGCAATCAAACAACAGGTGACGGCAGCATCTCCAGACGATCTATATTCATCGTACATCCATAAATGTGTACAAAAAAGAGCAATAAAGTACAACGTTTCGGCTACATAGTAGCATTTATCATCCATCATGCTTGATAAAGGCTACTATGTAGCCAAAACGTTGCACTTTATTGCTCTTTTTTGTACACATTCTTGGATGTACGATGAATATAGATCGTCTGGAGCTGCTGCCGTCACCTGTTGTTTGATTCCTCCTCACACAGTGACATCTGTATTTGTATAGTGATACATAATCCAGTTGTGGAGGACCATGCTGCGCAGCTGGCGTCCCCCTCCCTGGGTTACTGGACCTTTACATACGGTATGTGTCGTTACATGTCAGGGCATATTCTCTCTCTCCACTGAACTGTAACCTGTAGGAGATGCGGGTACGGAGGGTGAGGCTCACGGAGCAGCACATTGACCCTTTATATAATAATGAACACATCTGTAAGCTGTTATTTTCATACACAGAAAAACCTATCTTAGTACATAGGTTTCTCCACTCCTGCCTCTTCTGTAGAGTTCCTTCTGTTCCAGCAGCGGCACAAGGCAGACACTGGCATGACAATTGCTTAGGTTCCAACACTTGTTTTAAGGGCTCATGCACACGGCCGTAGTTTTGGTCCGCATCCGATCAGCATTTTTTGTGGATCAGATGCAGACTCATTTATCTCAATAGGGCCACAAAAGATGTGGACAGCACACCCATGTGGTGTCAGCATCCATAAATCTGTTCTGCGGTCCACAAAATAGTAGATCAGGTCCTAGAATAGGACACTTGTGAAGGAGTGAAAAAAAATGCGTGCTCTCGACCGGTATCCATGTTTTACAGATCCGCAAAAACGGATACGGCTGTGTGCAAGAGCCCTAATAGAGATATAAAGTCTCTCTACCTGTCCAGACAACCTCGCATCTCTCTCCATACCTAAATAAGAGACATGATAGCTCCTTCATATCATCTCTATCTCGCCTATGGATGTAGCAGAGCTGGATTCATCACTGAAAGATGATAGTTCAGTAGAATCACCTGCAGTCAACCAGGTCTCAAAGCCAAAAGAGGTCCACAGACTCTTCATGGCTTATCCGTGAGGCTGGATCCTGTCAAGCACATGTCATAGGCTAATTGTGAGCAGAGACTGGGGTGGTGGTATCTGAATTGGCCACCTTCTCCTCATCCACACTTTAGCCTTGCTCTCTATCCACCCAAATGCCATTTGTTGTCTCCTGTAGAACCAGATTTTTCTAGACCTCCAGCTGAAATCATACTCCACTTTTACACTAGGGCCCATGATCTAATAGCTGTACCTCTACCTACATGGAAACCATTAAATAACACATCATGCATCATATCCTTCAAAGACAATTTACTTCCACAGAGCATCCAACATTAAAACTAACGGTGATTCTCTATATTGGTCCATTCACACATCTGTAGTGTATTGCGGATCTGCAATACACCCGGCCGGCAGCCCCATAGAACTGCCTATTCTTGTCCGCAAATGCAGACAAGAATAGGACATGTTCTATTTTTTTCCGGAGCCGTGGACCGGAAGATCGGTGGCGCACTCCGGAAATGCAGATGCGGAGAGCACACTGGGGAACTCCGTCCCTTCCCCCATTATAGTCAATGGGGCCGGAGCGGTAGTCCGAGGGCACGGGTGCACTAGCGGCAGCACGGATTGGACAGGCTGTTCACCCGCTGGAACAGCCTGCCGGAGTTCCTTGCCGCTAGTGTGAAACTAGCCTAACATAAGATGTAAAACAGCAAAAGGCATTTAAAATGTGACTGCATTGTACAGTGCAGCATGTGATAAATGTAAAAAAAAAGTCAAATATTTTTGTTTCTATTCAAGTGTTTTTTTATTTTCCTCAGAGAACATACAGACGTGGACAAAATTGTTGGTACCCTTTGGTCAATGAAAGAAAAAGTCACAATGGTCACAGAAATAACTTTAATCTGACAAAAGTAATAATAAATTAAAATTCTATAAATGTTAACCAATGAAAGTCAGACATTGTTTTTCAACCATGCTTCAACAGAATTATGTAAAAAAATAAACTCATGAAACAGGCATGGACAAAAATGATGGTACCCCTAACTTAATATTTTGTTGCGCAACCTTTTGAGGCAATCACTGCAATCAAACGCTTCCTGTAACTGTCAATGAGACATCTGCACCTCTCAGCAGGTATTTTGGCCCACTCCTCATGAGCAAACTGCTCCAGTTGTGTCCGGTTTGAAGGGTGCCTTTTCCAGACTGCATGTTTCAGCTCCTTCCAAAGATGCTCAATAGGATTGAGGTCAGGGCTCATAGAAGGCCACTTTAGAATAGTCCAATTTTTTCCTCTTAGCCATTCTTGGGTGTTTTTAGCGGTGTGTTTTGGGTCATTGTCCTGTTGCAAGACCCATGACCTGCGACTGAGACCAAGCTTTCTGACACTGGCTAGTACATTTCTCTCTAGAATTCCTTGATAGTCTTGAGATTTCATTGTACCCTGCACAGATTCAAGACACCCTGTGCCAGACGCAGCAAAGCAGCCCCAGAACATAACAGAGCCTCCTCCATGTTTCACAGTAGGGACAGTGTTCTTTTCTTGATATGCTTCATTTTTTCGTCTGTGAACATACAGCTGATGTGCCTTGGCAAAAACTTCGATTTTTGTCTCATCTGTCCACAGGACATTCTCCCAGAAGCTTTGTGGCTTGTCAACATGTAGTTTGGCATATTCCAGTCTTGCTTTTTTATGATTCGTTTTCAACAATGGTGTCCTCCTTGGTCGTCTCCCATGTAGTCCACTTTGGCTCAAACAACGACGGATGGTGCGATCTGACACTGATGTTCCTTGAGCATGAAGTTCACCTTGAATCTCTTTAGAAGTCTTTCTAGGCTCTTTTGTTACCATTCGGATTATCCGTCTCTTAGATTTGTCATCAATTTTCCTCCTGCGGCCACGTCCAGGGAGGTTGGCTACAGTCCCATGGATCTTAAACTTATGAATAATATGTGCAACTGTACTCACAGGAACATCTAGTTGCTTGGAGATGGTCTTATAGCCTTTACCTTTAACATGCTTGTCTATAATTTTCTTTCTGATCTCTTGAGACAGCTCTTTCCTTTGCTTCCTCTGGTCCATGTCGAGTGTGGTACACACCATATCACCAAACAACACAGTGATTACCTGGAGCCATATATATAGGCCCAATGGCTGATTACAAGGTTGTAGACACCTGTGATGCTAATTAGTGGACACACCTTGAATTAACATGTCCCTTTGGTCACATTATGTTCTGTGTTTTCTAGGGGTACCATCATTTTTGTCCATGCCTGTTTCATGAGTTTATTTTTTTACATAATTCTGTTGAAGCATGGTTGAAAAACAATGTCTGACTTTCATTGGTTAACATTTATAGAATTTTAATTTATTATTACTTTTGTCAGATTAAAGTTATTTCTGTGACCATTGTGACTTTTTCTTTCATTGACCAAAGGGTACCAACAATTTTGTCCACGTCTGTATGAAAAAGGCACAAAAACAGCAGTAGAGCAATACAACGATACAATATCATAATAAAAACGTAAAGGTATCAAAGTATTAGGTTTCCCATAATCCTCCAGTTGTATTCATTTTTACTATAGTGATAGATTTATTTGTATTTTTTTTAATTCCTATTTTATATCTACTCAAGGTTTCTAATGTTTTTGTGGGGGAATTTTTAGAAGTTACTAAAGGCTAGGGATGACAGAATCGACTTCGGAGGAAACGTCCGAAGTTGATTCACATAAAACTTAGTTTCAATAGCGAGCGCTCCGTACAGTATTAGAATCTATTGGCTCCAATGAGCCTTCGCATAATAACTTCCGAAGTCAATTCGCTCATCCCTACTGAAGTCAATCATTTTACATACAATTCGGTTATAATGATAACCAATGCCAGACATATACTGAATGATGTCCTATGCAGTATCTTCTGATTAGTGCTGCTCCAACCAATGTACAGTCCTATGGTGTACTGTAGAAACAACCATACCAAGCCATGCAAAGTTTTGTAAAATTCGATTTGGCAAATTCGCCAAAGTTCGACAAGAATTTCGAATTGTTATGAATTAATTTGTCACAAATCTCTATAAATCAGGGAGACCAGTGTCCGCAGCAGCAGTGGCAGTAACTGTGAGAGGACCTAACTCCTTCAACCACCATGCCGTACCCATATGTCACGGTGTTAGAGGGAATGCACGGAGCTGGCTGCTGCAGTGAGCCCTCTCCTTAGGCGACTGATGACAGCTATATCATACAGCAGACACCCGGCTGCAATGATAGGGAACGGCAATCCCACTGAAACCCTTCATTTAACCCCTCAGATGTTGAAATTGACACCAATCGCAGCATCTGTGGGGTAAGGCAGAGGAATGAGGATCCTTCTGCCTTCCAATCCAATCGGAGCCCCCACAGTGAAATTGCTTCTGAAGCTTCTCATGGCTGCCATGGTAAAGTCCCTGCTGGGCTCTGCACGGGGCATAGCTCAGCAAGGAGTGCATCAAAATCCTATTTACACTAATAGATAGCTAAATAGGACAAGGGATCAAAGGGTTAAAAGTTATCACTGTAAAAGAAAAAAAATATTAAAAGTTTAAATCTTTTTTTCCCTTTCCCAATTTCACATATAAAAATATATATACAAAAAAAAACACAACACATTAGGTATTGCCACTTCTGAAAATGCGCCAGGAGAGGCATGCTGCTAAGCCCCACCCCCTGATGATGCAACAGCGTCATTAGCATCTAGCTGCTATGCTCTTTGTCCCCACAGCGGGTGTGTGCTGGAGGAGTCTAGCAGTTCAGCCGATCTCTCCTTTGTGCTATGTGCTGACTAATGGAGCGCCGAGTCAAAGACCTATCAGGTTCTGATCCAGGGACTCGGCGCTCTATTTATATCCCTGCTAGAAATACACCCTTGCCAGTTATAGGTTTTCCTTGCTGTGCTCCGGTTGCTATTTTGCTGTTTGGATTGTTACTATTGGATTTGACTTCGGCTTGAAGCTGCTTTGTGATTTGGTACTGCATTGACCTCCCGGCTTTGACCCTTTCCTGCACCTCCTTTTTCTGTGTGTTTTTACAGCGGGTGCTTGGTTTGACTCCGTGCACTTACCAGCATAGGGACAGTCGACCAGTTGTGGACTAGCCGCTTAGGGCTTGCTTTGCAAGTAGGCAGGGACAGCAGGTTGGGTGCAGGTTAGGGCTCACCGTGTAAGTGTGTTTTCCCTGCCTACTGTGCTGACAATTTCTTTCAAAGGTTTTTATTTTCTTAAAAGTAGTAAAACAAAACGAATATACAAGTTTGGTGTTGGCATATTTGTATTGAGCCGAATAATAAGGACGTTATGTCATTTTTAGCGCACACCGAACGACATGATCGAAAAACCCCATTAACCTTGGCCCATGAACTTTTTTTTTTTTTTCAATGTAATCTCAAAGAATATTTTTCCCATTTCTGCTGTTAAATAGTACAACTTATCCGCCTAAAATAAGCCCTCATATGGCTGTTGTTAAAGGAAATGTTAATTATTAATATTTGGGATTAATATCAATAATTAATATTAATAAGTAGGCGTAATCATCTATTGCTGACTCCGCCTATTTCCTAGCCTTGCCTGTTTCTCTACCTTCCTGAACTGTGTGCGCTGGACTACGGCGGTGACAAAAAACTCTATGTACTTGTATTTTAATAATAAAATATATTTGTTAAAACAAGTATACAGCTCACCGCCAATTTTTTACTATATATATATATCAATGGCTATAGAAATATATATATATATATATATATATATATATACATATAGGCTCACACTACAACATACAATAACAACACTATAATAACCCTAACTACACTAGACAAAATACACAATCCCCACTATTATTCCACCCATAAGTCTTACATATAACAGCAGTTCCTTCCCCGCCTATCTCTAAGCTGCCCCTGAGGGGGTACAAAGAGTTAACTTAGGGTAAATACGGCAGGAAAAGGGTTACTGGGATAGTGTAGGGAGAGTGGCAGAGAAAGCCAGTGGGATCAGGAGGAATGTGGCAGGGAAAGGGTGGTATAGGAAATATAGCAGGGGGAATATGGGTTCAAGTGTTAATACAATGTTAGGGAAAATATGATGGCATGGGTTCCAGGGGTACTTAGCCCGCCAATGCTCGTATTGTGTTTCTGGAGGGGCTGCTTAGCTCAACTCATGTCCACTCTTCTAGATGTGAAGTCCTTCTTCTCTTCGTACTGTTGAGTTCTCTCTCGCTCTAGTCCCCAAATGCTGGACAATTTATCTATGAAGGTGTTTGGCCATGGGGCAGAGGTGTGGATGCTATGAAAAACAGGTATAGCATGTCAACAACAGCTTGTTTGGGGTCTGCACAAAAGGGGACTAGATACCTTCACAATGTAAGCCATGGCCTCCAGCCTATCAACACAGTATTTCTGGAAACATGGGCCTGTATCAACCAGCGGGATGAAGAGTTGATAGGGAATTGAATCTAGTGAATTTTTCATACACTTCCCTCTACAGCTGTAAACATAAATCCCTTTAAAAAATAAAATAATAATTCATATTTCAAATGTAAAATCGAAAACTATACAAAATTTATACTATGAACCGGATGGTATTTTGCTTTGAACATATATAAGGTTTAAAACCAGATGGGCTGAACATGGTGGATGGATCAAACATGGCCAATGGATAATTGCCATAAGGGACAGGAAAACAGAAAACTAGTAGCCACCATGTACTAGGTGGCCAAACTGGGGCTGTTGCTGCTATGGGGTTTGGCTGGTTAGGTGCGTGGCACAATGTTATTGCTGTTATAGCCTGCAATCTCCTGAAAATGCCACTTTTGCATAGGAATTGCATAAAGGGGCCACATGGGGCCAATAGTTGACCACTATATACATTTTACGTAATAATTAATACTTACCTTTAACCCTTGCATCCTGAAACTACATATGAAGAGTACTTTGTGGTGCAGCAGGTGACCGGCAGTTGGATCCAACGAACTGATAAAAGAGGAGTAAAAAACAGTCATGACGCATTCCCAGAGTGACAGAAGAAGAGCACACTGCATTTTCCCTATCACCACTGCATGATGCTCGTCCTGTCGCTGCTTTTATGAACCAGTGCACTGCTAGTGTGTTCCTCCCAGGTAGTCTTCTTAGTAGCAGATGATGTACCCCTCCCGTGTTTGGCTCCAGATCTCCCACTGCTTCCCTGATGTCTCACGTGCCCACTGCCGCCTTCGCTCCCTGATGATGCCTCCTCTTCACCCAGCTCCCACGTGCGATCCACTGCATCATCATCTACTTGTTTGCTCGTCACTTGTGTCACCCTCATCTGTCTCTTGTGCATGTCCCTGACCTCTCGCAACATGTGCTCCCACATATGTTCGGATAGTCGCTAGTTGCACGCCTAAAAGAGTCAGCAATGGACCTCTTCTCCAAGCCTGGGCTGGCCTGTAACGGCTGACTGTCTCCATAAAGGTCATCGTTACTGAAAAGTGGAGCCAAGCCGGTGGCAAACATTACTTGGCTAACAGACAGGAACCGTAAAAGCAAGAGAGGCAGGTTCAGGATAGGTTGAGTGCATAGAGGATCTGGGCCATGCCAACTAAGTGTGGTGTCAGAGGAACCCACCAATTCCTGTCTGTGTGTATCTGTTGTAACTTGAGATGATTGTGAAGAGCGAGTCAACCATTCCAGTACAGCTGGATTGTTAGTTCAAAACATGACCGCTGGATGACAGTGGCACCTCTAGCTTGTTACTGCAGCTGCCGCCACCACCGCTCCTTCTTCTGCTGCTACTTGTTCTCGCTACTGCATCATTTTTGCCATTTTTCCTTTGGAGGGCCCAGACAACTATCTGTTAGCCGTAGTGTATAACAGCTGTATCGCTAACGGAAGGCATTCACTATGATAAATTTTGTTCCACTGCACACATGTACAGGGTGAAGTATTTAATTGTGGCATCATACTGACGCTATGTAATGCAACTGCTAACAGAAGGCATTTACTATACTCAATTTCATTTCACTGTGCACATGTCCAGGGTGAAATATTTAACCATGGCCTAATGCTGATGCTATGTAATGCAACAGCTAACATAAGGCATTCACTATGATAATTTTCACTACACTGCAGTGCACACAAGTACAGAATGAAGTATACTATTTAACCGTGGCATCTTACTTACGCTATATAATGCAACATCTAACAGGAGGCCTTTGCTATAATCAGTTTTGTTCCACTGCACTCATGTACAGGGCAAAATATTTAACCGTGGCCTGATACTGACGCTATGTAACCCAACAGCTAACCGAAGGCATTCGCTATAATCAATTTTGTTCCACTGTACACATGTACAGGGCGAAATATTTAACCGTGGCATCATACTGACACTATGTAACACAACAGCTAACAGAAGGTATTCAATATAATCAATTTAGTTCCACTGCACACATGTACAGGGCAAAATATTTAACCATGGGCTAATACTTATGAGATGTAATGCAACAGCTAACAGAAGGCATTTGCTATAATCTATTTCTTCATACTGATGCTGTGTAATACAACAGCTAACAGAAGGCATTTGCTATAATAAATTTAGAAAAACAGAACTAGATCGCATATTCAGCAACCCTGCTGTCTGACAATGCCACCCATGGCACTGCGTCCCACCAAACTACCAGCACAGCAACACAAAAGACAAAGGCTACCACGCAGTACTGCACCATGTGAACAGTTGTCTAACACAACATGTCCATTGCTATCCATTTACTACTGGTATCAGCACTCCTCCCATTCGGCACAGGTGGTTTTAATCGCAGAAGTTTGCATAAAAGTGGTCATTCACCTGTAGCTCCTGATAGCAATGGACATGTTGAGTTAGACAACTGTTCACATGGTGCAGTACTGCGTGGTGGCCTTTGTTTTTGTGATGATGGGTTGGTGGGACCCAGTGCCATGGGTGGCATTGTCAGACAGCAGGGTTGCTGTTTGACTCCTGGGTCCCACCGCCTACTAGGGCAGTACTGCTTTGTCACCGCACTGCTCTGTGCCTTTTTGTCAGAGTAGATCCCACTCAAAGAGGCGACCTTGGCGTGGTGAGTGGGCTTATGCCTTTTGATCAAAATCTACACTAATGCCTCTTGTACAGCATGCAATATGGGGGCTGCACACTTTAATATTACGCTGAGAAGCAAGTTTAATTAGATCAAAGCATAGCATTGTGGATGTGCGATCCAGTTCTGTTCCCCCCCCCCCCCCCCCCGGCATATAATCAATTTAGATCCACAGCACACATGTACAGGGTGAAGTATTTAACCGTGGTGTCATACTAACGCAATGTAATGCTACAGCTAACAGGAGGCATTCGCTATAAGCAATTTCATTCCACTGCACATACATGTACAGGGCGAAGTATTTAACCATTGCCCAATACTGACATTATGCAACACAACAGCTAATCAGAAGGTATTTGCTATGACAAATTTTGCTACACTACACACATATACAGGGCGAAGTAGTAAACTGTGGCCTAATACTGATGCTATGTAATGCAATATGTAACAGAGGGCATTCGCTATAATCAGTTTAGTTCCATTGCACACATGTGCAGGGCAAAAAATTACATTATCCTGGAATACAGACACAACGCAACTGCATAACTAAAATAAGGGATTAACTCTGAATATGGGTGCAATAGAACCTGATGCATACGTCGATTACACTCAGCCTGCACTGTCCCATCATTGTACATCAGTAGTGCGCAACGCAACATATTGTGGCGGCCTCATATGTGACCCATCAAATCCAACAAAGTCTAAGTCAAAAAGATAGGCAAAAAAATCATGCATGGCTTTTCAGACAAGTATTTTTGACATTTTTATTTGCTGTATATTTTCTATTGGTATAAACATGTGTAGAAGAAAAAGCCTTTTCAATAAAGATATCAGGCTTATAGAAAAGCCAAGATGCTATGCACAATCCAGAATATACATTAACAAACATATACACAACAAAAGGTTGAAAGATAACCACCGTGTCTCCATAAGAGTGGAGGAAACAACGTCAAAAAAATTAATTGACGTTGCTGTGCCTTTTATTGTATTTCAGGGTGTATTTTTGTATCATTTTCTAACATATAAAATGAGCACCTATATTTTTATGTTTTTGTGTTTTTTATCGTCATTTTCCAAAAACCCTAAAAGATTTTTTAAATTTATAGTATGAGTTGTAATGACTTTATATGAGTATGTTATTCATATACTGATTGATAGATAGATAGAGACAGCATTGTGGATCTGCAGGTGACCTAATAGCCACCAGATGGATTACGTGAAATTTTATGTTGGTTCTTATTATTGAGTTAAATTATTGCCATCTAGTCATACTGGATCTGTAGGGTGTGCCACCTATGGAACATGGGGTTTCAAAAAAGTAAGTACATTCGCGCTCCACTTCACCCACCTGCAGCGCCTCACCAGTTTTCGGTTCCTCTGAAATAGAGAACTGAAGATGCTTTAGAAATCTCTGTATCTGAGGAGACGTGTACTATGGAAACCTCTTCTGAAATCTGAAACTTATCATAGCACACTGGTGGTGACCAGCACAAGTCTCCATAGATATCTCACATACATGAATAATCTCTAGTCAATATCAAGGAAATTTTTTTTGATTTATATCTATGAAAAAAAATAGAATACAAGTGAGTATATATATTTTTATAGAGCCTTGAAAAAGTATTCATACCCCTTGAACTTTTCCACATTTTTTCACTTACCCCCAAAACCTTAAATATATTTTTGTGATTTTATGTGATAGACCAATACAAAGTAGCAAGTATGTGTGAAGTGAGAAGAAAATGATAAATGGTTTTAAAAAAAATGTATAAATAAAAATCTGAAAAGGGTGGCGTGCATTTGTATTTAGTCAATACTTTATAGGACCACCTTTCTTTTGGGGTATGTCTTTATCAGCTTTGCACATCTAGAGGCTGACATTTTTTGCCCATTCTTCTTTGCAAAACAGCTCCAGCTCAGTCAGTTTGAATGGAGAGCAGTAATTCTCAATCCTCCAGGATTGCCTTGTATTAAGCTCCATCCATCTTTCCATTAACTCTGACCAGCTTCCCTGTCCCTGCTGAAGAAAATCATCCCACAGCATGATGCTGCCACCATCATGTTTCACGGTGGGGTATGGTATGTTCAGCTATGGATCTCTGCAGCTCCTCCAGAGTGACTGCGGGCCTCTTGGCTGCTTCTCTAATTAGTGCTCTCCTTGTCTGGGCTGTCAGTTTAGATGGACGGACATGTCTTTGTAGGTTTGCAGTTGTGCCATACTCCTTCCATTTTCAGATGATGGATTGATGGATTGAACAGTGCTTCATGTGATGTTCAGCGCTTATAATATTTTTTTATAACCTAACCCTGCTTTGCACTTCTCCAAAACTTTATCCCTGACCTGTCTGGTGTGTTCCTTGGTTTTCACAATGCTTTTTGATCACTAATGTTCTCTAACAAACCTCTGCAGAACATCTGTAGTTCTGAGAGAACATTACACACAGGTGGACTCTATTTACTAATTAGGTGACTTGTGAAGGCAGTTGGTCACACTGGATTTTATTTATTTAGGGGGCTCACTTTTCAGATTTTTATTAAAATTTTTGAAAACCATGTGTGTATTCATGTGTATACAGTGATCCCTCAAGATACAATGGCCTCAGAATACAATATTTTCAACATACAATGGTCTTTTCTGACCCATCATACGTAAGTTAAAACATAACTCAACATACAATGTCTCAGACTCAGATCCAACTAATCAAGGTCACTTCTCTGGTAAAATAGCTGTATTAGTTACTAGTTAGCCGCTATTCCTGACTGTTAGATGTAAAGACTTGTTTTATCTGTCTTAGTTATCTGCTTATTTTTCTTAAACCTGCATTTTCTCTAATCTTGGATGACATTTTGGGGCTTTGGAACCAATTAATCAAAATGGTCTACAATAGTCGTCCTGGAACCAATTAATATTGTAACTTGAGGGACCACTGTATATATATATATATATATATATATATATAAAAAAAGAACGATGAAATGAGGGCAGCACTCCGGTCTTATGGTAAAAAGGTGGATTTTATTACACCCAACAGCAATGCAGCATTTCAGCTCTCTCAATGGAGCCTTTGTCAAGCTAGTAAACACAGTTCTCTCAACGTATTTAAACAGGTAGATCTCATCAGTGTTACATAATTGATCATCAATAAATAAACATATATATACTATGAAAAACATGATTAAAACCATTACTTCCATTTGATACATATGCGCAAGATACAACATTGTTAAATAGTGACCGTGATTATAATAATAAAAAATTCTATATCCATGATTCCGTGTTACATCCATAATTGTCAATAATTCATATATAAAGTGCATCTGTGCTAATCATATACAATTAAAAAGAGGACAAACCCACGTCATGAATCCTCGCATGTGTAGCGTAGCTTCAGCGTCCCATGTTGGATACTGCGCAGGTGCCGGCATACATCCTCAAGAAGCGAGATTTCCTCACATCCCGCGCATGCGCCCTTATCTGCCCACACTGAATATGTCAATTTGTGTGGTAAGTAACCACAGCGCATGACCAGTGGAACGGGATCTGATGTTTTTGTCATCAAGTGATCATGGTAACCATTATGGTATGTGGCAAAGAGAATAACAGTAGTAATACGAGACCGGAGGACGTCTATAAGGGTACCCGCACCAAGCGGCAACTCAGATGCAAATAAGTCCCATCGTGATAAGGGACCAGGGGCAAGTCATTGTCCCCGTCCACAGCTACTACATCCCCGATGTCGTATAAGATAAAATAGGGGATGGTGCAGGGTCGCAAATGCTCCACACCGGTGCGTACAGCCCAGTGTACTAGGATGCGCGCCCCCATGCGGAACAGAGGAAAGAGGCGCTTCACCGTCACCTCTCCCGCGCTCCCTCATCCAACAGCCACTGCTTCATTCCCCAATCAAAATCACATATTATTGCCATTCCATACAATGGAAAAACTAAATATCATTATCAAATCCCCCTATCTTCTGGGTAATTGCACATTTTAAATATAGAGAAGAAGAAAAAGAAGAAAAAAGGAGGGGGTTAAAAAATGCTCCTTACATGGGTACGTGATCATATCACATGGAGGTTTCATGTCCTCATACTCAAGACAATGATTTCCATCCACATATCCTGAAATAAAAGGAAAAACAATTAATAAAGAGCACCAATCTTAACATATACATCCAGATATAAGGCAGGGACCCCACAAGTACATATATATATATTAGGAAGGCACAAGGGTCCGTCGTTGATGGAAGGTATGTGTCACCGAGGTTCCTGGAGAACCAGTATTTTCAAGTGTCAGCTGCAGCTAGTGCTGGTTGACACGTTGCTATTTTAGTATGGCTGTAAGCTGATCCGCGCCGGCTCTTACTGGGAGTAGTCAAAGTGCTGGGTGGGTCACTGCTCCCCACGCTCTAGGCCGGGTCTTTACTGGCCTATATGAAACCCAGCCAGCAGCCTCAGCTGGGTGTGGATTACTCCTCTCTGACAGTGGAGCGCTGTCTGTCTCTGTGTGTTTTGGGATCTGAAAACTTGTGCTGTGATAAAGGGCTGGGAGCCGCATGCTGAGAAACAGGCCCCTAAAGCCTGCTGTGGACCACAGGTGGAGAAACTGCAAACCAGGTGAAGGTTTTTGTCATGGTGTGAACAAACACCCAGACTGCAAAATGTCACTTTTTGTTTTTCCTTATGTGTGAATAAAACACTGAACTGTTTAAGTTAAAGACTTTGTGATTGCCCCTATACTGCGTCCGCTAGCCTGTCTACCAGAGCAAACTTCCACTATATATATATATATATATATATATATGTGTATATAATATAATAGATACAGTATATTGATACTAAGAGAGATAAATAGACACATTTGCACTTTTGTATTGCTTGAGAAGATAGATTCCAGTAAGAGAAATGTCGCATTGGTGAATAAAGGACATCACGATTGAATACTTTTTGGGAGTGCTGCAGATCGATAGACAGATAAATAGAAACATAGATAGATAGATATGAGTTTTTCCTATATGGCTCTTTGGGACAATTGCTTAGTAAATTTATGCAGCCAGTCAACCCTAAGAATATGTCCGGTCTCTTCCCAGTTTATTAAAGAGTTCAATAGAATCTAATTACAGAAAAAATTGCTTTACATCCTTTTTTCTTGTCCGATTCATTTCTTTGGAGCTGAACTGCAATAGCAGACACCACCTATGACCAGGGGTAACAGGAGAACCCTGTTACAACACAGGTAAGGCATAGATCAGCTCCTAGCACATTTGTATTGTTAGCTGTTTTTTTATTGTTTAGTTATTTTTTATCAGAGTACTTTTAGCAATGATGATCTTGTACAAAATAAATAAATCCTTTAAATGATGCACAATGTACTTTGGCAAATGCCTGGTCAGTATCGGATCATCAGTTTTCATAAAGGTGAACAGAAGGGTAAATTAAAAGTAAAAAAAAAAAAATATATGAAAAGTAAAAAATGAAACATAAAAATACATTAAAGATGTTCAGAAAGAAAACAGTTTATATTAAGAACACTTTGCATAGCCATCTGTAGGACGGGGCATAGCAGCACAGGAAGCAATAATGGGGACGTGTACAAGAAAGCATAGAAAAATGATCAAGTTAATATCTCATCACATGGCCAAAAAAAGGAAATGTAGCAAAACACTGGATGAAAAACCTAAAATACAGCAGTTTTACAGAAAATGTCCTCCATAGAACTGATCTATGAAACCAACCATGCTATGCTAGTTCTTCATCTTGACACTATGTAGACCAAGATGAGGCCACTACAGTGGAGGCCAAAGCGACAAATTCTTATAAACCTCATTGATTTTTCAGTGATAAGTCCCAAATGTGTAATTCTTGTAATATTTTCACTGAAGACACCCTACATACTTTAGGTGACCCCTCAAATTGCTAGATATGTACAAGTGTAAAATCAGAGATAATATTGACAACATGTGCCATCCAATGAGCCCATTTCATCCCCTGCTGATTCCAGCTCTGCCGCTCCGATCCTACCCTGTGCTTTGATTTAAAGACATAATCACTGCAGCCAATCAATGGCCGGTGATTCTGCTGATTTGGCCAGCGCCTAAGTTATGTAGAGGCCGGCCACTCTTTAGTGGAACTAAATTGTGCATCACTATTAGACTTAGTTCACTCTTCACTTATTTGGTCAGTTATTGTCAGCCCAAAGCAGGTGCTTGTCAAATCCATAGAACAGGTGCAGACAGTGTCGGATTGGGATGCCTAGGACCCACCAGTAAAATTCATTCTGGGGGCCCACTGTACAGTGACATGCAAATATTACCTGCCCACACAGAGGCAGACAGCAACAAGACGCTACAAGATGATTGATTATGAGGGTCTCTGCAACAACTTTAAAAGGTGAGTCCCAAAGAACAGAGGATACTGGCTGGCCTGCCTCTATTCCTAGAGGCCATCTTAACCTTCTGATGCTTCTGTAATAAACTGGATAGTCTACCCAGTTTTTTTCTCATGGGCCCACCGGGGGATTCCCCTGTGGGCCAGTCCGAGTCTGGGTGCAGATGTATTCAAGATACCTAAGTGATGGAAATAACTGACCAAATAACAGAAGTTTTAAATCCGCCTTACAGGTCAATTTTAGCATCCTGTCTAATTTATCGCTGTGGACTTCACCATGCGGTGGCCCAAAATTCAAGTAGTAGCCCCATGACAGTGGGAAGGTGTCAGCAGTAAGGCTGTGTCCACATAACTCTTTGTTTTTCTATTCCTCTTATCCATAAGAAGAACAGCTTAAAAAAAGCAAATCCTGTAGTTTGTGCATCCGCATTCTCACCATCAGCATTTGGTCAGTATTGGTAAGGCAAAAACAGGAGTTGGTCCAAAACAGAGAAATATTTGCATGTCTTCTGTGTTTTGAACTCATTTCTGCTTTTGGCCTCCAAATCATGATCAAATCCTGATGCAAAATACTGACCGTGTGATAGAGGCCAAGGGGCCCAACAGGGCATTCACCTGTACCCCTGTGGGTCAGTCCGAGCCTGGATACAATTGACCATGCAGCAGCGCTGTGGGACAATTGAGCCACTGGTTCCCTGTCCAGCTATTCACAGCGCATCAATGTGATGTAGACAGCGCGATGACCTCATCTCTCCGCCTGTGATGTTCCACTGGAGCAGACCCTCCAGAAGGGGCCAGATCTGCATCATTGCATTGTGGGACCATGCTGAGACAGGTGAGTATATACTGCCCTCTCCTATTCTCTCTATGTGCCCTGACCCTAATACTGGTCCGTGATCCTTAACCCTAGTACTGACCTCTAACACTGACCGTCATATTGACCCTAACCCTAATGCTGGCCCCTGACTCAAATACTGGCCGCTAACCCTAATACTGACCCTAACCCCAATACTGGCCCCTTACTCTAATACTGGTACCTAACTCTAGTACTATGCCTAACTCTAATACTGGCCCCTAACCTTAATACTGATCCCTATCCCTAATATTAACCCTAATACTGACCCTAACCCCAATACTGGCCCCTTACTCTAATACTGGTACCTAACTCTAGTACTATGCCTAACTCTAATACTGGCCCCTAACCTTAATACTGATCCCTATCCCTAATACTAACCCCAATACTGGCCCCTTACTGTAATACAGCCCCTAACTCTAATACTATGCCTAACTCTAATACTGGCTCTAATGCTAATACTACGCCTTAGGGTCCATTCACACGTCCGTTGTTTCTTTCCTGATCTGTTCAGTTTTTTGCGGAACAGATCTGGACCAGATCTGGACCCATTCATTTTCAATGGGTCCTGAAAAAAATCGGACAGCACAATGTCTGATTTTTTTTCAGGACCCATTGAAAATGAATGGGTCCAGATCTGGTCCAGATCTGTTCCGCAAAAAAACGGAACAGATCAGGAAAGAAACAACGGACGTGTGAATGGACCCTTACCCTAATACTGGCCCCTAACTCTAATACTATTGCTTACTCTAATACTAAGCAGTGTACTGATATTCTAGTACACCTAGTACATATTAGTACACTGCTGTATATACTATAGATCTGTACATACCATAAGAGGCACTATACATATAGGGGGCACATAAAAGAGGTGCTATATATAAAATAAGCACATATAAGAGGCAACATACATGAAGGGGATGAGTGCTGTAGTTACATGGAAGATCTACAGCTGAGGATGGGTGGTAGCATGCTGTTTTGTGAAACAAGAACTCCCAGCATCCCTTTACTACTTTTAAGGCCATAATGAGAGCTATAGTTTCCCACCGTACAAGCTTATATGGTGAGGGCTGACCTGACTACTCACATGGTATCTGTACTGAACTTTTAAAATCTGGTGATGTATATACGGTGCTGTATTTATGTAGTGAACTTTGTTTCGGTTCTGTATTTATGCAGTGAATGTGGTTCTGGTGCTGTAATTGAAGGATAGGCTTGGTTCTGGTGCTGTATGTATATAGTGATCTTGGTTCTTGCTCTGTATTTGTGTGTTAAACATACATCTGATGCTATACTTTGACCTAATACCATCTATTCACATCTGAGTTCAGGCCACTGTCACAGATTTTGTCAAAAAGACCAAACAAATATGTCCTGTATGTAAGACCATTTTGTCCGGTAAATAAGCAGACCCCATTATAGTCAACGGGGTCTCTTCAGCTCAGGAGTTGGTAAAACTTGTCCCTCTAATGACCATGCGGTTGCTATAAACCCTAATCATGTCCAGTATCTGAAAACACAACCAGCTGCCGCCTTTTAGCGGTTTAAAGCCCATTTACCCATACTGTCTTTATATGGTAGGTGGCGTTAAACAGGTTAAGGGTGGGCTGCTACACATGGGTCAGTGCTGTGTGCCTGCCCCCAGGCTAAAGTTTGCCAGCCAGCCCCTGCTTCCGTTTATGTATTTATCATATGGTGTAGGATGTGTTTATCATTTTTGTGTTTATTTTTTTTTGTCTTTCCATCCAATCCACAAGCGATTTGATTAGGTGACACATAGAGCTTGCTCTTTCTCTGGTTGGATGCCTGATTGTAGTAGCACAGTATATGTGTAGGTTCTGTTCTCCTGAATTTAGATACTCCCTGGCATAGAGACAGGTATTTAACATAGTAGGTTTCTGTCTGGACTGCTTACTTATAGTTTATGCTACAGTAATCTATTTAGGAAGGTAGTGTAAGGGTTAAATCCCCTGACTTTCTTCTGTAGTTAACAAAACCAATTGATAAGGAGACATCAGAGCAGTCAGAGGAGGAGGAAGGTGAATTCAGTATATGACCCATATGTGAATGACACCAATGTAATAAAAGTCATCAGTAGTGATGGACGAACATCGGCCGGGACGGTTCGCGAACGCCCCATTCACTTTAATGGCAGGTGAACCTGAAAAACCTTCAGCTCATATTTGCAACCACCAAATACTTAGAAGAAGTGCACAAATAGTCCCACAACATGGACAGTGACATACTAGAGGGGGATCAATGACAAAAATTCCAACAAAAAATATTTATCTTAATCAGGGGACATTTTTATGCGTCTTAAAGGGAAATTCTCTGAATTGTGTCCTGTTGGAGCCTAAAAAAATTTAATTTTAAGCCAAGGGAGTAGGGGCCTTAAAAATTAGGCATTCATCTGATATAAAAGAAATTCTGATTATGTGGCTCGAGGTGCATTATGTGGTCATTGGATACATTTTTTTACAGTAGGCCACTGGACTACAGGCCCCAAACATTAGGCATTCACCGGACAGAAAAGATCAAATGATTATGTGGCCGGAGGTATATTAAACGGTCAATGGATATCAATTTTAGTGCAGGCCAGTACAAATACAGGTCAAAAACAGATGTTTAAAAGAATTAAAAATATAAAATTGGATTAAAAACGTGGCTAATGAAATCCCCCCTCTTGAAAAACCCCCTAATGATAATAGCTGAAATTCGATAACACGTGGTCGTCGCTGGTGTTGAATTCCTCCAAGGCCGCCACAATTATTAATTCAGCGTAAATAAAAGAACAAGTAAGTATGTGGCTGGAGGTAGATTACACGGTAATTGGATATCAATTTTCCAGCAGGCCAGTGTACTACAGGCCCCAAAAATTATGCATTCAGCTTACATAAAAAAACAGGTAAGTTTGTGGCTGGAGGTACAGTAGATTACACGGTTATTGGATATCAATTTTCGAGCAGGCCAGTGTACTACAGGCCCCAAAAATTATGCATTCAGCGTACATAAAAAAACAGGTAAGTATGTGGCTGGAGGTACAGTAGATTACGCGGTCATTGGATATCAATTTTCCAGCAGGCCAGTGTACTACAGTCCCCAAAAATTATGCATTCAACGTACATAAAAAAACAGGTAAGTATGTGGCTGGAGTTACAGTAGATTACACGGTCATTGGATATCAATTTTCCAGCAGGTTAGTGTACTACAGGCCCCCAAAATTATGCATTCAACGTACATAAAAGAACAAGTAAGTAAGTGGCTGGAGGAATATTAAACAGTCAATGGATATCAATTTTACTGAACACCAGTACAAATACAGGTCAAATAAATAATTTTAAAAGTAAAAATATAAAATTGGATTTAAAAAATGGCTAACGAAATCCCCCCTCTTGAAAAAAACCCTAATAATAATAGTTGAAACACGTGGTCGTCACAGGTGTTAAATTCCTCAGAGGCCCAAAACATTAGGCATTCAACGGACAGAAAAGGCCTTTTATGCCGATGTATTTACCTAAGACAGGGACCAATATTTGTTCTGGGTGGTGGTGGATATTTGTGGGCTGGCATGGGGAAATTCAATTACACGTGGTCGTCACAGGTGTTGAATTCCTCCTAGATCCATGCTTCATTCATTTTTAGAAATATGAGGTAGTCCACACTGTTGTGAGCTAGTCGAGTGCGCTTACCGGTCACGATTCCCCTGCTGCGCTGAACGTCCTTTCGGACAGGACACTAGATGAGGGGCAAGCCAAGAGTTCCATGGCAAATTGTGCCAGCTCTGGCCACAGGTCAAGCCTGTACACCCAGTAGTCCAGAGGTTCCTTGCTTTTCAGAGCGTCCACATCGGCCGTTAACCCGATGTAGTCGTACTCTTGTTGGTCTAGGCATTCCCTGAGGCTGGACCGGAGGGCGGCTCTCGATTGGTTGATTGCAAGAATGATCTCATATCTGAAGTGACCAACACATCTTCAAACCACCCTCTTCTTGCATGCACTGTTGGATTGGTACCCGCAACTGTTTCTCTGTGAGTGAAAATTCCTCTGCCAGCGCCTAAAAAGCAGAATGCAGCATTTCTCGAAGCAAGGCCTGGAAGAGCTGCATTCTGACAGCCCTCTGTGATGCTGGTAAAATGTCCGCCATTTTGTGTTTGTACCGGGGGTCTAAGTACGTTGCCACCCAGTACTGGTCCTTGCCCTTTATGATTTTTGTACGGGGGTCCCTCTTCAAACACTGGAGCATAAAGGCCCCCATTTGCACTAAACTGGAAGCTGTGGAGCGGCCGGGCTCCTGCTCATCGTCCAGGATAATGTCATCCTCGGTCTCCTCCCCCCAGCCACGGACAACACCAGGGATCCCAGAAACATTTCAAGCATGCTCTTCTTGCTCCTCTTCCACCCCGGCACTATCCTCCTCTGACTCCTCTTCTGACTCCTGTTGACTTGTCTCAGATGGAGTAGCCACCCCTGGGAATTCATCCAGCATTGCGACTTCCTCATCTTCCTGCTCCTCGACGGCTTGATCAATGACACAACGCAATGCACACTCCAGAAAGAAGGCGTAAGGTACAATGTCACTGATGGCGCCCTGGCTGCGACTGACAAGTTTGGTGATCTCATTAAATGGCCGCAGAAGTCTGCATGCGTTGCGCATGAGCAGCCACAGGCGAGGTGAAAAAAAAGCAAGCTCCCCAGAACCTGTCCTGCTGCAGAGTTCGTACAGGTAGTCGTTAACTGCACGTTTCTGCTGAAGCAGCCTATCAAGCATATACAAGGTGAAGTTCCAACGCTTCGGGCAGTCACAAATCAGACGTCTGATGGGCATGTGATGTTGCCGCTGAACATCAGCAAGGCGTGCCATGGCCGTATAAGATCTTCTAAAATGACCAGAGATTTTCCTGGCCGGCCGCAAGATGTCCTGGACCCTGGGGTATTTGGCAACGAATCACTGCATGACTAAGTTCAAGACATGTGCCATGCACGTGTGTCATTTTTCCCTGTTTCAGCGCGCTCAGCAGATTGTTGCACACCACTTTACCAACTGTCAAATTGAGCGGCGTTAGCCACTGATCAGTCTGTGACCACAAAGATAAAAGGAGTGCAGGACCGGTGTGGCTCTTGGCTTCCAGGCACAACAGCTGCAGCATAGCTTGGCAACGTCTCACCTGGCACGTCGAATAGGTTCTGGGGAGCTTGGGGGGCACAGCGGAAGAGGCAGTAGCAGTGGAAAAGGAGGAGTCAGCCGAGGAGGAGACGGAGGATGGAGTAGGAGGAGGAGAAGAAGAGGCAGGCCTGCATGCAATCCTTGGCGGTAACACCAAATCCATGCAATGGGTTGCATGCTTGACAGCTGTCAGAAGTTTCACACAGTGGGCAGTAAAAGTTTTATACCTTCCCTGCCCATGTTTGCTAGACCATGTGTCTGTGGTCAGATGTATCTTGGCACCGACACTGTGTGCCAGAGATACATTCACTTGCCTCTGAACATGGCCATATAGCTCCGGGATGCCATTCTGGGAGAAATATTTTCTTCCGGGGACCTTCCATTATGGTGTGCCAATGGCCACAAATTTTCTAAAGGCCTCCAAATCCACCAGTTTTTATGGCAGTAGTTGGCGGGCTAGCAGTTCCTACAAGCCAGCGGTCAGCTGTTGGGCAAGAGGGTTATCCGGCATCATCATCTTATTTCGCTCAAACATTTGGGCCATAGAAGCCTGCCCTTTGCCAGATGAATGGAACGACGGCATGGTGGAAGGTGCAGTGGAGGACAAATGGCGGGAGAGAGGAGAAGGAGAAGAGGCAGGACGTGGATCACCGGGAGTGTGTCTTTGTGGGTTCTGATGGTGTTGCTCCCACTGGGCTCGGTGATAGGAGGCCAGGTGCCTTTTTAAGGTTGTAGTCCCTAGGTGAGTGTTGGGCTTACCACAACTTATTTGTTGACAGTACAGGCTGCAGATAGCAACACTATTGTCAGCAGCGGACACGTTAAAAAAAAGCCCACACTGCGGAGCCATGTGCCGGCGTCCTGGGAGTGCCAGATGTGACCGTGTATGGTGGATGGCTCGTTCCAGATACATTAGCAGTCTTCTTTTTGCCTCCTGTGCACTGTAAGTTCTGCCTGCTTTTCTTCCCTATCTGCTGCTCCGTCTCTCCCTCTGAACTCCCCTCCTCTTCCTCTCTTGTGGGCACCCACGTGACGTCCATAGAAGCGTCATCATCGTCCCCTTCACCTCCACTGACATTATAGATCTCGGATTAGGCAGAAACAGCGGGGACCACCCTCCTTGGGTTGATCTGGGTACTGTCCTTAGACCGCTGGGTGGTGGCCGTTGCTACCTCTTCTTCCTCATCCGATGCCAAGAATGGCTGCACATCAATAAGTTCTGGAAATGGATGGGAAAATAATTCCTCTGACTTGAGTGGAGGGGCTATGGTGGTGGTGTCTTTGGGGGTGCACACAGCAGAGAGTGAAGAGGGTGCAGATAGAGGATGAGGAGGGTGCAGAAGTGGAAGGCTGAGTGAGCCACTCAACCAAGTCTGGTGCGTCCTTTGATGTAATCGCACGCACCTTCTGCAACTTCCCACTTAGGCTCCGGCCTGGTGCACCTGCCTGATCCCTACCACCCCTGTGGAATGGCCAGCTTCTTCCTCTGCCTGACATTTTCAAAATGACCCTGTGACAAAAGTCCCTGTAGAAGAGCAGTATTTGTGGAAGAAGGTATATCACACCCCTGCCTCAATCAGTTTTTCGGGGGGGCAACACCAGTAGAAATTATTTGTTCCAATAGCGTTTCTCACTCTGTGTAGCTGAGGTAACGCAGCAAAACCACAAACAAATGCTGCAGTACCCAAATGCACTATATAGAAAGTATATTATTGGTATATAACACCCCTGCTTTAATCAGTTTTTTTTGGGGGGGGGGGGGCAACTGGTATATCACATCAGTTGAAATTCTTTGTTCCTCTGTATAGCTGGGTTAATGCAGCAAAACCGCAAACAAATGCTGCACAATACAATTGCACTATAATATGCTTTCTATGTTTGAAAGTATATTATAAGTATATCACACCTATCGATAGCTAGTGTTTGATGTCTCTAACAGTCTGTCCCTGCTCCACACAGCAACCTCTCCTTACACTGGTAAAAGACTAAATGTAAAATGGCGGCCAGCTCTGATTTTTTTTTTTTTGAGGGTGGGGGTATGTCCATGTGCTGAAACGTCTCAATTGGCTGTCCTGTACCACCTGGTGGATGTGTCATGGGTCAAAGTTATTCACAATGTAAAAGAATATGGCGGGGGTGTGAATATCGCCATATGTTTGCATGTTCGTCGAATCGCGAACGCACAAAGTTTGCAACAAAACGACCTCCAGGCGAACCGCAAGGCCATCTCTAGTCCTCAGTATAACAAAAAAAAAAGTTTATAAATCAGTGTCCACGGCGTGAAGGTGGCCATAACCTAGTAATAGTTAGGGATCATTCAGTTAAGTGATGTTAAACTTGTTGTGCTCTGGCCTGTTAATATGGACGTACAGACCAGTCACAGATGATGTCTGTGTCCTGTATGTCTTGCAGACCCACTCACTTTGCTGCTGTTTGGTAATGTAGTCATTTGTCAAACATTTTTTCTAAGTAAAAAATGTAACCTAAATGTATAGAATGCATGGCCAATAACCACATCGCAAAACCACAGCAATCACAGTAAAACAAAACAGCATGTTTTATTGCAAGGTCAAAACCATTTTATGTAGCTACTGTGTACCCTCAAGTCCATAGTCAGCCATAGCCAAAGTAATGGGGGGCGTGAGCACTCAATGTGCCTAGGGCAGCGTAAACTCCAAGTACAGCCCTGGATGTACACAGAGGTGACTTTTCTTCATTTGCTTTCCAAGGCATAGAAAGAGTATTTAGACCCTACAGGCGAAGAGACAACATATTGGGCCGTGATTAGGAACTTCTGTGCTTGAAACCCCCTAGGCCAGACATCTGGTGCCGGGCTATGCTGTATTTTATTGATGTAGAATAAAGTTTTTGCATTTCCTAGTGTTGGAATGTATTGCATTGCACATTCCCCAACGGTGTAGCTATAGGGGGTGCAGAGGTAGCAGTCACTACTGGGCCCAGGAGCCTGAGGGGGCCCAATAACCCTTGTGCCACACAAGAAGACACTGGTATTATAAAAAGTGCATGCAGGTCAAGTTACACCTCTGGCTGGAGGGAAGGGGTTAGGTCAAGAATTTGGCATAAGTGGAGTGCCGTTTCAGTTTTTGGCTCAGGCAGCACGAAGGCTATGTGCTTCCCTGGCCACAAAGCACTGAGGGAAGGGGGGCTCAAGCTGAACTCTTGCACCAGGGCCCATGAATTTTTATTATGCCTCTGATGTTTCCTTATCCCCCTCCGGGATGTCCCGTCACAGAGCTATCTGAAAAGTGAAACTGGGGGGAGCTGACATTTTTTGGGATCGGTCTTTCGTAAACCAGACAAACCCTTTAGCAAACAAAAAGATTCGAAGACTAATAATATGAAGCAAATAATTTTTTATTTATTTTTCTAACATATCAAGAAAAGATAGAAGATTTACAATAAAACAAAAAAAAAGTTGTGTTTCGCAAAATTTGATGACAAGGCACATAAAGTATAATGTGCATTATGTTGTAAATCGAAATACAGCACAGAATGCATTAAATAGAAAAACAGGGGGAAGAGTCTCCTAGGTTTAGGGTGGACTGGCTAACCCCTGTTCAAACACTCTGCCGTCTTGAGGCTCGTGACCAATACTGAGGTCAGGGCGCTGTGCTGCACCTCACACTTGTAGCTATCATGGCCCTTGAACTGTTCACTGGTGAGACTGAGCATACTGCTCATACTGTACGTCTTGTCCTTGTCAGTGATCTTTTCACTCTGATGAACTCCAGCAGTGATAGCCGTATCGTCCTCCTTCCATGTCACCGAGGCATCTTCTGGATAGAAACCATTGATCAGACAGACAATTGTCACCGTTCCTGTCTTCATTTCCTCATTAGAAGGACAGAACATCAACGAAGTAGGAGCAGCGTTTTCTCTTCCTGCAACAGAAAGTGGGTTAGTGTAGAAACATTTAGCAATTGTAGAAGACACACATGTCACACATTTTCCTGTGGTAAATGCAAATGTCTCCTAAAAAAATAACAAAAAGTGATTATAAGAATGAAATAATATAGAAAAAACTAATATATAGTATTACTGCTATTAGGTTCAGATTCTATCTATCTATCTATCTATCTATCTATCTTCTATCTAATATCTACATATCTCTTTCTGTATTATATCTATTGTATATTTAGCATTATATAATAGTTTAAAATGTCTAATAAAGTCAAACTTCACTCTGTTCACTGAGCGTGATGAGACAGGTGATGAGACAGGTGATGAGACAGGTGTGTGTGAATGAGCAAAAAAAGCTAAAAGACCAGCACTCCCAGGTTGCTGATAGTTGAAGCTTTATTGGTCACTTTTCGAACATCAATGCCGTGTTTGAGAGAGTCACTATATGTGCCGAAACACATCACTGATGTTTGAAAAGTGACCAATAAAGCTTCAACTATCAGCAACCTGGGAGTGCTGGTCTTTTACCTTTTTCTTGTTTATTGGGGAATCCGACCCTTTGACCGAGCACCCCGATTTATTACACACAGTGTCGACTGATTTGGACATCAGGTGTGTGGATGACTCATGAAAACTCACATTTTTAAGTTTGGGGGCAAAAAAATTAAATGCTCATGAATTTCAATTTTGTATGTTTGTCAATCAATCAATAAAGCTTTATTGTCAGGTCTAAAATTATACATTAGTATTGCCAAAGCATGTGGGAAATAGGGGGTTGAGAAATGCGGACACACCTGGGGTCGGTGTATAGGAGTCCATGGCGTATCATGATGGGGGGGGGGGGGATTCTATATCATTATATCAGCCCGTATATATATAATCTCATGTCTACCTACCTGTTTATCATCTATCTGCTATCTACCTATCTATCTACAGTATCTATCTATCTGTCTATCTATCTCATATCTATAATATCTATCTATCTCCTATCTATCTATCTATCTATCTCATATATATCTCTCATATCTATCTCCTATCTATATATTTATCTAATTTTTTTCTATCTATCTATCTATCTATCTATCTATCTATCTATCTATCTCTCTCTCATATCTATCTATCTATCTATCTATCTACCTATCTATTTATCTATTTTTCTATCTATCTATCTATCTATCTATCCCATATCTATCTATTTATCTATCTTTCTATCTATCTCATATCTATTTATCTATCAATCAGTCTTATCTCATATCATCGCAAAACACAATTAATCTACAACATCATATTACAAGTTGACTAAGAAGCACATTCACTTTACAGATAAATCCTACTGACATGTTGGTCTCAAATATCACAATAATTTTTTAAGGATTTTTTATTCACGTGACTTTACTGTATATAATAAAATCTAATTTCATCATACAGTATTGTCCTTGTAACTCCAATAACTGGACACAAATGTTTTTGGATACAATGTTATTAGGTTACTGTCTAATTATTAAGAAATGAACTGATAACCCTACTATATTGTCACATGGAAAAATGTAAATAATATAAAGTGGGTGTAAAAAAATTTCGGAAGATTTTCATACTTATTTAATATTTTTCCTTTAAAAACATCAATTAGGAGCAAATTAAATATAAAAACTTAGATAAAGTTGTGTTTTATGGGTTAAAAATGTTGGGTATATGATTCCTTACAGGTAACTTTTGTTTAATGGCTGAATCAATGTAATAAGTGATCAATGATAAATAAAATTAATATCTGTGATAAAATAATCCAATATATTTTGGATTATCACTTACTTTTTAAATTTCATCTTATTTTATGGTCCACAATGAACCACAATAACTTATTGTAGTTACTTCCCTTTACAAATACTTAACCGTGTACTTAATACTCTCATCTATTTTCTTACAATAAGTGTATGGTTTAAAAAAAACTATATATATATATATATATATATATATATATACCCTACCTTTTTTATTTTTTAAGAATATTTTTATTCGTGAAATACATTGCCATTTTTATAGTTGGTTGCTCTATTTATTTCTATTTAGAAGAACAAATTAGTATTAAAGTATACTTACACAGTCATAGAAGAGAAAAAAACTAATACTGAAGTGCTGTAATTTAATACCTTTACTTACTATACAGAATTTCTATGTGGCAAATCCCAATATAGTTAATTAAAGATACATATACAAAAAACTGATATATTGTGATTAAAATATTGGGCCCTATATTTATTTGGTAAAATAAAAAGTGACATAAAAGTGTTGGTGATTGGTTTAATTATTCATAATGACATGTTTTACTATATACCGTAATCAAAAAGTACTAAAAGCAAATGTAAGATAACTATGACGTTCAAGGTTATATACTCACATTAGATTTTTACTGGGCCACTATATATAGTTTCTCTATGCACCTCACTAGTAACTAGTAAGTTTGAATAGTAATATAAAAACATATAATAAAATGTTTACTCTTGGTAAAAGGAAAATACAAAATTAAAAGTAATAAAAAGAAAAAAAAAAAAAGAAATCATAATTATCATAGTCACAAAACTTTATTTCTACGCAACAATTTTGGAATTTTATTTTACATTGTATAGTACAATTAGGCGAAATGCTACTTACGTGACATAAACCCAAATAATTGGATTATGTGTCATTTTGAAGAAAATGTAGTTAATTATATTTAATCGTAAAAATGGTAACATTGTTCAAAAACTTATACTACACTATAATGATCAGATTGTACTGTTTTTGAAGTGTTTTTTTTTTAACCTGGTCCTTATGAAGTGTTTTTGTACCTGGTCTTTTTTTCAGCTTACGTTTTAATAGCAAATTTGTTTTCTGAAAAAAGAGAACTACACTACTTCTCCTCTACTCATTGTACAATAACTTACAATTTACAGTAATTACTTATTTAGAGTTTTTATGACCATTTTGATGTAGTGTTTTCTAAATAACTCAAATGAAGCAAAAATACTAAAAAAATCTAAAAACGAATTATATAGAAAACCCTATTCTGCTGTGGAAGAAAGCTGTATGCCTTAATATTACCCATACAAACATGTCTAAAAGTGTACTTACGTTTAATCTCTACAGTAGTTTTCTTGCCAAAAGTGTACCACTGTAGAGATTGCCTCTAGACTCATCTTACAAAAATCTACAGTGATGTGAGGGAAGTTTCAGGTCTGATTAAAAGTAGCTTACATCATATAACTTTTTTTTAAATGTAGTGTGTTCTCTTACAATTTGTAATGTTAAAATTAAACCCTAATGAATGAATGTAATAAACCAAAAATTTAAAAAGATATACAAAAACCTATTGTGCTGCAGGCAAGGTCTTATGCCTTAAATATTATCTAGCAGCAAAAAAAAATTATGTAAGAATTTTAATTTTAAGACCAATTACTCAGATTTACTCAAGGTCTAGCAAAATATTCACATTTTACAGATTTGAAATAAAAGGTTTTACAAATACAAAATACATTAAAAAAACTTCATGGAAACATTTCTAACAGCATACTTACGCTTAATCTCTACAGTCGTTTTTTTGCCAAAAGTGAACCACAGTAGATACTTCCCCTATGCTCATTGTACAAAAACCTATAGTGATGTGGGTGAAGTTTCATGTCTGATTGTAAATAGCTTATATTATGTAACTTTTTTGCTTGCTATAGTATTTTTTAAAATTATTTTTAATGTTAAAATTAAACCTTAACAAATAAATGTAATTACAGCAAAAATTAAAAAAAAGATATACAAAAATTTATTCTGCTACAGGCAAGATCTTGTACTTTTTTGTGCTTTTTCTGGTTATATGAATTTCAAATTTAAGACAAATTACCTAGATTCACTCAAGGCCTGGTAAAATAATCAATAAATTTTACACATAAAAATTGAATCAAGGGGAAAAAAAAGCTAAGAAGCATTTCTATGGTCTGGTAAAATATTCACATTTTACACAAGCAAAAATATTCTACAAAAACAAGACATTAAAAAAGCAAAAATTCATACCAAACAAGAAAAAAATTAATGAGAGACATTTCTTACAGTGTACTTACATTTAATCTACAGTAGTTTTGACCAAAAGTGAACTACAGTAGATAAAATACTTTCCCTGTGCTAATTGTAGAGATGTGGGTGAAGTTTTGTGTCTGATTGTAAGTAGCTTATATCATGTAACTCTAATGCTTTCTATAGTATTCTTTTTTAAATAATTTTTAATGTTAAAGTTATACCCTAAAGAATGAATGTAAGAAAAAGCAAAAATTGAAAGATATACAAAAACCTATTCTGCTGCAGGCAAGGTCATATGTGTTAATGTTATCTATAGTTGACAGCAGCAATTTTTTGTGCTTTTCTTGGTATACCATTATTCATTTTAAGACAATTTACCTAGATTAATTCAAGCCTGATAAAATAATCACATTTTACACATAAGAACAGACAAAAAATGTTTAAGAAAAAACATATAAACACAAAAATGTATACTAATCAAGGAGAAAAGCGAAGAAACATTTCTAACAGTGTACTTACGTTTGATCTCTACAGTACTTTTTTTGCCAAAAGTGTACCACAGTAGATACTTCCCCTATGCTCATCGTACAAAAACCTGTACTGGTGTGGGTGAGGTTTCATGTCCTTTTGTAAGCAGCTTACATCGTGTACCTTTCTTGCTTTGATTAGTATAATATCTTACTGTTTTTTCTTTACAGTTATAAGCTAATACCTACAGCATTTACTCAAATATAAATTTACTTTGTTAAAAGTTAAATGACAAAATAACTACATTGTACTTCAAAAATCATACCTATCATATTTACTCTAGGGTCCTTTAAAAAAAAAATCTTAGTAACAAATTTTTGGGAAATTTTAAGAGAATTAAAACTTTGCCAACATGGTGGCTGTTGCAATTACCTATAATCTGACAATGTAGTCAATCATATTCAACAAATATGGACAAAAAGAAACTACATAAGGAGACAAAAAAGAATCACATCAGCAGATACAGAACATAAAAAACTAACATTTCATGTTTTACTTACGTTTAATTTCAACTTTGCTTCCAGGGCCGAAAGTCCGCCACAGTGATACATCTGTATTATCTGGCTGTACAAAATCATTTCTTCACGGGGGAAGCGTCAGTGTGTTTCGATTTGCAGACTTATTTCTGTTTTTAGCTGAGCTTAAAATACTTCAAAATCAGTCACCTGAGGAGAACAAATGCATCTCATTACTTGAGGTCTAGAGATAGATGTAGTTCCAAAAAGGGTTTCACTTTTTTCACTTTTACCTCTGATTAACACAATTTGCGTCCCACACCCTCTACCACTCAACCATTATTAACCACTAAACCTCTCTATTCTTCTCTACCTCCTTCTTCCCTGACATTAGTTTATCTATGGAACACCCCATTGTGGAGTTTAATGATTGTGCATTACCTTGACAACATCTTTATGGGAAATGTAGTAATATAATTTCAAAAGACTAATGTAACCCCCATTTCCCCAAACAGGAGAAACAGTACAATATTGTTTTCTCCAAGCAAAGTAGCAATTTGAGTGAAGAAAGCTGCTCGCATTCAACAGGAGATTCTCCCTGTACAGTGAAAGGATAATTTTAGGGATGAGCCATGGTTGTTTGGGTTCAACAGCTTCAGCCGAACTTTGGTTCAAAGTTCGGTTCGGGGACTCTATCTTGACCCCGACCCCAGAGAAGTCAATGGGGACCCAAACTTTGGTGCTGTAAAATAGCTGTAAAATAGTCATAGTAGGGGCTAGAGGGCTGAAAAAGAAAGCAAAATGGAGGTAAGAGCAGGCCAATTGCCATGCAAACAAATGTGGAAAGGGGAATGACTTAAAATAACATAGAATAGAATCACTCCCTCCAGGAAAACTTCTGGATACCGCATCAGCTTTGGTATTTTTTAACCCCAGAAGATAGGTGATAACAAAATTAAGCCTGGTAAAAAACAAAGACCGCATAGCTTGTATAGGGGTAAGACCGTTAGCAGATTGAAGGTATAACAAGTTTTTATGATCAGTAATCACCGTGACGGGATGGAGGCGGAGGAGGTAGCAAACCCAGTTTTTGTGTTTTGTTTTAAAAAAAAAATCTTTAATTATTATTTTTTTTCATTTGGGAAGGTCCCAAAACATGGGGAAATGGCAAACAGAAGAAACAAACTGTGCTGGTGTATAACAATAGCTGGCTGCGGCCAGTATACTTGTCTACTAAGCCCAAGGTACGGACAAGTCCTGTGGGATCCATGCCTGGTTCATTTTAATGAACGTGAGCCTGTCCATGATCTCACCCCCTGCCAATACGTTTGATGCAGTGCAGGCCAGCACCTCAAAGGCATAAAGGGCAAGCACAGGCCATCTGCCCAATTTGGAGACCCATCAGTCAGTACATGCAATCGTGTGGACATGTACTCTTCCAACATGTTGCTGAAACGCTGCCTCCTGCTAAGATGGTGGTGCTGGATGTTGTGGTAAGCTGCTTAAGGTTTTCCACATTTTGGCCATTCTAACCCTCCCTTCTGAGGTGGTGCCAGTGCCCCAGCTGCTTTGGATATTCCCCCCTCCTCCTCCGCCTCGTGCTTCCACTGAGCCCCCGCTGTCAGATGGGAATGCCATCAGTAATGCGTCTAACAGCGTGCGTTTGTGTTCACGCATCTTCTGATCACACTCCAGTGACAGAAGTAAGGACATCACGTTGTCCTTGTAGCAGGTGGCCACCTGTAGCAGGTGGCCACCCAGTAATCAGCACTGGTAAGAATGAGGGCAACTCGGCGGTCATTGTGCAGGCACTGCAGCATGTAGTCGCTCATGTGGGCCAGACTACCCAGAGGCAACAACAAGCTGTTCTCCGTGGGAGGTATATTGTTTTTATCCTCTGTATCCCCCCTGCCATGCTCCAGTAATGCCCATGAGCTGCTTTGGGTGCCACCCTGCTTTGAACCCAGTTCCTCCTCATCATCCAAAACTGTGCCCGTTATAACAGTTGTATACCTGGCCGCTGTTGGTGCAGGAACTTACCCTCTGAGCCGCGTGTGTACGAGTGGCCTGATGACCATGTGAATGATCTCTGTTTCTACCCCTATGACATTCCCTCATCCATCATCGCCTGAAGTGTTTTTACAAGGAGGCATAGAAGTAGGATGGTAACGCTGATGACGCAGTGATCAGCACTGACCATATTGGTGGAGTACTCAAAACAGTGCAACACGGCACACACACCCCGCATGGAGGAGCACCCATTGGTGGCAAAGTGGTGCTGTTCTGCAGAGTGACTCACTTGTGCATGCTGCAGCTAAAACTTCACTATTGCCTGCTGCTCGCACAGTCTCTCCAGCATGTGGAAGGTGGAGTTCCACCTTGTTGGTACGTTGCATATGAGGCAGTGAGTGGGAAGGCATAAGTTACACTGAAGCGCAGACAGGCAAGCAGCATCAGGGTGAAAATGCCAAAAGCGCATACAAACGGCCCGCACTTTCTGCAGCAATTCTGATATCTCGGGGTAACTTTTCAGGAACCTCTGCACCACCAAATTCAGCACATACGACGTGTATAAAATCGGCTAGGCCCAGAGCTGCTACGAGATTTCGGCAATTATTGCACATCACCAGGCCAGGCTTGAGGCTCAGCGGCACCAACCACTCATTGGTCTGTTCTTCGATACCTGTCCACAGCTCCTGCGCAGTGTGCTTTTTTCCCCCCAAACAGATGAATTTTAGAAAAGCCTGCTGTTGTTTCCTCCCCTGGCTGTGCTGTGGGCAGTTAGGGAGATATAATGTCCCTGCCCGTGTTTACTGGTCCACGTATCAGTGGTTATGTGGACTTTGCCTTCTGGAAAAGTAGTGGTTTCTGGGAACCACGTACTGTGGGACAGCCACCATTATTTGGCTTTTAAAAGTGTTAGTCTCCACCAAACGGAATGGCAGTATTTCAAGGGTCAGGAATTTTGAAATGCTGGCTTTCAGGGCAAGGGCTCATGAGTGGGTAGGGGAGTAATTCCTCTTTCTCTCCAGTGTTTGGGGGATGGACAGCTGAGCACTTCCATTGGACAGTGTGGATATGCTTGGTGACTATCACATCTGATATGGCAGGTAACAGATGTGCGGTGCAGAGGAGGAGGGAAGGAGAGTACCCTTTCACTAGAGAAAGAGAGGGGTGATGACCCCTAACTCACCTGGCTGTCCCTAGATGGGCGCTAGATGGGAGCACTAGTCCTCACCACTGACACCTAGGGTAACAAACAGGGAAAGGACAAACAACACTAACACCACAAACACTCTCCAAAGGGAGACAACAAACAGGAGACAACAGGATTGAACTGGAGATCCAACAACTCCAGTTCCAACACCTCCACAGCAACTCCAACTCAGAGGTCAGAATAGAAGATCTAGAAAGAAGTTCTATATCTGGCAACTAGGGAAGCAGAAAGGGAGAATATATAGTAGCTGGGAGAGGCTGACAGAGAACAGCTGAAAGGAAAAGCTACAGATTCCTAACTGGGACAAAAAGGATTGCAAACCTAAGCAGGAAAACCTGGACCGGAATCCATTCCCACCACTAGGTCATGGAGTGTTCTCTTGAAACCGAGTGAGTAGCCAACCCACTTCGACTTTCTGACCCCAGGCACAGCAGGGTCAGCGATAGGTTGTGACACCCTTGTGACAGTACCCCCTTTTCTTCGAGGGTCCACCGGACACTCAGGATCTGGTCTTTCTGGATGAGAAATGTGAAAATAATGAATGAATCTGCTGGTGTTTACTTCCAATGCTGGCACCCACATTCTTTCTTCCGGACCCTAACCCCTCCAATGCACCAGATATTCAAGGGAGCCACAGACAAAACGAGAATCAACAATTCTTGCCACCTGAAACTCCAAACTGCCATTGACAATTTTTTGAGGGGGCGGTAACGGTGATGGTTCCGGAGGTGCAACCTACTTTTTGAGCAACGATTTATGAAATACATTATGAATTTTCCATGTTTGAGGTAGCTCCAGGCGAAATGCCACAGCGGTTAATGATGGCGACTATTTTATAAGGACCGATTAACCCAATTTCCACAATGGAAACTTTAACTTAATATTTCTAGTCGACAACACCACACATAGTCATTCACCCCTAAGTCCGGACCTGGCAAATGTTTTTTTATCAGCCATACGTTTATATCTGTCTCCAATATTTTTCAAATTGCTTTAAACCTTTCGCCATACAGAAGAGAGTGATGATGTAAACCGTTCTGACTCGGATCCCAGAAGGCTCCACCTCACTGAAAGTGTAAAATTGAAGATGAAAACCAAAAAATGGTGACTTACCAGTTGATTCTTGACAGCGATTGTTTATAGCAAACTCTGCTAAAGCTCAGGGTACTTTCACAGTAGCGTTTAAGTTTTCCGATATTGAGATCCGTCATAGGGGCTCAATACTGGAAAAGAACTATTCAGTTTTGTCCCCATTCATTGTCAACTGAACAGAACCGAATGCTCCAAAATGCATTCCGTTCCGTTTAGTTGCGTTCCCAGACTGGAGAGCAAACTGCAACATGTTGTATTTTGCTTTCCGTCCTGGGAGGGGGAGCAAGTCAATTGGGACGGATCCGTTTTCTTTGACACAATCTGCCACAATAGAAAACAGATCCGTCCACCATTTACTTTCAATGGAGTTAACGACGGATATGTTAAAGATAATACAACCAGATCTGTTCATAACGGATGCAGATGGTTGTATTATCCTTGCCGGATCCAGCAAAAAAGTAAGATGACCATTCCTCCTAATTTTCAGACACAAAACACCTAAGGTGTGTCTCTAGGTTTTGGTTGGTGCATTCGGTCTGGCCGCTCGACTGCGGATGGAAGGCTATAGAAAAGGACAAATGTACCCCAAGATGAAAACAAAAAGCTATCCAGAATTTAGAAATCAACTTTGTTCCACTATCCGAAACAACATCGGAAGGGACCCGGTGAAGCTTCACTATTTAATTGACAAAAACCTAAGCCAGGGTTCTAACATTTGGCAACGTGGGTAATGCAATGAAATGCACCATTTTACTGACCCTCTCTACTACTACCAGGATAACAGTTTTACCCACAGATACAGGTAGGTCAGTAATAAAATCCATCGACAGATGTTTCCACAGTCTGTTGGGAATGACCAGTGGCAACAGAGAGCCAGACGAGTATGAGTGACTTTAGCGAGTGCACAGGTTGTACAGGTAGAAATCAACTACATCCTGGTACAACCTCGGTCACCAAAAATGACGAGACAATAGCTTCGAGCTTGGCCTACTACCTGGGTGCTCAGTGAGTGCCGAATTATGATGTTCTTTTAATATTTCAAGGCTCAAATTCAAGGGCAAAAAACAACTTTCCTGGGGGACAGGAGACCTGGGCGTTCCCTGGAGCCTCCAACACCATCGCCTCAAGGTCTGAGTGTAACGCAGAGACAACCACCCCAACAACCACCTTTTGTAAAATCGGCACCGGATCATCAACATCACTCCCTCCAGGAAAACTTCTGGATACCGCATCAGCTTTGGTATTTTTTAACCCCAGAAGATAGGTGATAACAAAATTAAGCCTGGTAAAAAACAAAGACCGCATAGCTTGAATAGGGGTAAGACCGTTAGCAGATTGAAGGTATAACAAGTTTTTATGATCAGTATTCACCGTGACGGGATGAGCTGCCCCCTCCACAAAGTGACGCCATTCCTCAAACGCTAATTTAATATCATAATTCTTGCCTATATTATAATTCTTCTCGGCTGCCAACAATTTCTTAGAAAAGAAAGCACAAGTATGCCATTTACTTGGAGACGGATATTGGGACAGTACAGCCCCCACCTCCGATGCATCAACCTCCACAATAAAAGGTTGAGAAACATCATGCTGGACCAGTATGGGTGTAGAGGAAAAAGCCAGTTTAGCAGATTCAGACCATTTAAAAAAAAATCTGTCCCCTTCTTTGTCATGTCTGTAAGGGGTTTGACAATCGCAGAATAGTTCTGAATGAATTTTCTAGAAATTGGCAGACCACAAAAAACGCTGCAGAGCTTTTAGGTTCTCAGGAAGATCCCATTCTAGGATTGCGCGGACCTTATCTAGATCCATACGGAACCCCGAAGCTTATAGCAGATAACCCAGGAACTGTGCCTCCTGTATGGCGAATACACATTTCTCCAATTTAGCATATAACTTATTTGTCCATAAAATCTGCAACACCTGCATGACATGTACCCTGTGTGTCTCCAGATCGGGTGAATAGATCAAAATATCGTCAAGATATATCACCACAAATCTGCCGACAAGATGACAAAAGATATCATTGACAGTGTTGAAAGACAGCAGGAGCATTAGTCAGGCCAAATGGCATTACCAGGTTTTCATAATGCCCCTTAGGAGTGTTAAACGCTGTCTTCCACTCATCCCTCTCTTTAATGCGAATCAGATTGTAGGCTCCCCTTAAATCCATTTTGGAAAACCATTTCGCACCCGCAATCTGATTAAAGAGGTCAGGAATGAGAGGAAGAGGATAGGGGTCTCGGATAGTTATCCGATTTAGTTCACAGAAATCTAGGCAAGAACAGCCCTCATCTTTCTTCTTCACAAAGAAGAACCCTGCATCCACGGGTGAGAAGGAGGGTCTGATACATATGTCCCTTAGCCAGACCCTCAGAAATATAATCCTTCATGGCTTGTCTTACTGGGCCAGAAAGATGATATAACCTGGTTTTAGGTAACTTTGCTCCGGGGAGCAGGTTAACCCTTTCACGTCTGCAATCTGTATATATACGTGATAGCTGCACATACCCCGTGCAGCTACCACGTATATATACGTTCTGGCAGCTCTTTAATCCAAGCGCTGCAAAACGCTTGGATTAAAGCTTCTGCCCCTGCCCTGTATGCTGTCACGGACAGCATACAGTGCAGTAATGCCGGCAAGGGACCAATCAGAGTGGCCCCTTGCCGGCAATCGATCCGATTGGTTAGTCTGTGCAGACTAACCAATCGGATCGTGGCAGCATTAAAATGCCGGTTTCAGGCTCTGATCTGCGCTCTGCAGATCAGAGCCTGAAATCGGTAAGGTGTCCTCGTGCCCCCGATCCTCCAAGCTTTTGGTGTGCCCCTCTGTGGTCCCCCCCCATCTGTGCCCCGCTGACCTGTGCCACCACGGAGATCTGTGCCTCCTGCGCAGCTGCGCTGATCTCCTTCCTGCCCTGATGCGGTCCGCCCCCTCCCCGCCCCCTGCATTAATTTTCTGCCCCCCCCCCAGCGCTGCCCCCGATTCCCCATTCTGTGTGCGATGGCGGCGGCTCCATTCCTGAGCCGCCGCCATCAGCAGAGAGTGTCAGCTCTATGCTGACACTCTCCTGTAACCCCATAGATGCTGCGGTGGCGGCATCCATCGGGTTAACAGAGGGAGGGGGCTCCCCCTCTCCACCATCGGGGCTGCAGCGCTGTGATTGCAGCGCCCGATGGTTGCCATGGCAACCGGACGCTTTGCAAAAGCGTCCGGTTGCCATGGCAAAGGCGTCCAGTGCTGCCACCTACAGGCAGCCTGGAAGTATTATACTTTGCAATGCAAGAGCATTGCAAAGTATAGTACAACTATCAGCCCCACTGGATCTTCAAGATCCAAGAGGGAACTGATAAAAAAAAGTGAAAATAATAAAAGTAAAAATAAATCAATAAATAAATAAAAATGTAAAAAAAAAAAAAGACATTGCCTTTTCCTATAAAAAAATGAAAAAATAAAATAAAATACACATATTAGGTGTCACCGCGTCCGTAACGACCGTCTCTATAAATATATCACATGATAGACCCCGTCCGATAAACACCATATAAATAAATTTAAAAAAAACTGTGCCAAAAAAGCTATTTTTGTCACCTTACATCACAAAAAGTGCAACAGCAAGCGATCAAAAAGGCTTATGACCCCCAAAATAGTATCAATCAAACCATCACTTCGTCCCGCAAAAAATGATACCCTATTTAAGACAATCGCCCAGAAAATAAAAAAGCTATGGCTCTCAGACTATAGAGACACTAAAACATCATTTTTTTGGTTTCAGAAATGCTATTATTGTGTAAAACTTACATAAATAAGAAAAAGTATACATATTAGGTATTGCCACGTCTGTAACGATCTTCTCTATAAAACTATCACATGACCTAACTCCTCAGATGAACGCTGTGAAAATAAATAAATGAAAACTGTTCCAAAACAGCCAATTTTTGGGTCACCTTGCCCCATAAAGTGTAATAATGAATGATCAAAAAATCCTATGTACCCAAAAATGATACCAATAAAAACCTCAACACTTTCTGCAAAAAACGAGCCCCTGCACAAGACGATCGGCAGAAAAATAAAAAACATATGGCGTTCAGAAAACCAATCCAGCACAATCTGCCTTCCAAAAACCGTATGGCATTCCTTTCCTTCTGCGCCCTGCCGTGTGCCCGTACAGCAGTTTACGACCACATGTGGGGTGTTTCTGTAAACCGCGGAATCAGGGTAATAAATATTGAGTTTTGTTTGGCTGTTAACCCTCAATGTGTTAAAGAAAAAAAATATATAAAATGGAAAATCTGCCAAAAAAGTGAAATTTTAAAATTTCATCTCCATTTTCCTTTAATTCTTGTGGAACGCCTAAAGGGTTAACAAAGTTTGTAAAATCAGTTTTGAGTAACTTGAGGGGTGTAGTTTCTATAATGGGGTCATTTATGGGGGTTTCCACTATGTAAGCCCCACAAAGGGACTTCAGACCTGAACTGGTCCTTAAAAAGTGGGTTTTGGAAATTTTCTTAAAAATTGTAAGAATTGCTTCTAAACTTCTAAGCCTTCTAACGTCCTAAAAAAATAAAATGACATTTCCAAAATGATGCCAACATAAAGTAGACATATGGGGAATGTTAAGTAATAAATATTTTATTAGGTATCACTTTCTGTTTTAGACGCAGAGAAATGGAAATTTGGAAAATTTAGAATTTTTCCAAATTTTTGGTAAATTTGGGATTTTTTCATAAATAAAGGTGAAATATATTGACTCAAATATATGACTATCATGAAGTACAATGTGTCACGAGAAAACAATCTCAGAATGGCGTGGATAAGTAAAAGTGTTCCAAAGCTATTACCACATAAAGTGACGCATGTCAGATTTGTAAATTTTGACCTGGACACTGGGGCATCAATGACCCTTGGTCATGAAAGGGTTAACCAGGCAATCATACGGACGATGGGGTGGTATCTCCTGATTATTGAGTTATGAACAGCGCCCTCTATTGGTTTCATAGTCTTCTGACAAGAATATTAGACTTGTCATAAGACTGTAAAACCAATAGAGGGCGCTGTTCATACCTCCATAGCGCCATTTATTGGTTGTCATAATCTTATGACAGCTGAAAAACAAGGCAGATTCTGCTTATTTGCATGTCTTTCCCATAAGCCCATGTTTATGCAAATTATTATAATTTTTTTTACCAAATCTTTTTTATTGTTACATATAAGGTAAAATTATGAAACAATATTCACATGACTTTGTCTGTTTCCAGATCCCACCATTACACTACAGCGTATAAGTAGCAAATTAGTTTTTACATGACAAAACTGCATAGAAAGGTTATTGAATATTATGTTAGGACAATCAGATTTTTTTTTGTCGCCCTAATGATATTGATCTAGGTGTGCAGGTCCACCCAAGCCATCCAACAGATGCAAAATAACTGAGGAGTCTACTTCATGACAGTGAAAAATATCAGAGTACATCACCCCACATTGTATTGTTTCGCATCCGAAGCTCCAGGGTTAAGACTACTTTCACACTCACAATCACACCCACCACAGCGCTGCACCTCCCCCCTAGGGAAGGAAAGATTTGTCGGCCGAACCACTCATATGCATCACCACCTATGTAAGAGTACGGAGGAGACTAGTCCTTATAACATAAGACTGCACTCTTCTGTTCATATTAATAATAATAAGCCCACTGCTACTCCACTTTCTCCTTTCCTGTAGGTAATATATTCACTCATGCTATTTCAGGCGCTGGCCTCGCTTGTAGCCAGAGTCCCCAAATTTTCTCAAATTTCTCTGCATTGCCTCTCGCCATAAATGTTAGTTATACATCGGCAAAACCGCATCTATAATTTGGATCCACTTTTGTACCGGCGGGACCGCCGGAGGTTTCCAATTCAGTAAAATGACCTTCCTGGCGTAGAACATCAAGAGTCTATACAGTATCCTAGCATGCTTAGTCTGGATCAGATCATTCACTAGTCCCAATAAGCTATTCTCTGGGGAGCATACTGCTGGTAACCCTAATTTCTCATTAAGAAATTTGTGAATTCCTGACCAAAACTGTGCTATCACTGGGCAACTCCATATCATGTGAATCAAGGTTCCCCTTTCTGCGCCACATCTAGAGCATTGAGGAGTATCCAATTTATGCATACAATGTAGCCTTACTGGAGTCAGGTATGTGCGATGCAGCCATTTAGTCTGTATTAATTGGTCCCTTGCACTGATTACCGAGTGCCTCCAAGTGTGCACTAGTTCTTTCTCAGTGCTTATCCTCCAATTGTGGAATATCCACCTTCCATCCTAGCCAAAGATTTAGATAAGGGGGATGAGGCCTGCGACATCAGTTCCACATAGAAGGAAGATACTGGTTTACACAACTCTCTCAATCTCGCAACCTTTTCAATGGAATTATATTCTAGCTTAATGGGATCCTTACCAAATTGTTTAGTACATGCATGTCTAAGTTGGAAGTATCTAAACAAACTAGATTTAGGGATCTGAAATTCTTCCCTGAAGTCTCTAAATGTCTTGAAGTTTCCCTCTACGTATAGTTGGCTAACGTACTTCACCCCATGTCGTGGCCAGAACTCAAACTCCTGCAGCTTATACAATTCCTGTAGTCCTTGATTACGCCACAACAGCGTCACCGGGGACAACTTCTCTCTGTCTTCCCTATTCTTGTTCACCTGTACTGTTTTTCCTCCAAATGGTCAATACCGCCAACATATTAGAAGTAAGACATCTAACCGGATATTTACCCTCCCTATATATAAAGTTTGTTAAAGCTTCATAGGATCCCAACAATGCAGCCTCCAGAACAGTCGCTGGATTATTGGCGTCTGCCCTGATCCACCAACTGGCATATGTCCGCTGCACTGCCTGGTAGTACTTGTACATATCAGGGAGAGCCAAACCACCCCTGACATAACTGCTTTCAGCGTATTTCTAGCAATTCTGGGCTGTGTATTGGGCCATAGGAAAGGAGTCAGTAATTTATCAATCGCCTCAAAATGGGATTTCTTTAAAAGCTCCGGCGCCGCCCTATACATATATAGTAATTTTGGTAACAAGGCCATTTTGAAGATATTTATCCGCCCCACCAGGGAAAGAGGAAGGGCTACCCAAGCCCTCAATTTTTGCATAATATATTCCATAGTCGGAAGCAGATTGAGAGAGGTGAACTGTTTAGGCTCTTTATGCACTATGACTCCCAAATATTTGAACTTATCAACCACTAAGAGTTTTGACCTTGCCGATACTCTCATATTCTCGGTTTCATCCACCTAAATACAACACGGATTTGTCCCAATTAATTTTAAGTCCTGAATACCACCAGTATTCATCTACCACTTCTAAAAGTGTATCTAGTGATTTCTCCGTATCTCCCAAATATACCAACATATCATCGGCGTAAAGCGATAATTTCTCTGTGATGCCCGCAATATTCCAGCCCTCTATCCCTGGGCTGCTATTTATCAAAATAGATATTGGTTCCATCACCAGAGCGAAGAGTAACGGCGACAGTGGGCACCCCTGTCTGGTCCCCCTGCGTAAATGAAAGGGCCTGGATAACGTCCCGTTCACACGCACTCTCGCCAAAGGATCCGCATACAACAGATGCAGCCATTTCAAGAAGTTCTTTGGGAACCCAAACTTTGCTAATACTTCCCATAGAAATTGCCACTCAACAGAATCAAATGCTTTTTCATTGTCTAAAGACACTATCGCCCTATCTCCCACATTGTCATGTTGAACTTGCAGGTTGGTATAAAGTCTCCTGAGATTTATATCAGTTGACTTCCCAGGCATGAAACCGGATTGGTCTGGGCCCACCAAGGATAGAATAATCCCTGACAGACGCGATGCCAGGACCTTCGCCAGTATCTTAGCGTCTAGATTTATGAGGGAAATAGGGCGATAGGAGCTACACTGTTCTACTGGTCTCCCAGGCTTATGGATTACTACTATGATAGCTTCAGAGAACGATGGAGGTAACTTTGAGACTTCCAGCGAGTAAGTAAATAATTCACTCAATCTCTCACCAAGCTTCTCCGCATATAACTTGTACCATTCTGCAGGAAACCCATCTGGACCCGGGGTTTTATGTGATGCCATGGAGCCTATGGCAGCCTGAATTTCTAAGGGTGTAATAGGAGAGTCCAGCATTCCCTTATCTGTCCTAGATAGTTGTGGAAACTTCAGCCTACCCAGATAACCCTGTATCTCTTCCGGAGTATACGCAAGAGTGGAAGAATATAAATTGGTGTACTATCTAGCAAATTGAGCACAAATCTCCTCAGGTCTATGGACCTCGGTCCCTAAGTCCGTTTTTATCATTGCCACCACAGTCTGCCGATTCTCAACCTTGGCCAAATATGCTAATGCCTTCCCGTTCTTATCTCCATCAGAGAATACTATCTGCCTTTGTGAAAGAAGTCTCTTCTGCGTATACTCCGCAAGATGTAGCTTATACTCCCTTTGAATGGCTAGCCATTCCTCTCTACATTCCCTAGAGGGATCACTAATGAAAGCCTCCTCCGCCTCTGCCAGTCTGCTTTCTATCCCAGCCCGGGTGATTTGCAACTGCACGCTGTGGGTAGCTATAGCTGCTATATACGCTCCCCTTAGAACTGCCTTACAGGCCTCCCATTCTGTTATCGGGTCAGTGGATCCCTCATTAGATTTCCAGTATTCCTCTAGCTCAGTGCTACAGGACGACTCTACTGGGATCACCTGCAGCCATACCGGATTCAATCTCCATACCCTCTCTGGTTTCCCTATGGCTGGAGACAAAACAATCTGTAAAGGGGCATGATCCGAGATACCCTGTGGCAGATATGTCACCCCCCGTACCAAGGGTAGAGCATCCTGACTCCCAAAAGCCAAATCAATGCGTGACATACTATCCCCCGAAGCCGCCTGACAGGAGAATTGCTTAAGGGACGGGTTCCTCCATCTCCAAATTTCTGTCAGATTGTGTGCCTGCGCCCAGTGTACTAGAGCTGCATTGTGTCTATGTGGAGGTCTCAATCTATCAAGTTGGCTATCTAATACTGCATTAAAATACCCTAGTATTACAAATGGGGCCAGGGGCAGTAGTGCAATCTTCACCATGAGCTCGTCCAATAAGGTTCTGGCAAATGGTGGAGGCACATACAGTCCCACCACTATCAGAGGTTCACCTCTGACAACTCCATGCAGGATAATAAATCTACCATTCATATCTACCTGGACTTTGTTCAGCTGCCACGGTAAGGTTTTACTGATCAGGATTGAAACCCCCCTTGCATTGTTGGTATACGTCGCATGGTATGCCTGTCCCACCCATGGTCGCTGAAGAGACAGAATTTTCCGATCTTTAAGATGCGTTTCCTGCAAGATAAGAATGTCAGGAGCATGCACTTTTGACATAGTTAAACACCAGTGATCGTTTGATTTTACAGTTAAGTCCCCTCACATTCCAAGAGATTATTTTAATCATAGCCATACTCTCCATTCGGTACTATATAATTCTTGACCAACATCTGCAGCGCTGCGGTGGCACACACACATCCAATCACACCTTTCTAAACATCCCTTAATTATTCCCTTTGTCCCACCCTGCCCACACACCCCCAACCTGTCTGGGCCTCAGATCCCGAACTAGTAATTAACAAAGGCTAAGGGCGTGCTCCTAAGCCTCTAACACAACCCAACTAGCTATGTTCACCATAGAATCCTGGCGAACGTTCCTTCTCGATGCTCCTCCCCCCGGACCCCTTCAAAGGGGACCCCTAAACTAGCGGCTAACACCTCTTCTGGCTAAGTAGGTCTCCACTCAACCCCAACCTAACCACTAAACTATTGAAAAACAATTCTCAACAGGAAAAATCCTTTTGTAGAAAGGACAACGTTCAAGAGGTAAGATAGAGAAGACCCAGGGCCGTCTTTAATATTGATTGGACCCTGGGCAAAAATTTACTTGGGCCCCCTGGATCCCACCTTCCCACACCTTAGCAGGCAATCACGCCCTCCACCACAACACACACACAAAAAATCCACACATCTGGTAGAGCACAGTGAATGACTGTAAATACTTCCAGTTCTGAAGACTCCAGCAGCTCAGGATCAGTGCTCTGGGCAGCTGGGCTCAGGCTGGAAATGGGCACCGCTCTCCAGGAAGAGACCAGGGCTCGGCTCACCCTAGTGTTACAGTGCACCCCAGCACCCCACAGTATGCAGTATAGCACCCTATAGTATACAGCACCACACAGTATGCAGTATAGCACCCCACACTATACAGTACCCCACAGTATATAGTAGAGCAGTATAGCAGCCCACAGTATACAGCACCCCGCAGTATACAACACCTCACAGTATACAACACCTCACCGTATATAGCACCCCAAACTATACACGATACAGCCCCCCACACTATACAGTACAGCAGTATAGAACTCCACACTATACCGCACCCACAGTATACAGTATACAGACCCCCACAGTATACAGTACAGCAGTATAGCACTCCACAATATGCAGCCCCCCACACTATACAGGTCCCCCACACTATACAGGCCCCCACACAGTATACAGCCCCCCCCACGGTATACAGGCCCCCCACACTATACAGGCCCCCCACAGTATACAGGCCCCCCACAGTATACAGGCCCCCCACAGTATACAGGCCCCCACACAGTGTACAGCCCCCCACACAGTATGCAGCCCCCCACACAGTATACAGCCCCCCCACAGTATACAGGCCCCCACACAGTGTACAGCCCCCCACACAGTATACAGCCCCCCACACAGTATACAGTGCACCACACAGTATACAGCCCCCCCCCACAGTATACAGGCCCCACACAGTATACAGCCCCCCACACAGTATACAGCCCACCACACAGTATACAGCCCCCCCACAGTATACAGTCCCACACAGTATACAGCCCCCCACAGTATACAGGCCCCCACACAGTATACAGCACCCCACTATACAGTAGTTTACAGTATATTAACATAACAGCCCCTGTCATCTTTTTCTGATGTAATCTTCACACAAAAAATCTCCACAGTTAACTTCTGCAACACTCCTGGTAGGACCTGTGATGACCTCATAGCCATGTGATCAGTAATTGCTAGGTTACTGGTCACATGGTGATGATGTCATCTAAGGTCCTAGATCACAACTTTAACACAGTACGATGCCTGGACTCAGTGCCGGCAGGCATGGCATGGTAGCTTTCCCTGTGTAGCTGACAGCTTGACACCCGGGGCAGTGGCTAGCAGGGCTCAAGAGGTCACACAGTATACAGCCCCCCCACAGTATACAGGCCGCCACACAGCATACAGCCCCCACACAGTATACAGCCCACCACACAGTATACAGCCCCCCCAGTATACAGTCCCACACAGTATACAGCCCCCCACAGTATACAGGCCCCCACACAGTATACAGCACCCCACTATACAGTAGTTTACAGTATATTAACATAACAACCCCTGTCACCTTTTTCTGATATAATCTTCACATAAAAAAGCTCCACAGTTAACTTCTGCAACACTCCTGGTAGGACCTGTGATGACCTCATAGCCATGTGATCAGTAATTGCTAGGTTACTGGTCACATGGTGATGATATCATCTAAGGTCCTAGATCACAACTTTAACACAGTACGATGCCTGGACTCAGTGCCGGCACGCATGGCATGGCAGCTTTCCCTGTGTAGCTGACAGCTTGACACCCAGGGCAGTGGCTAGCAGGGCTCAAGAGGCAGCTGCCTTGGGCCCCCCAGGAGCAACTGGGCCCGGGACAGCTGCCCCTTGGTAAAGACAGCCCTGAGAAGAACCCCCCCTTCTATGAGAAAAGCTCTCCCTCTAATAGCATACCACCTCCCACTCTTTTATGCACTCCCTGATACTACAATACTGAATAAGTGTATCACCTCCAGCATCCTTACCCTCCCCTTGCTATTCCTTCCCCCTCTTTTCAATCAAAATAGAAAAAAAATAGAAAAGGGAACAATAAACTGAACCCAACAATTATATCGAACATTTCTATTATAGTATTTCACCCTGCTCCTCCCGTGATCGAAGAGTATCCAGCCAATCCGAGGCCTCTTCCGGAGTCAGGAAAAACGTTATCCCTCCATCAACTTGGATCTGTAGCCTCGTAGGGTACAGCATGGCATATTTTATACCCAGTTCTCTGAGCCGTGTTCTGACCTGGTTGAATTGCTTCCTCTTCTTCTGTACCTCAGTGGTGAAGTCGGGATAAAAGGAGATCCTTGTGTTTTCATAAGAGATAGTTCCTTTTTTCCTTGCTGCCGCAAGGAACTCGTTGCGGTCTCTGTAATTTAGTACCTTCATAATGAACGGTCTCGGTGGTGCCCCTGGGGGCAGGGGTCGTGTTGGAATTCTGTGGGCCCTTTCTATCACAAAGCACTGGGATAGATGCAGTGGACCCAAATGTGTTTTAATCAGATTTTCTGCAAACAACTTGGGCTCAACCCCTTCAACTCTTTCCGGCAGGTCCAATATACGGATATTGTTTTGCCTGTTTCTATTTTCCGCATCTTCCACCCTCGCTTGCAGAGCTTTAACTTGCTGCAGCAGTGAAGAGGTTAAGTCATTATGGCCTCTAACAGTGTCCTCCACCTCCCCCACTCTGCGTTCCACGTCCGTTGTTCGTGTTCTCATCTTTTCTATATCGTGGCGCAGAAAATTAATGTCGCATTTAAAGATGATCAATTTTCGCCGTTAAGGCAGCTTGACAGGACGCTATTGCTGACATAATTTTGTCTGTTTGTGCCTGTTCCGACACTGTATTGCCCGCGGCCATGTTGTCCATGAAGATTTTGTTTGGGGTCTGAGGAAGCACTAATTGTTTTTTCCACCCCATATACCGGCCGACTGGAAGCTTGGGGAACCCGGCTGATCCCCCTCTGCACAGAAGGGCGGCCTTCCAGGGGTCTACAGACGAGTTGAGCCCCTAGTTAATCTCAGTTTGCACTACCTCACCAATATACAGTCCAGACTGTACGGGACACGCTGTGCTAACCGTTCCAAGCTGAATTATGCGCACTCAAACTGATGCCCCAGAGCAGGGCAAATGACGCCTTGTTATGTTTAGCTGAGTACACCAAAGCTGGGTATATTTAGGGTGAGTACACCCCTGCTGAGTACGCCCAGGCCGAGCACACGGTTGTTGAGTATAGTGAGGCTGAACACACTGTTGTTGAGTTTATTTAGGCTGAATACACAGCTGCTAAATATATTGAGGCTGAGTACATGTGACTGAATACACATGTGCTGGACACAGGACTGCTGAGTACATTCAGAATGCAGGCAGACTGGATACATGCAGGCTGAGTACAAGCTGACTGATTATATCAGTGCTGGGTTCATATGAGCTGAGTACATACAGTTCTATAGTTGTTATTACAGGGCGATCTGCTTTCCCCTCTTTAGCTTTAGAATGGCGCGAATGCAGCCACGTGGTTTCTCTGGAAAATGGCTGCTGGCGCTCACAGGGTACTGCCGCCCTGCCCTCCTTCCCCGCACCAGGGGATCCCCCTATAACCTGCTTGTAGTCTTCCCCAGCCGACTCACCACCAGTCAGTCTCTTCAGCAAGCCGATCACAGCATGACAGTTTGTCCGTCGGCCATGCGCTCCTCCTGCCTCCCTGCAATGGCCACTTCACATGTGAGCGTCTGCCCGCCAAACCAGCTCCTCTCCTGCCACGATCGTCAGTGCAGAGCAAGGGATAATCCCCAGGAGGCTCTCCGGTGAGTGTATCGGCAGTTTGAAAGACAATTTATAGGTTGGGGATTTGTCAGGATTGCGGGAGAGCTTTCTGCCGCACGTCTTTACTCCATGCCGGTTAGGCCCAGCCCCCGCCATGACCCTTATTTGATGCTCTCCTCATTCCTCAAAAATAGAATTATGCCACCCACAGAATTAACAGACTGATAAACTATTGTATTTTCATGTCACCGGTGCAAAGGATTTGTATTTCACCCCAAAAATGTCTATAGATCACTGACAAAATTAACAGCCAGATTAAGTATTGTATTTCTGTGCCACAGGTGCAAAGGAGGTGTATTTCACCCCAAAAAATGGTTATAGGTCACCCACAGAGTTAACAGCCAGATGAAAAACCTAACACTGTCCTTCACTGCAGCTGCGTCCCATCCCTACACTAGTCAGAGCAGAATGGTGGCGCAACATGTGATCCGGCATTTATACAGGCGGTGCCACGTGCTGCATATGCCAATCACAGTCATGCCAATACAAGGCATGGCTGTGATGGCTTCCAAGTGCCCACAGCTAAAAAGCTTGTTGATTGGCTGTGCTGCAGCCTTTCAACAAGCTTTATTTAGCTTCCAAACATCAAACCCGAACACAGACTTTCGCGGTAAAGTCCATGTTATGGTGCCCGGACCCCCCGATGTTTGGTATGAAACCGAACATTCCAGTTCAGTTTCACTCATCCGTAGATATTTTGCCATTTTTTTGCCACATTTTTTTTTTTATTAAAGGGAAATGCTTTCCTATAATTTTTGCAAAGAATTTGCCACAAAATTGTGACAGTATGGATAATAAAATGATATATGTTAAAGGGGTTTTTACCACAATCAGCATTTATCGGTTATCCACAGGATAGGTGATAAATATAAGATTGCTGAGGATCAAACTAGATAGAGGTGAGCAAATCGTAGTTGACGAAGTGGAATTCGACTAGAATTTCAGGAAAATTTCCATTCGCACCGAATCGCAGTTTTTCCAAAAATGTCTGCTGCACGTATTAGGACATGGAGCAAGGAACTCTGGGAACAATGCCATACATGGGGCTTAGGGGGTGGGCGGGGCTGACTGATTCACGCACATAGCAAAACACAAGGTGCATATTAAAATATATAACACTATATAACGACTATGTAAACTGACTATGGTCTCTGCTGCACTGTACCGTATTTTTCGCCCTATAAGATGCACCTAGTTTTAGAGGAGAACAATAAGAAAAAAATATTTTTCATTACACCTCAGGTCAGACCCCCAATGTTAATCAGACCTCAGATCAGACCCCCAATGGCTCAGATCAACCCCCAAACCTTTAGCCATCTATCAGCCCCCAATGTCAGCCATAAACCTCCCCAATGTCAGCCATAAACCCCCTCAATGTCAGCCATAAAACCCCCCAATGTCAGCCATAAACCTCCCCAATGTCAGCCATAAACCTCCCCAATGTCAGCCATAAACCTCCCCAATGTCAGCCATAAACCTCCTCAATGTCAGCCATAAACCCCCTCAATGTCAGCCATAAACCCCCCCAATGTCAGCCATAAACCCCCCCCAATGTCAGCCATAAACCCCCCAATGTCAGCCATAAACCTCCCCAATGTCAGCCATAAACCCCCCAATGTCAGCCATAAACCCCCCCAATGTCAGCCATAAGCCCCCCATTAGCCTCCTAATGTCAGCCATAAGCCCCCCATTAGCCCCTCATGTCAGCCATAAGCCCTCATTAGACCCTCATGTCAGCCATAAGCCCCCATTAACCTCTCATGTCAGCCATAAGCCCCCATTATCCCCTCATGTCAGCCATAAGCCCCCCATTAGCCCCCCAATGTCAGCCATAAGCCCCCAATTAGCCACTCATGTCAGCCATAAGCCCCCCATTAGCCCCTCATGTCAGCCATAAGCCCCCCCATTAGCCCCTCATGTCAGCCATAAGCCCCCCATTAGCCCCCCAATGTCAGCCATAAGCCCCCCATTAGCCCCTCATGTCAGCCATAAGCCCCCCATTAGCCCCTCATGTAAGCCATAAGTCCCCCATTAGCCCCTCATGTCAGCCATAAGCCCCTCATGTCTGCCCCATGTCCCCCAGGTCATCCATCAGCCCCCAGTGCAAATAAAATAAAATAAAAAAAACACTTACCTCTTCTGCTCCTGGTCACCATCGCGATCCTCTTCATTCTTCTGCTGTTGGCTGGCTGTATATAGCGGCGCACAGTGTGAGCTCACAGAGAGACCTCACGCTGTGCGCAGCCCTGCACAGCCGATAGCCGAGCCGAGGACCAGGAAGCGGTGAGTACAGATCCTTCACCACTTCCTGTTACTTCTGTACTAATGAAGCGCTTCCATGGAAGTGCTTCATTAGTACAGCATTAAAGACTGCCCTGATCGCCGCTGCCCGGCAAACCATCTTCCAGGGCCCGGTCCTGGGCCGCGGCCTGGCGGTTGGGGACCGCTGTTCTAAAGCATATTTTGGCTTGTATTAGTGGGAAAAAAAGGGCTTATTAACTGTTGTGTGGTGAAGTGTGAAAATTGCATCACTTTTGGCGGGTATTAGTGGCAAAAAAATATATATTTGCCATTCAGCGGTGCAGTTATATGTGCTAAAGCCCTTTTTGGTGTGTATTAGAGGCAAAAAAAGATATATTATTTGCAGTTCAGCGATGCAGTTATAAGTTCTAAAGCCTTTTGTGTTGTAAAAATATTTTTATTAAGAGTTTTACATGAAGTCTTAAATAACATACATTGAAATACAAGCGTATATAAAAATATGCGCCAATAAGACATAAGAATATATCAGATATACACTGGCAATGAGGTAGTTATATTCAAATGGCTTAGGTGTTAGCTTGACCTCTCGACAATGTATTTTTACAGTTCAATATAGGTAACAAGTAATGAGTCCTAAAGGAACATAACCGGGGATATAGGGAGGTCAGAGGGGAAAAAAGGGGAGGAGGGGGGTTAGATGTGATTGGTGTAGGTCTGTTATATATCATCACAATTTGACCGTCTTGCCGAAACATCAAAACCCTACATTGGTTGTATTAATCAGCTAATTGTCACTAATGGACTATCTTTGCCTTATTTGGTTCCAGGCCCTATGTACAATCCAGGTCCTGCTTGCTACAATAATTTTATTAAGGATTTAGATATCTGAGAAGTGTCTGTATGATCGGCAAGGGCTCCATATTCTCTCGAATTGAAAAACGGTGCGGGCATCCCAGTGCGCTAATTGTTCTAAGCGGTACAGCTGGTCACATTTCTGTATCCAGTGTAGAAAGTTGGGGGGGGTCTGGAGACTTCCAGTGCACAACTACTAATAGTCTGGCCGCCGCTAACAATGTACTAGTCAGGTTTCGGGTGTATTTAGCACACTGGAACTCTCCAACTATCCCAAAAAGGCATAATTTCGGAGAAACTGGAACCGAGGCCTTACACACCTCTGAGATGGTTTTGCATATCTTTTGCCAATAGGGTTAAATTTTTGAGCAGGTCCACCATATATGCCCATGTGTCCCTGTGCCATTATTACATCTCCAGCATTCAGGGCTACAGTCAGGGAATATACGGCTTAGTCGCTGCAGGGTATAGTACCATTGCATTAATACTTTATAGCTATTTTCTTGTAACTTCACACATCTGGACACCTTCGAGAAGTTCAAAAATGCTTGCTTAGAGTCATTAGGGGTAAAAGAAATATCTAAATCCCTCTCCCACTGTTCAAAGCATGGGAGGGTTTTGGGTTCTGTCAGTGACATTAGCAAGTTGTATAGTTTGGATATTTTGCTCTTTGTCTTATTGGTTTGTAAAGCTAATTTCTCGAATACTGAAAGTTCCTGTGGGTCAGTGAAATTTATTAACAGTTTTTTGATGGCCTGAATAAAGTGGGGAAAAAATGAAAGGTAGATAGGCTGCCCATCAAGGGGTGAGTTTTCAAAACAGCAAAGGATGCGACATCATTATCTGGACACAACTCTAAGGCCGGGCTGTCGAAAGGTAGGGTCTCTTGAAAATGGGTAGTGGATTGAAAAAGTACATCTCTTACTTGCATGAGTGTAGGATAATTAGGGGAGAGCTGATTCAACCAGTTAGAGCTTAACCATATGTAAAGCGTGTATCTAGTAATCGGACTATGAGTGCAAAGCAGTTTATCTGCCTTAGTACAGTCTAGAAAAAGCAGGGAACGAAGTAGGATAGATGACAGATCATCTTCAACCAATAAATCTAAACGATTACCATTCTAAGTACCTGGAGGATACTATCGCTTTATGGTAAGTGTAAAGGTCAGGTACCCCAAGCCCACCTTTGGCAGGGCGTTGTACTATTTGTTTGAATGGCAATCTGGCTTTCCTACCTCCCCATAGGAATTTTGAGAAGATATTTTGTGTTTTTTTAAAATAAGACTTGGGGATTGATATAGGTAGAGCCTGAAGATGGTAAAGTACGGTGGGCATCAGAATGGACTTAAGAAGTGTTCTGCGACCAAACCACCTTACATATGGTATGTCCCATGAACCTATTAGATATTCTAACCTTTTGGGTAGCGGAAGGAAGTTTTCTCTGAACAATTGGGAATAATCTGGGATGAGCTTCACTCCTAGAAATGTTACAGAGAGAGTGGTTCACTGAAAGGAAGTGAGTTTCTGCACTTCAGCCATGTCTTTCAGAGGGAGCAAAACATTCGGGACCGTGGAGTTGGACAAATTTACCAAAAAGTTGGAAAGAGTTTTAAATGTCTGAAGTGTAGAAACAATTGATGGAAAGGCAACTTTAGGGTTCGAGATCAGCAATAACATATCATCTGCGAAGGCCGCAGTTTGATGGGTTGTGGTGCCAACTGTCACACCAGAGATATCATGGTGCTGTCGAGATGATTGTAAAAGTGTTTTAATTACTAAAACAAACAACAACGGGGATAGGGGACATCCTTGGCGTGTGCCATTTGAAATATTGAAATTGGGGGAGATGGTGCCGTTTACTAAAATACGTGCTGTGGGCTCTTTGTACATTGCCATAACCCCTTTTATAAATGGGATGCCGAATTTGGTCATAGTTAGGGTCATAAATAACCAGTCTACTCTGTCAAAGGCTTTTTCAGCGTCCATACTAAGAATAGCTAACGGTCACTTTGTTTTCTTTTTTAGTTGCATTAGTTGGATAACTCTAATAATGTTGTTCTTCCCTTCCCTTCCAGGTATAAAGCCCACCTGTTCTGCTGATATAAGCTCCGGTAAGTGTATTTTTAACCTGTTAGCTAAAATTTTCACATATAATTTCAGATCGTTATTAAGGAGCGAGATTGGTCTGTAATTCGAACAAAGCGTATGATCTTTATTTGGCTTAGGGATGATAGTGATTTGTGCCGTTAACATATCTCTAGAAAAAGCAACTCCCTCCCTTGTCATGTTGCATATCTTTAATAGCCTGGGTAAGAGTGTATCTTTGAAGGTGTTGTAATAGGAGATGGGAAGGCCATCTGGAACCGGGCTCTTATTAATAGGGGAATTTTTAAGGGCTGTATGCAGTTCCATAATTGAAAAAGGGGTGTTTAATGCGGATACTTGAGCTGTTGTTAGGGAGGGTAATTTCAGGTCTGTTTCGGTCTGCGGTTCTCTCAGATTGTATAGCTGGTTATAATATTTGCAGAATAGGAATTGGCAATTAAATCTGTTTTATGAACTAATCTCAAATCCAATGCTTTTATCTGGGATATACAAACCGGATTCCAAAAAAGTTGGGACACTATACAAATCGTGAATAAATACTGAATGCAATGATGTGGAGGTGCCAACTTCTAATATTGTATGTGTGGCATCTCCTCTTCTTCTTACAACACTCAACAGACGTCTGGGGACCGAGGAGACCAGTTTCTCAAGTTTAGAAATAGGAATGCTCTCCCATTCTTGTCTAATACAGGCCTCTAACTGTTCAATCGTCTTGGGCCTTCTTTGTTGCACCTTCCTCTTTATGATGCGCCAAATGTTCTCTATAGGTGAAAGATCTGGACTGCAGACTGGCCATTTCAGTACCTGGATCCTTCTCCTACGCAGCCATGATGTTGTGATTGATGCAGAATGTGGTCTGGCATTATCTTGTTGAAAAATGCAGGGTCTTCCCTGAAAGAGATGACGTCTGGATGGGAGCAGATGTTGTTCTAGAACCTGAATATATTTTTCTGCATTGATGGTGCCTTTCCAGACATGCAAGCTGCCCATGCCACACGCACTCATGCAACCCCATACCATCAGAGATGCAGGCTTCTGAACTGAGCGTTGATAACAACTTGGGTTGTCCTGTCCTCTTTGGTCCGGATGACATGGCGTCCCAGATTTCCAAAAAGAACTTCGAATCGTGACTCGTCTGACCACAGAACAGTCTTCCATTTTGCGACACTCCATTTTAAATGATCCCTGGCCCAGTGAAAACGCCTGAGCTTGTGGATCTTGCTTAGAAATGGCTTCTTCTTTGCACTGTAGAGTTTCAGCTGGCAACGGCGGATGGCACGGTGGATTGTGTTCACTGACAATGGTTTCTGGAAGTATTCCTGAGCCCATTCTGGGATTTCCTTTACAGTAGCATTCCTGTTTGTGGTGCAGTGTCGTTTAAGGGCCCGGAGATCACGGGCATCCAGTATGGTTTTACGGCCTTGACCCTTACGCACAGAGATTGTTCCAGATTCTCTGAATCTTTGGATGATGTTATGCACAGTTGATGATGATAGATGCAAAGTCTTTGCAATGTTTCGCTGGGTAACACCTTTCTGATATTGCTCCACTATCTTTCTGCGCAACATTGTGGGAATTGGTGATCCTCTACCCATCTTGGCTTCTGAGAGACACTGCCCCTCTGAGAAGCTCTTTTTATACCCAATCATGTTGCCAATTGACCTAATTAGTGTTAATTGGTCTTCCAGCTCTTCGTTATGCTCAAATTTACTTTTTCCAGCCTCTTATTGCTACTTGTCCCAACTTTTTGGGGATTTGTTGACACCGTGAAAATTTGAATCAACGTATTTTTTCTTTAAAATGATACATTTACTCGGATTAAACGTTTGATCTGTCATCTACGTTCTATTACAAATAAACTATTGACATTTGCCATCTCCACATCATTGCATTCAGTTTTTATTCACAATTTGTTTAGTGTCCCAACTTTTTTGAAATCCGGTTTGTATAAGAAGCTGCTTTCCTTTTCTTGAGTTGAGACAACAGTACTTTAGTAGCTTTATTGTCAGTGAGCGTAATATTTATATTGGGTTGATAAAAAAAAGTTTGGCCGTATTAGCATTGAGAATATTTTTCAATTCTGATCTCAAGGTGTCCAGATGTGCTAGTGTGTCTGGGTTCAGAGACCTTCTATGCTGCATTTCTAGTCTTGAGATCTCTGTTGTGATGTTATTTATTTTCTTTTGCTTTTGTTTTTTTTATAAAAGATCCCAGTGAGATTAAGTGACCTCTAATGACCGCTTTATGGGCGTCCCATAGCGAGATCGGTGACATATCTGTAGACTCATTCAATCGGAAATATTCTTCCAGTATGTTAGCCAGTTTCGGTATTTGAGAGCTATGTAATAACATCTCGTTAAGTCTCCATCTAAACTCAGCTTTAGGCATATTTGGTATAGTAAATGAAAGGATAACTGGTGCATGGTCTGATGGTAGTATATTTCTGATTTTTGTGGCTATGCAATTTTGGAGGGACTGCTTCTGCAGGAAAATATAGTCAAGTCTATGGTATGTTTGGTGAGTTGCAGAGAAAAAGGTGTAGTCCCTATCACTAGCGTGCAGAGCTCTCCAAGAGGCTACTAAACCAATTTGGGATATAGCCTTGTTGATTCTATACAGCGACTTTTTAGATAGTGTCGACGAACCTGTTGAGGAATCTAAGGAAGGGACTAGTGTAGCGTTAAGGTCTCCACCTAGAAAAGCTATGCCTTCTGCAAAATCCCCAAATTGCCCAATAGAATCCAAAAGCCATTCGGCTTGGGATGTGTTGGGGGCGTAAATACAACTAGAGTGAATAATTGGGGTCCTATCGTGCCTTTGACAAATATAAATCTGTCTTCCGTATCTTTTAATGTATCTTGGTGTATGAATGGTGTGTTTTTATGTATGGCAATACTAACCCCTTTAGTGGGGGATGGGTTATTAAACCATTGATTAAAAAGTTGATGTGAGAGCTTGGGTACGTGATTTTTCCGGAAGTGGGTTTCTTGTAGGAGGGCTACTTGAGCCTTCAGTTTGTGTAGGAGATGACAGACTTGGCTCCTTTTAGTAGCGGCATTCAGTCCCTTGACGTTATAGGAACAGATCTGTAGGTTAGCCATACTCAGCTAGGTATACATTCCGGAAAAAACACCTGATCAGTCTTAGCAAGACATATATTAATTTTGGGGAGGAAAGGAAAAGGAATGGGTGGGAGGGACCTAAAAGAAAAAAGGATCTGGAAAAAAACATAAATGCAACAATAACACAAAAACCAATTGGTCAACATCTGAGTCTGGGGGAGGTGTCAACTCAGGTGACCAAGAAGACCTTTAAGCTAGCTTCTATGGGATATACAACATTCAATACCTAGCTGAGTAAAAGGTAGAGAAGGTTGCAGTATGTATTAACACTTTGTATACAATAGATAGGTGAAGATGAAAGAGGAAAATAAGGAAGTTGGATGTAATTCTAGTGCTGGCCACTAGATGTCACCCTGTCTCCACATTTGGCATCGATCTTGAAAATAGATATTGGAGTTTCAGAAGACAGAATTACAAGAAGAAGGTTAGCCGGCTAATCGTACATGACAGCGCGGAATGAGGACAGGTCGTGTAGTAAGGTAGGTAGTGGACGGACGATGATAAGATGGGGGTAGGGGAGACGAAACGCAAATAAAAGGTACAAGGAAGTTAACAAAGAGCAAGAAGCAAAACACAGCTTAGGTCTCATGCACACGACCGTTGTTTCATTCCGTGTCCGTTGTTCCGTTTTTCGTGATTTTCTGCGGACCCATTGACTTTCAATGGATCCGTTGAAAACTCGACTAATGCACTGTTTGTCATCCGCGTCCGTGATCCGTAGTTTCAGTCCGTCAAAAAAATATAACCTGTCCTATTTTTTTCACGGAAAATGGGAAAACGGTTCGCGGACCCATTCAAGTCAATGGGACCGTGAAAAAACGCGGAGGCACACAAGATTGTCATCCGCGTCCGCGCGTCCGCGCATCCGCGTACGTTTTTTTCCCTATCATTTGCATGGCAAACTTGACTTAGATTTCTTTTTTACTGTCCTTCATGTCTGGAGATCCTCCAAAAATAAAGGAAGACACACGGAAACAAAAACGGAAATGGATAACGGAACAACGGAACCCCATTTTGCGGAATGGAACACAACAACGGTCGTGTGCATGAGGCCTTATACAGGTAAATGTTAATCTCACATAGTTGGTGTGATCCATCGCTGATGTTATAGATGGATCCACACATCAGAAAACACTAGGGATTGACCAGGCTAAGTCCATCTTTCATGTGGGTGAGTGACGGGGGAACCTCTTGGGCCTCTGCTGTTTGGGTACGACGCCTTGCCCGACATTCTTTGCACGTAATGAGGGCAAAATAGCTAGGTTTTGCGCTGGGACCCAGTCCGGAATGTCCAGATATTGTATCTCTAGGGCTTCACAGACCCTCAGAAGGTCAGCGTGGCTCCTTATTATTTGCTTGCGCAGCGGGGTATTAATCAAGAGGCCGAACGGGTGCAGCCATCTGTATGTTAATTTTTTCAGGTGGAGGATTTCCAGAAGGGGTTTGAGATGTCTCCTCTTCCTTAGGCCTCATGCACACGACCGTTTTTTTTTAAGGTCCGCAAAAACGGGGTCCGTAGGTCAGTGATCCGTGACCGTTTTTTCGTCCGTGGGTCTTCCTTATTTTTTGGAGGATCCACGGACATGAAAAATGAAAAATAAATCTAAGTCAAGTTTGCCATTGAAATGATAGGAAAAAACGGACACGGATCACGGACACGGATCACGGACACAGATCACGGACGCGGATGACAATCTTGTGTGCATCCGTGATTTTTCATGGACCCATTGACTTGAATGGGTCCGTGAACCGTTGGCCGTGAAAAAAATAGGACAGGTCCTATTTTTTTCACGGCCAGGAAACACGGATCACGGATGCGGCTGCCAAACGGTGCACTTTCCGATTTTTCCACGGACCCATTGAAAGTCAATGGGTCCGCGAAAAAAAAAATGGAAAACGGCACAACGGCCACGGATGCACACAACGGTCGTGTGCATGAGGCCTTAGGGTCATGGGCAATAGATCTTGATAGATCGCTACTATGGAACCCTCTATTTCAGCCGTCTTGTCTGCTCTGGCTGCGGCCATGATCTTTTCTTTTGTTGAGTAACTAACCATACGGCAGATTACATCCCGAGGGGGTTCCTGTGGTTTTGGAAGCAGCCTCAAGGCTTTGTGTATCCGATCCATTTAAAAAATCGCTCCTTGGCTGTCTGGGACTAATCGAGCGAACAATTGTACCACCTCTTGTTGAAGAGACTCCAGGGGCACCGATTCCGGTATGCCTTTTAGCCTGATGTTGTTCCGGCGGCCCCTGTTGTCTTGATCTTCCACTAGGGAGTAAAGATAGTTAATATGAGCCTGCGCGTTATCCAGGTTATGGGACACTTGTTCACTGAAGTCAATGATCTTGTATTCCGCAGTTTCAATTTCGTCCACTCTGACGCTTAACTGCCGTACATCTGACTATATTTCAGAGAGATCCTGTCGGAGAGGCTCCAAAGCAGCTTTCATGAGGTCTTTCATAAAGTCCCTGGTGAGGGGTAAGTCATCTGCAGGTGTATTACCCTCCGATTCACACTCTCCTTCTCCCTCTGACTCGGCCTCTTCCTCATCAATGAGAGCAGCTTGTCGGCTCGGTGCCATCTTGGCATCGGACCGCATGTCCATCCTTCTGACGAATCTGTCCAAATTGCCCTGGCCAACTGCCGACTTTAGCTTTCCTGGGGTGTCTTTGGGCTTTTCTTTACTGGGTTTGCCCATTTTTGTGCTGTAATTGTAGCTTAAAATAGCTCAAAGGGACTCGGTCTGCAGCAGAGCTCCTCACATAGCCTGCATCCGGCAAGCCTTTTGTGGTGAAGATCCGCTGGACTACTGGGCAGCCAAACTAGATTTGTGGCAACAACTGGCTGAGTTTGCCCTGGCCAGTAGTGTGGCATCAGAGCGGGTTTTTTAGTGCGGCAGGGGCCATAGTTACCCCAAGAAGAACTCTCCTGTCCACCCAAAATGTGGAGAGACTGACCTTTGTCAAGATGAATCAGACGTGGATCAGCCAGGATTTCCACCCAGCAATTCCTGATACATCAGACTAGATCATCCATCTTGCCACACCAACATTTTGACAAAAGTGACCGGTTTCTTCTGGCTACATGTCTCAGCTACTATTTTGATGCTGCCACCTGCCTAATGCCACACATCTGATGCCAAGTTCTCCTTCTTTCACCCACCATCTTAAGTGGGTACTGGTATTGCCACACACCTCCACACTATCTCGTCTTGCCACTCTGTGGCCTCCTGATGCTGCTGCCACCTCCACATTATGTAACCTTGCCACTCTGTGGTCTCCTAATGCTGCTGCCCCACGTGCCGGCAGCGAACGGCCGTTCTTCTGGTCCCTTCCTCTGCAGCCTCACAGACTTAATAAAGGGGTCCGTAGAACCCTGAAATGCTTTGTCTTCCAATAAACTTCATGACATTCAACATCTGGTAGTGATCCTGTGCCTTAAGTCCACACGCTTACTTGACTTCCATGGTCCAGTGCAGCTCCTGTACTATTATTCACCCGGTTGGCGGTTTGGCCCCCGACTAAGAAGATTTCAGACTGAATCGGCAGCATCAACCAGTTACTTCTCCAGTTGGCCTTCATTGTAGTTGCGCCCAAAATTGGTGCAACCTGAAAAGGTGAGCATATTTTACCCTCCTGTGTTTGAAGGACACAGTTTATTTGACATACACACCCTATTAGCACCTTTCTCTCCCGTGGCCATTTTATACCTCCAGAATTTGTCATTGTCCCACTCTGTGGTCTCCTCATGCTGCTGCCACCTCCACACTCTGTCAAAAGGCCACTCTGTGGTCTCCTCATGCTGCTGCCACCTCCACACTATGTCACCTTGCAATTCTGTGGCCTCTTCATGCTGCTGCCACCTCCAGACCCTGTCATTGGGCCACTCTTTGGTCTTCTTATGCTGCTGCCCCCTCCACAATATGTCACCTTGCCATTTTGTGGCATACTGATGCTGTCGCCACTTCCGCAGTGTCATTTTGCCACTCTGTGGACTCATAATGTTGCCACCACCTCCAGACTCTGTATTTCTGCCACTCTGTAGTTTCTTCATGCTGCTGCTACCTCCAGACTATGTCATTGAGCCATTCTGTGGCCTCCTGATGCTGCTGCCTCCTCCATACTATGGCACCTTGCCATTATGTGGCCTCCTGATGCTGCTGCCACCTCCACACTATGTGACATTGCCACTCTGTGGCCTCCTGATGCTGCTGCTACCTCCACACTATGTTACCTTGCCACTCTGTGGTATCCTGATGCTGCTGCCAACTCCACACTATGTCACCTTGCCACTCTGTGGCCTCCACATGCTGTATAACACCTCCACACTCTGTAATTTTGCTACTCTGTGGACTCATAATGCTGCTGCCACCTCCAGACTCTGTAATTCTGCCACTCTGTGGTCTCCTCATGCTGCTGCCCCCTCTGCACTCTGTAATTGTGCCACTCTGCCACCTCCTGATGCTGCTGCCACCTACAGACTCTGTCATTGGGCCACCCTGTGGTCTGCTCATGCTGCCACCACCTGCAGACGTTGTCATTGTGCCAGTCTATGGTCTCCTCATGCTGCTACCACCTCCAAACTCTGTCAATGGGTCACTCTGTGGTCTCTTCATGCTGCTGCCACCTGCACACTCTATCATTTTTCTACTCTGTGGCCTCCTCATGCTGCTGCCACCTCCACACTCTGTCATTGTGCCATTGTGTGTCCTCTTCATGCTGCTGCCACCTCCTGTCATTGGGCCACTCTGTAGTCTTCTCATGCTGCTGCCCCTCCACAATATGTCACCTTGCCACTCTGTGGCCTCCCAATGCTGCCGCCACCTCCAGACTCTGTATTTCTGCCACTCTGTAGTGTAGTTTCATGATGCTGCTAACTCCAGACTCATTGAGCCATTCTGTGGCCTCCTGATGCTGCTGCCACCTCCATACTATGGCACCTTCCATTCTGTGGACTCCTGATGCTGCTGCCACCTCCACTTTGTTACCTTGCCACTCTGTGGCGTCCTGATGCTGCTGCTACCTCCACACTATGTCACCTTGCCACTCTGTGGTATCCTGATGCTGCAGCCACCTCCACACTATGTTACCTTGCCACTATATGGCTTCCTCATGCTGCTACCACATCCACACTCTGTAATTTTGCCACTCTGTTGCCTCCTAATGCTGCCGCCACCTCCAGACTCTGTCATTCTGCCACTCTGTGGTCTCCTCATGCTGCTGCCACCTCCACACTGTAATTGTGCCACTCTGTGGCCCCCTGATGCTGCCGCAACCTCCAGACTCTGTCATTGGGCCACCCTGTGGTCTGCTCATGCTGCCACCACCTCCAGACTCTGTCAATGGGCCACTCTGTGGTCTCCTCATGTAGCTGCCACCTCCACACTATGTCACCTTGACAATCTGTGGCCTCTTCATGCTGCTGCCAGCTCCACACAATGATATTGTGCCATTCTGTGGCCTCCTCATGCTGCCACCACCTCCAGACTCTTTCATTGGGCCACTCTGTGGTCTTCTCAGGCTGCTGCCACCTCCACACTATGTCACCTTGTAGAGATGGCCTTGCGGTTCGCCAGTTGGTCGGTTTGCGGCGAACTTTACACATTCGCGGTTCGCCGAACATATGGCGATATTCGCCTATGCCATATTCTTTTACATTGTGAAGAACTTTGACCCATGACACATCCATCAGGTGGTACAGGACAGTCAATTGAGACATTTCAGCACATGGACATACCCCCTACCTTATAAATAGCCATGATCTGGCTGCCATTTTACATTCAGTCTTTTGTCAGTGTAGGGAGAGGTTGCTGTGTGGAGCAGGGACAGACTGTTAGAGTGTTAGTGACACAAATCGCTAGCTAATAGGTCCACAAAAGTTTTTTTAAGAATTGGTATAGGTGTGCTATTGATTGGTGTGCAGTATATAGGGGTGTGATACACTTATAATATACTTTCTAATATAGAAAGCATATTATAGTGGATTTGTATAGTGCAGCATTGTGACTGGTGAACGGTTTTGCAGCGATACTACAACTACAAAGAGTGACAAACGCAATTAGAAAAAAGCATTATAACTGGTGTGATAGACCAGTGGCCCCCAAAACCACATATTGAAGCGGCGTGTTATATAAGAATATACTTTTCAAATAGTGTATTTGGGTACTGCAGAAATTTTGCCGCTTTCACTGCGTTACCTCTGCTACACACAGTGAGAAAATGTAAAGGAAATGTATTTTTTATAACTGGTATGATTATAGACCAGTTGCCACCAAAACAACATATTGAAGCAGGGTGTTATATACCTTCTTCCACACTGCACTTCTCTAGAGACTTTTGTCACTGGGTCATTGAAAAAATGACAGGCAGAGGAAGAGGCAGGCCCTTCTGCAGGGGTCGTAGGGGTAGGGCAGGAGCACCAGGCCGGAGCCAAAGCTGGAAGTGGTAGAAGGTGCGTTTAATTACGTCAAAGGACGCACCAGACTTGGTAGAGTGGCTCACTCAGCCTTCCGCTTCTGCACCCTCCTCATCCTCTATATCTGCACCCTCTTCACTCTCTGCTGTGTGGACCCCCAAAGACATCACCACCACCACCACCACCACCATATGCCCTCTGCTTGAGTCACAGGACATTTTCGATGCGCAGCAATTCTTGGCATCGGATCAGGAAGAGGAGGTAGCAACAGCCGCCACTCAGCAGTCTGACGACAGTACCCAGATCAGCCCAAGGAGGTTGGTCCCCGCTGTTGCTGTGATAGGGGAAAGGATTGCGCTGCAAGAGAGGATTTTTTTAAAGTTCCTATTATTTTCTCTTTCTTACATTCGGAAAATCTTCAGTTAGATGGACCACATTCAATCATAGAAATTCAACAGATGCATGGAAACCTAAAATGCAGTGAAAAAAACGCACTATGGTGTAGTATGTTCAGACACCAGTCGCATCAGATGTATGCGATATACTCACAAGGATCACTTGTAATGCGCATAGAAAGAGATCGGTGTGTCTTCAGTCAAGGAGCTCAGGTTGTGGGACAGGTCAGGCCCAGAGGCCGTCGATTCAGAAGATCTTTGTCTGAACTAGGATCCTACCAAGAGAGCGTCACTCCAAAATATCACCCGTCTCACACTTCCATAAGGCTCAAAATAGGAAGGAAGGAGCAAAGATGGTGAAGTACGTACCAGTGGTTGCAATTGAAAAGGGTTTATTGTACTTACAAAAAATACAGGAATAAAATCGTGTTAAAAACAATGTATGCTGCCCGACCCGGGTTACCCCGCTGTTGCTGCCTACTCCGAGATCTCTAATGTTAGTGGTGGGGAAGGTGACGTTGATGATGACGTGTCTATGTACGTAACGTGGGTGCCCACAAGAGAAGAAGAGGAGGGGAGTTCAGAGGGAGAGATGGACCAGCAGATAAGGAGGAGAAGGAGGCCGAACTTACATTGCACAGGAGGGACAAACCAGACTGCTAATGTATCAGGAGCGAGCCATCAACCATGTACGGTCACATCTGGTGCTCCCAGGATGCCGGCACATGGCTCCACAGTGTGGGCTTTTTTTAATGTGTCAGCTGCTGACAATAGTGTTGCCATCTGCAGCCTTTGCAGTCAACGCATAAGTCGCGGTAAGCCAACACTCACCTAGGGATGACCGCCTTAAGAAGGCACCTGGCCTTCCATCACCAAGCCCAGTGGGAGCAACGCCGTCAGAACGCATAAAGCCACACTCCAGGCTCTCACCGTCCAGCCTCTTCTCCTCTCTCCTCACAATTGTCCTCCACTCCACCTTCCATCATGCCGTCCTCACGTTTGTCAGGAAAAAGGCAGGCTTCCGTGGCCAAAATGTTCGAGCGTAAGAAAATGATGACGCCGGATAACCCTCTTGCCCAACGGTTGAAGGCTGGATTGTCGGAACTGATAGCCCGCCAACTACTGCCATATAAACCTGTGGACTCGGAAGCCTTTCAAAAATTTGTGGCCATTGGATCACGACAATGGAAGCATGTAACCTGTGGCACCCGTGTAGATTTAGTTTTACCGCCATGGATTGCATGAAGGCCTGCCTCTTCTTCTCCTCCTCCTACTCCATCCTCCCTCCCCTCCTCGGCTGACTCCTCCTTTTCCGCTGCTACTGTCTCTTCCGCTGCGCCGGCCAAGATCCCCAGAACCTATTCGACATGCCAGGTGAGACGTTGCCATGCTGTGCTGCGTCTGTTGTGCCTGGAAGCCAAGAGCCACATTGGTCCTGCAGTCCTTTCAGCTTTGCATTCACAGGCAGATCAGTGGCTAACACCGCTCAATTTGACAGTTGGTTAGGGCTCTTTCACACTTGCGTTCTTTTCTTCCGGCATAGAGTTCCGTCGTCGGGGCTCTATGCCGGAAGAATCCTGATCAGTTTTATCCTAATGCATTCTGAATGGAGTGAAATCCGTTCAGGATGCATCAGGATGTCTTCAGTTCCGGAACGGAACGTTTTTTGGCCGGAGAAAATACTGCAGCATGCTGCGCTTTTTGCTCCGGCCAAAAATCCTGAAGACTTGCCGCAAGGCCGGATCCGGAATTAATGCCCATTGAAAGGCATTGATCCGGATCCGGCCTTAAGCTAAACGTCGTTTCGGCGCATTGCCGGATACGACGTTTAGCTTTTTCTGAATGGTTACCATGGCTGCCGGGACACTAAAGTCCTGGCAGCCATGGTAAAGTGTAGTGGGGAGTGGGGGAGCAGCATACTTACCGTCCGTGCGGCTCCCGGGGTCCCGGGGCGCTCCAGAATGACGTCAGGGCGCCCCAAGCGCATGGATCACGTGATCGCATGGCACGTCATCCATGCACATGGGGCGCTCTGACGTCATTCTGGAGCGCCCCGGGAGCCGCACGGACTGTAAGTATACCGCTCCCCCGCTCCCCGCTCCTACTATGGCAACCAGGACTTTAATAGCGTCCTGGGTGCCATAGTAACACTGAACGCATTTTGAAGACGGATCCGTCTTAAAATGCTTTCAGTACACTTGCATTTTTCCGGATCCGGCATGTAATTCCGGCAAGTGGAGTACACGCCGGATCCGGACAACGCAAGTGTGAAAGAGGCCTAAAGTGGTGTGCGACAACGGTGCCAATCTGCTGAGCGCGCTAAAACGGCAAAATGACACACGTGCTATGCCTGAACTTGGTCGTGCAGCGATTCGTTGTCAAATACCCTGGGGTCCAGGACATCTTGCGGCAGGCCAGGAAAATCTCGGGCCATTTCAGAAGATCTTACACAGCCATGGCTCGACTTGCTGACATTCAGCGGCGACACAACCTGCCCGTCAGACGTCTTATTTGTGACTGCCTGACGCGATGGAACTCCACCTTGTATATGCTCGATAGGCTGCTCCAGCAGAAATGTGCAGTTAACGACTACCTGTACGAACTCTGCAGCAGGACAGGTTCTGGGGAGCTTGTTTTTTTTTCACCGCGCCAGTGGCTGCTCGTGCGCGATGCATGCAGACTTCTGCTGCCATTTGATGAGATTACCAAACTGGTCAGTCGCAGCCAGGGCGCCATCAGTGACATCGTACCTTTTGCCTTCTTTCTGGAGCGTGCATTGCGTCGTGCCATTGATCAAGCCATCGAGGAATAGGAGCAGGAAGATGAGGAAGTCGCAATGCTGGATGAATTCCCAGGGGGGGCTACTCCATCTGAGACAAGTCAACAACAGGAGTCTGAAGAGGAGTCAGAGGAGGATGGCGCCGGGGAGGAGGATGAGCAAGAAGAGCAGGCTTTAAACCTTTCTGGGATCCCTGGTGTTGTCCGTGGATGGGGGGAGGAGAACGAGGACGACATTATCCTGGATGATGAGCAGGAGCCAGGCCACTACACCGCTTCCAGTTTAGTGCAAATGGGGGCCTTCATGCTCCAATGTTTTAAGAGGGACCCCCGTATAAAAAGCATAAAGAACAAGGACCAGTACTGGGTGGCAACGTACTTAGACCCCAGTACAAGCAAAAAATGGCGGAAATGTTTCCACCATCACAGAGGGCTGTCAGAATGCAGCACTTCCAGGCCTTGCTTAGAGAAATGCTGCATTCTGCTTTTTTGGGCGCTGGCTGAGGAATTTCCACTCACAGAGAAACAGTTGCGGGTACCAATCCAACAGCGCCTGCAAGAAGAGGGCGGTTTGAAGATGTGTTGGTCACTTCTATAATGAGAACATTCTTTCAGCCGACCCATCGACAGCTGTCCTCCGGATCCAGCCTCAGGGAACGCCTAGACCAGCAGGTGTCCGACTACATCGGGTTAACAGCTGATTTGGATGCTCTGAGAAGTGATGAACCCCTGGACTACTGGGTGGGCAGGTTTGACCTCTGGCCAGAGCTTGCACAATTTGCAATGGAACTGTTGGCTTGCCCCTCATCAAGTGTCCTGTCCGAAAGGACGTTCAGCGCAGCAGGGGGGATCATTACCGATAAGCGCACTCGCCTAGCTCACGACAGTTTTGACTACCTCACATTTCTAAAAATGAATGAGGCAAGGATCTCGGAGGAATTCAACCCATGTGACCAGTAGACCATGTTTGATTCAAATTCCTCATGACTAGAGTTGAGCGAACACCTGGATGTTCGGGTTCGAGAAGTTCGGCCGAACATCCCGGAAATGTTCGGGTTCGGGATCCGAACCCGATCCGAACTTCGTCCCGAACCCGAACCCCATTGAAGTCAATGGGGACCCGAACTTTTCGGCACTAAAACGGCTGTAAAACAGCCCAGGAAAGGGCTAGAGGGCTGCAAAAGGCAGCAACATGTAGGTAAATCCCCTGCAAACAAATGTGGATAGGGAAATTAATTAAAATAAAAATTAAATAAATAAAAATTAACCAAAATCAATTGGAGAGAGGTTCCATAGCAGAGAATCTGGCTTCCCGTCACCCACCACTGGAACAGTCCATTCTCAGATATTTAGGCCCCGGCACCCAGGCAGAGGAGAGAGGTCCCGTAACAGACAATCTGGCTTCATGTCAGCAGAGAATCAGTCTTCATGTCATAGCAGAGAATCAGGCTTCACGTCACCCACCACTGTAAGAGTCCATTTTCATAAATTTAGGCCCAGCACCCAGGCAGAGGAGAGAGGTCCCGTAACAGACAATCTGGCTTCATGTCAGCAGAGAATCAGTCTTCATATCATAGCAGAGAATCTGGCTTCCCGTTACCCACCACTGGAACAGTCCATTCTCAGATATTTAGGCCCCGGCACCCAGGCAGAGGAGAGAGGTCCCGTAACAGACAATCTGGCTTCATGTCAGCAGAGAATCAGTCTTCATATCATAGCAGAGAATCAGGCTTCACGTCAGCCACCACTGCAACAGTCCATTGTCATAAATTCAGGCCCAGCACCCAGGCAGAGGAGAGAGGTCCCGTAACAGACAATCTGGCTTCATGTCAGCAGAGAATCAGTCTGCATGTCATAGCAGAGAATGAGGCTTCACGTCACCCACCACTGCAACAGTCCATTTTCATAAATTTAGGCCCAGCACCCAGGCAGAGGAGAGAGGTCCCGTAACAGAGGATCTGGCTTCATGTCACCAGAGAATCAGTCTGCATGTCATAGCAGAGAATCAGGCTTCACGTCACCCACCACTGCAACAGTCCATTTTCATAAATTTAGGCCCAGCACCCAGGCAGAGGAGAGAGGTCCCGTAACAGAGGATCTGGCTTCATGTCACCAGAGAATCAGTCTGCATGTCATAGCAGAGAATCAGGCTTCACGTCAGCCACCACTGCAACAATCCATTGGCATATATTTAGGCCTAGCACACAGGCAGAGGAGAGAGGTCCCGTAACAGACAATCTGGCTTCATGTCAGCAGAGAATCAGTCTTCATATCATAGCAGAGAATCAGGCTTCACGTCAGCCACCAATGCAACAGTCCATTGTCAGATATTTAGGCCCAGCACCCAGGCAGAGGAGAGAGGTCCCGTAACAGAGGATCTGGCTTCATGTCAGCAGAGAATCAGTCTTCATGTCATAGCAGAGAATCAGGCTTCACGTCACCCACCACTGTAAGAGTCCATTTTCATAAATTTAGGCCCAGCACCCAGGCAGAGGAGAGAGGTCCCGTAACAGACGATCTGGCTTCATGTCAGCAGAGAATCAGTCTGCATGTCATAGCAGAGAATGAGGCTTCACGTCACCCACCACTGCAACAGTCCATTTTCATAAATTTAGGCCCAGCACCCAGGCAGAGGAGAGAGGTCCCGCAACAGAGGATCTGGCTTCATGTCAGCAGAGAATCAGTCTGCATGTCATAGCAGAGAATCAGGCTTCACGTCAGCCACCACTGCAACAGTCCATTGTCATAAATTCAGGCCCAGCACCCAGGCAGAGGAGAGAGGTCCCGTAACAGACAATCTGGCTTCATGTCACCAGAGAATCAGTCTGCATGTCATAGCAGAGAATGAGGCTTCACGTCAGCCACCACTGCAACAATCCATTGGCATATATTTAGGCCTAGCACACAGGCAGAGGAGAGGTTCATTCAACTTTGGGTAGCCTTGCAATATAATGGTAAAATGAAAATAAAAATAGGATTGAATGAGGAAGTGCCCTGGAGTCCAATAATATATGGTTATGGGGAGGTAGTTAATGTCTAATCTGGACAAGGGACGGACAGGTCCTGTGGGATCCATGCCTGGTTCATTTTTATGAACGTCAGCTTGTCCACATTGGCTGTAGACAGGCGGCTGCGTTTGTCTGTAATGACGCCCCCTGCCGTGCTGAATACACGTTCAGACAAAACGCTGGCTGCCGGGCAGGCCAGCACCTCCAAGGCATAAAAGGCTAGCTCTGGCCACGTGGACAATTTAGAGACCCAGAAGTTGAATGGGGCCGAACCATCAGTCAGTACGTGGAGGGGTGTGCACACGTACTGTTCCACCATGTTAGTGAAATGTTGCCTCCTGCTAACACGTTGCGTATCAGGTGGTGGTGCAGTTAGCTGTGGCGTGTTGACAAAAGTTTTCCACATCTCTGCCATGCTAACCCTGCCCTCAGAGGAGCTGGCCGTGACACAGCTGCCTTGGCGACCTCTTGCTCCTCCTCTGCCTTGGCCTTGGGCTTCCACTTGTTCCCCTGTGACATTTGGGAATGCTCTCAGTAGCGCGTCTACCAACGTGCGCTTGTACTCGCGCATCTTCCTATCACGCTCCAGTGCAGGAAGTAAGGTGGGCACATTGTCTTTGTAGCGTGGATCCAGCAGGGTGGCAACCCAGTAGTCCGCACAGGTTAAAATGTGGGCAACTCTGCTGTCGTTGCGCAGGCACTGCAGCATGTAGTCGCTCATGTGTGCCAGGCTGCCCAGGGGTAAGGACAAGCTGTCCTCTGTGGGAGGCGTATCGTCATCGTCCTGCCTTTCCCCCCAGCCACGCACCAGTGATGGACCCGAGCTGCGTTGGGTGCCACCCCGCTGTGACCATGCTTCATCCTCATCCTCCTCCACCTCCTCCTCATCCTCGTCCTCCTCGTCCTCCAGTAGTGGGCCCTGGCTGGCCACATTTGTACCTGGCCTCTGCTGTTGCCAAAAACCTCCCTCTGAGTCACTTCGAAGAGACTGGCCTGAAAGTGCTAAAAATGACCCCTCTTCCTCCTCCTCCTCCTCCTCCTCCTGGGCCACCTCCTCTTCCATCATCGCCCTAAGTGTTTTCTCAAGGAGACATAGAAGTGGTATTGTAACGCTGATAACGGTGTCATCGCCACTGGCCATGTTGGTGGAGTACTCGAAACAGCGCAACAGGGCACACAGGTCTCGCATGGAGGCCCAGTCATTGGTGGTGAAGTGGTGCTGTTCTGTAGTGCGACTGACCCGTGCGTGCTGCAGCTGAAACTCCACTATGGCCTGCTGCTGCTGGCACAGTCTGTCCAGCATGTGCAAGGTGGAGTTCCACCTGGTGGGCACGTCGCATATGAGGCGGTGAGCGGGAAGGCCGAAGTTACGCTGTAGCGCAGACAGGCGAGCAGCGGCAGGATGTGAACGCCGGAAGCGCGAACAGACGGCCCGCACTTTATGCAGCAGCTCTGACATGTCGGGGTAGTTGTGAATGAACTTCTGCACCACCAAATTCAGCACATGCGCCAAGCAAGGGATGTGCGTCAAATTGGCTAGTCCCAGAGCTGCAACGAGATTTCGCCCATTATCACACACCACCAGGCCGGGCTTGAGGCTCACCGGCAGCAACCACTCGTCGGTCTGTTGTTCAATACCCCGCCACAACTCCTGTGCGGTGTGGGGCCTGTCCCCCAAACATATGAGTTTCAGAATGGCCTGCTGACGTTTACCCCGGGCTGTGCTGAAGTTGGTGGTGAAGGTGTGTGGCTGACTGGATGAGCAGGTGGAAGAAGAGGAGGAGGAAGCCAAGAAGGAGGAGGTGGCAACAGGAGGCAAAGAATGTTGCCCTGCGATCCTTGGCGGCGGAAGGACGTGCGCCAAACAGCTCTCCGCCTGGGGCCCAGCTGCCACTACATTTACCCAGTGTGCAGTTAGGGAGATATAGCGTCCCTGGCCGTGCTTACTGGTCCACGTATCTGTGGTTAGGTGGACCTTGCTACAGATGGCGTTGCGCAGTGCACACTTGATTTTATCGGATACTTGGTTGTGCAGGGAAGGCACGGCTCTCTTGGAGAAGTAGTGCCGGCTGGGAACAACATACTGTGGGACAGCAAGCGACATGAGCTGTTTGAAGCTGTCTGTGTCCACCAGCCTAAATGACAGCATTTCATAGGCCAGTAGTTTAGAAATGCTGGCATTCAGGGCCAGGGATCGAGGGTGGCTAGGTGGGAATTTACGCTTTCTATCAAATGTTTGTGAGATGGAGAGCTGAACGCTGGCGTGTGACATGGTTGAGACGCTTGGTGACGGAGGTGGTGGTGGTGGTGTTGGTGGTACATCCCCTGTTTGCTGGGCGGCAGGTGCCAACGTTCCTCCAGAGGCGGAGGAAGAGGCCGAGGCGGCAGCAGCAGAATAGGCCGAGGCGGCAGCAGCAGAAGAGGTAGCAGGGGGAGCCTGAGTGACTTCCTTGGTTTTAAGGTGTTTACTCCACTGCAGTTCATGCTTTGCATGCAGGTGCCTGGTCATGCAGGTTGTGCTCAGGTTCAGAACGTTAATGCCTCGCTTCAGGCTCTGATGGCACAGCGTGCAAACCACTCGGGTCTTGTCGTCAGCACATTGTTTGAAGAAGTGCCATGCCAGGGAACTCCTTGAAGCTGCCTTTGGGGTGCTCGGTCCCAGATGGCGGCGGTCAGTAGCAGGCGGAGTCTCTTGGCGGCGGGTGTTCTGCTTTTGCCCACTGCTCCCTCTTTTGCTACGCTGTTGGCTCGGTCTCACCACTGCCTCTTCCTCCGAACTGTGAAAGTCAGTGGCACGACCTTCATTCCATGTGGGGTCTAGGACCTCATCGTCCCCTGCATCGTCTTCCACCCAGTCTTGATCCCTGACCTCCTGTTCAGTCTGCACACTGCAGAAAGACGCAGCAGTTGGCACCTGTGTTTCGTCATCATCAGAGACATGCTGAGGTGGTATTCCCATGTCCTCATCATCAGGAAACATAAGTGGTTGTGCGTCAGTGCATTCTATGTCTTTCACCGCTGGGGAAGGGCTAGGTGGATGCCCTTGGGAAACCCTGCCAGCGGAGTCTTCAAACAGCATAAGAGACTGCTGCATAACTTGAGGCTGAGACAGTTTCCCTGGTATGCATGGGGGTGATGTGACAGACTGATGGGGTTGGTTTTCAGGCGCCATCTGTGCGCTTTCTGCAGAAGACTGGGTGGGAGATAATGTGAACGTGCTGGATCCACTGTCGGCCACCCAATTGACTAATGCCTGTACCTGCTCAGGCCTTACCATCCTTAGAACGGCATTGGGCCCCACCATATATCGCTGTAAATTCTGGCGGCTACTGGGACCTGAGGTAGTTGGTACACTAGGACGTGTGGATGTGGCAGAACGGCCACGTCCTCTCCCAGCACCAGAGGGTCCACTAACACCACCACGACCATGTCCACGTCCGCGTCCCTTACTAGATGTTTTTCTCATTGTTATGGTTCACCACAACAACAAATATATTATTTGGCCCAATGTATTGTATTCAAATTCAGCGGGATATAAATTTGAGGCCTAGTATTTAGGCGCTGGGTGACCGGTATGGATTTAGTGACAGAATTAGACTTGGAAATGCACAGAAGCGTGTGTGTGAAGTTATTCTGAATGACCCTATGTGCACCTTGAATATTATATACCCTTTTTGGGATAGATTTCAAATAGCTCTGATATAGCAGGAACCACTAAATTATGAAATTGCTAAATTGGGAATTGTATTTCAACCCAGAACAAAAAATGTGCTTTGACGGACACTAAATATCTTGCCCAGCAACAACAGTACAGCGGTAACGAGAGATTTAGCAGGATATAAATTTGAGGCCTAGTATTTAGGCGCTGGGTGACAGGTATGGGTTTAGTGACAGAATTAGACTTGAAAATACACAGTAGCGGGTGTGTGTGAAGTTATTCTGAATGACCCAATGTGCACCTTGAATATTATATACCCTTTTAGGGATAGATTTCAAATAGCTCTGATATAGCAGAAACCACTAAATTATGAAATTGCTAAATTGGGAATTGTACTTCAACCCAGAACAAAAAATGTGCTTTGACGGACACTAAATAACTTTCCCAGCTACAACAGGACAGCGGTAACGAGAGATTTAGCGGGATATAAATTTGAGGCCTAGTATTTAGGCGCTGGGTGACAGGTATGGGTTTAGTGACAGAATTAGACTTGGAAATACACAGTAGCGGGTGTGTGTGAAGTTATTCTGAATGACCCTATGTGCACCTTCAATATGATCTACCCTTTTAGGGATAGATTTCAAATAGCTCTGATATAGCAGAAACCACTAAATTATGAAATTGCTAAATTGGGAATTGTATTTCAACCCAGAAGAAAAAATGTGCTTTGACGGACACTAAATAACTTTCCCAGCTACAACAGGACAGCGGTAACGAGAGATTTAGCAGGATATAAATTTGAGGCCTAGTATTTAGGCGCTGGGTGACAGGTATGGGTTTAGTGACAGAATTAGACTTGAAAATACACAGTAGCGGGTGTGTGTGAAGTTATTCTGAATGACCCAATGTGCACCTTGAATATTATATACCCTTTTAGGGATAGATTTCAAATAGCTCTGATATAGCAGAAACCACTAAATTATGAAATTGCTAAATTGGGAATTGTACTTCAACCCAGAACAAAAAATGTGCTTTGACGGACACTAAATAACTTTCCCAGCTACAACAGGACAGCGGTAACGAGAGATTTAGCAGGATATAAATTTGAGGCCTAGTATTTAGGCGCTGGGTGACAGGTATGGGTTTAGTGACAGAATTAGACTTGAAAATACACAGTAGCGGGTGTGTGTGAAGTTATTCTGAATGACCCAATGTGCACCTTGAATATTATATACCCTTTTAGGGATAGATTTCAAATAGCTCTGATATAGCAGAAACCACTAAATTATGAAATTGCTAAATTGGGAATTGTACTTCAACCCAGAACAAAAAATGTGCTTTGACGGACACTAAATAACTTTCCCAGCTACAACAGGACAGCGGTAACGAGAGATTTAGCGGGATATAAATTTGAGGCCTAGTATTTAGGCGCTGGGTGACCGGTATGGATTTAGTGACAGAATTAGACTGGGATATGGCCAAAAAATAACCACACTATTGCTGGTTAAATGCACTTGGTGACGGGCGCAGCTTGCCCCTGATGTAGTATATGGCCAAAAAATGAACAGACTATTGCTGGTTAAATGCACTTGGTGTCACAGCTTGACCAACCACACTACTGAGGGTTAAATGCACTTGGTGACGGGCGCAGCTTGCCCCTGATGTAGTATATGGCCAAAAAATAAACAGACTATTGCTGGTTAAATGCACTTGGTGTGACAGCTTCACCCTGATGTAGGCTTTAGCCAGAAAACAACCACACCATTGAGGGTTAAATGCACTTGGTGACAGGCGCAGCTTGCCCCTGATTTTGTATATGGCCAAAAAATGAACAGACTATTGCTGGTTAAATGCACTTGGTGTGACAGCTTCACCCTGATGTAGGCTTTAGCCAAAAAACAACCACACCATTGAGGGTTAAATGCACTTGGTGACAGGCGCAGCTTGCCCCTGATTTTGTATATGGCCAAAAAATGAACAGACTATTGCTGGTTAAATGCACTTGGTGTGACAGCTTCACCCTGATGTAGGCTTTAGCCAAAAAACAACCACACCATTGAGGGTTAAATGCACTTGGTGACAGGCGCAGCTTGCCCCTGATTTTGTATATGGCCAAAAAATGAACAGACTATTGCTGGTTAAATGCACTTGGTGTGACAGCTTCACCCTGATGTAGGCTTTAGCCAAAAAACAACCACACCATTGAGGGTTAAATGCACTTGGTGACAGGCGCAGCTTGCCCCTGATTTTGTATATGGCCAAAAAATGAACAGACTATTGCTGGTTAAATGCACTTGGTGTGACAGCTTCACCCTGATGTAGGCTTTAGCCCAAAAACAACCACACCATTGAGGGTTAAATGCACTTGGTCGCAGCTTGTGCTGGCGCACCACAAGACACAAAATGGCCGCCGATCACCCCAGAAAAATGTGACTGACAAACGGTCTGGGCAGCCTAAAAACAGTGAGCAATTGAGGATCAGCAGCTCAATGATCCACAGCTGCAGATCGATCAGTTAATCAAGTCCTTTGGAGGAGTTAATCTGCCTAATCTCGCCCTACTGTCGCAGCCGCAACCTCTCCCTACGCTAATCAGAGCAGAGTGACGGGCGGCGCTATGTGACTCCAGCTTAAATAGAGGCTGGGTCACATGGTGCTCTGGCCAATCACAGCCATGCCAATAGTAGGCATGGCTGTGATGGCCTCTTGGGGCAAGTAGTATGACGCTTGTTGATTGGCTGCTTTGCAGCCTTTCAAAAAGCGCCAAGAAAGCGTCACAAAAGCGCCAAGAAAGCGACGAACACCGAACCCGAACCCGGACTTTTACGAAAATGTCCGGGTTCGGGTCCGTGTCACGGACACCCCAAAATTCGGTACGAACCCGAACTATACAGTTCGAGTTCGCTCATCCCTACTCATGACAGCCCATATCTGCCACCACCCATAACAATTTATGGTCCCTGTCTTCGGTAAATACAGCGGCATAAAAGGCCTTTTATGTCCGTTGAATGCCTAATTTTTGGGGCCTGTAATGGCTGACATGTACTTCTGTATCCTGTGAATGCCTAATGTACCACCAGCCACAGAATACAAATTTATTTGCTGTCAGGTGAACGCCTGTCGGCTAATTTTTGGGGCCTGTAAAGGCCCACACTTACTTCTGTATCCTGTGAATGCCTAATTTTTCAGACTGGAATTGAAATTCAATGGGTCTGTAAACGTTCCTCTCAATTGCGGAATGGATGCGGACACATTTTACAGACGAGTGAATGGACCCTACATGTATTTGACATGTATTTACCGGCTGCTGTCAGTTCTGGCTAATTTAGGCAGAGATATTACACTGAAACCGAGCAATATTACAAAAAACGAAATACACGTTATAACTGTATAAACGATTTATATAACTTATTAGAAAAAATAAATAAAAATTATGGCAACTTTTCGAAAAGCATGATCATCTCCTGCAGCCCCTTCATGGCCTGGCATTGCCTCTCCTCCATGGCCTTCATGCGCTCCTGAAAGGCCCACATATTGTTGCTCTGCTCCTTTTGCATTTTGGCCAATTTGGCTTTCAATGTCTTCAGTACTGCTTTAAAAAAAAAAAAAAGAACATTATTGCAACTCTTATTAAACCTTTACTTTTTTGGGGGTGGTCCATCTGACTTTATGATCGCTTGCTATTACACCTTTTTGTGATAAAAGTTGTCCAGAAAATAGCTTTTTTTGAGAGTTTAAAATTTTTGTTTAAAAAGGTGTCCACCTGAGGGGTTATTTGGTATGATATTTTTAGACAGCTGGTTGTTACAGATGCGGCAAGACCGAATATTTTCCTTATTTTTTAGTTATTTCTATTTTACACAATAAAAGCATTGTTCAACCAAAAACAATTCATGTTTTACTGTCTCCATATTTTAAGCGCCATATTATTATTTTTATTTGGCAATTGTCTAATGGTAGGGTCTCATTTTTTGCAGAATGAACTGACCGATTGTTACTATTTTGGGGACATATGCCTTTTTTTGATAGCTTGGTGTTGCACTATTAGTGATGTTAGTTTGAATAAATTAATATTTTCTTTCATTTTTTTATATATTTTTTTAATGTTTAAAGTGTTCCCCGGAGGGGTTAGATCATAGGATATTTTTATAGAGACGGTCAATATGTACACGGCGGTACAAAATATGTCTGTTTGTCTATTGTTGACCTTTTTTTATTTTATTTTTATTTAAAGTCTTTATTCACATTAACAATTTAAATCTCAATACGGTAGTGATATTTATGATGATTATATAGTTTATTAGTTAGTGATATTTCAGTACAGTATAATTTTATTTTGTTTGTTAGTTAGTGATAGTTCTATTGAGTTTAATATTATTTATTTGTTAAGTTAATGGTTTTAATGTAGACTAAAGAGTTATCGTCCAGTGTTATTTTTTTGTATTACTATAGTGTATGTTGTCGCCTCATTGTTAGCTTTTTTAATGTTTATGTACATGTTATGGATACATAATCATATTGCTATGTGCACATATTTACCCTCCTGGCGGGGGCTGGTGATCGCCTCCTCTTCCTCCGAGTCCTGAGATGGGGTGGTTCTTGAGGGTACAGCACTTTCCACCTCCACCTCCTTCACTTCTCCCACATCTGGTGGGGTGGCTCAATAGGCTGGGAGGGTCCGGCCTCCTCCTCCTCTTCCTCCTCAACCTCCATGGCCTCCGCCGATCGCTTTCTCCGAATGGAGGGAATAGGAGCTTCTGTGATCACAGAATGTTCAGATTTTAGATAAACAACTCCAAAATCTTAAGAACATTAGATATAACGAAATTCCAATATGGAGGGATCTATATATAATTGCAGTGGCTGCCAGCTTTATGCCGCATAACTCAATAAAAAATTAACAGTATGAAAAAAGACATCCCCTACACAGTGTCTTGATGAAACAATAGGGCGAGAGGAGACCTATGGGATGGGATTATCTCCTGAGTGTATCATAGGATGATCTACATCTGTACACCAGAGTCGGCTACTTCTTAATCCTATCACTAACACAATAGAACAAATGGACAAATAAACTAACACATTCATTGGGAGTCTCAGAGCAGAGTTAACCCTTATTGCGTTTATGGATTCACACCATGCTACTTTAATGGGGAATAGGAAAGATGTGGCCTATAAACTCAACCAAAAAATCATGGTTTATAGTTCCCTCTAACCCAAATAGGTCAGAGTGGGGGTCTCCATAGTCCTGGCTCAATAGCCCATAGGAAGGAGGCTAGCCCTCAGGCTTCTACTGCAGACACAGCGATGGTTCAGTCCGTCACTTGTCTGGCACAAAGCTATCACATCACATCACCCAAAGAACACCATCCCCACAGTGAAACATGGTGGTGGCAGCATCATGCTGTGGGGATGTTTTTCAGATATTCTTGAGCAAAACCTGTCCCACTCTGTGCGTGATTTGAGGCTAGGATGGAGGTTCACCTTCCAGCAGGACAATGACCCCAAACACACTGCTAAAGCAACACTTGAGTGGTTTAAGGGGAAACATGTAAATGTGTTGGAATGGCCGAGTCACAGCCCAGATCTCAATCCAATAGAAAATCTGTGGTCAGACTTAAAAATTGCTGTTCACAAGCGCAAACCATCAAATTGAAAGGAGCTGACTCAGTTTTCCAAGGAGGAATGGGCAAAAACCCCAGTGGTAAGATGTGGCAACTGCTCATAAAGACTTATCCAAAGCGACTTGAAGCTGTGATTGACGCAAAAGGTGGCTCTACTAAGTATTGACTGGATATATTAGATTTAGACCGCCTGCACACGAGCGTGTTTTTTCAAAACTACGGACCGTACAAACCCGTCCTGCCGTTCTGCAGAGTGGACAAGCGCATGGCGTCATTGGTTGCTATGATGATGTGCGCTTCCGGCCACCACCGCTGTACTGTGATACACTTGCATGATCTACACAAATATTGAAGGCTGCTTGCAGCCTGTAATTGTGGGAGGAGCGCACTTACCTTATTTAAACCCCCTCCTACAAGCAGGAGGGCGCCCGTTTCTTGCTCCAGCAGCATCAGCGCCTGACGTCACTTCCGGTCGCGTCTTCCGTCGGTTCGTCACTCCGCATCCCGTTCGTGCTGCCAGCCGCGTCGCCTCTTGTAAGTGTTACCGCTCTGCGGCCCGGTCGGCCGCGCCTGCCATCGGCACCTCGTGTTCCCTGTTTCAGCCGGCCTGAAGCTCCGTTGGGTCCAGGACTAGCAGCGCAGCAGCTGCCCGTCAACCCCCGCACTGCCCGCCACCGCGACTGCTACCGGTGAGTGCACATCGCGCCGCCCCCCCCCTTCCAGGTACCGGTCCCTCCGGCGCATGCGCCGTAATTGGGGTGGCGCGCCTCACTGAGAGTGAAGGGGGCAGGCGGGGACGACTCACACAAGCTGCATATCGGGCCATGGTTCATTCAGTCAGGGGTGTTCCCACTTTGTTAATGTTGGCAGCGGCACCATGGCGTCCTTACCATCTTCCTGCCATATTCCCAGTGCGGGGGTCCCGGGCGCCAGGACTAGCAGCGCAGCAGCCCTGCCTCCAGGGGGCACCGTTCTCCTATGAACGAGTTGCCGGCTGAATTCCTGGCTGTTGGCCTGCTGCCCTTTAACCCCCGCACTGCTGTAATAAAAAAAAAAAAAAGGGGAACCTTTGATTTAATGCCAGGCTGGGCGCCTGCCAACCACGCCTGTACATTGACCGATCTTCACCCCCTGGGTGACGGAGGGCTGTCGTTCCTTGAGGTCAGGGGTCTGGTACCTGGGCCTCGCGCCGGTGCGGCCGCCCTTAGGTCACCCAGGGGTCCCGCTTTCGCTGAATCGCTCAGGGTAACGTCATGCGTGGTACCGCCCAAGTATCACGTGTTTCCCGATCCGCACAGTTGTCATATCATCATATCACCCTGCAACCACCAGGTGTCATTTGTCCCCTGAATCGCTCAGGTGTAATGTTGTCCCCGATTCGCTCAGGTATAATGTACTCCCTGAATCGCTCAGGTGCTAGTAATCCCCGATTCGCTCAATGAAATGAGGTCCCCAAACCGCTCTATTGCAATGTTCCCTGTCCCACCCACCCTGAATCGCTCAGGTACAATGTCTTCCCGACGCACTCAGGTGTGAGGGTCTCCCCTGAAACGCTCAGGTGAAAATTACTTCCTGATTCTCACTGGTAAATGTCTTCCCTGAATCGCTCAAGTATAATGTCTTTCCTGAATCGCTCAGGTGCAATGTCTTCCCTGAATCGCTCAGGGGCAATGTCTTCCCTGAATCGCTCAGGTGTAATGTCTCCCTGAATCGCTCAGGTGTAATGTCTCCCTGAATCGCTCAGGTGTAATGTCTCCCTGAATCGCTCAGGTGTAATGTCTCCCTGAATCGCTCAGGTGTAGTGTCTCCCTGAATCGCTCAGGTGTAGTGTCTCCCTGAATCGCTCAGGTGTAATGTCTTCCCTGAATTGCTCAGGTGTAATGTCTTCTCTGGTTCACTCAGGTGTGGTAGCTGCCCTGATTCGCTCTGGCGTTAATGTCTTCCCTGAATCGCTCAGATGTCATGTTTTCCCTCAAATCGTTCAGGTGCGGTGTCCGCCCGGCTTCGTGTTGGTGTTACGTGTTCACAGGGTCACTCGGGGGTCATGTGTCCCTTGTTCATTCGGGGGACATGTGTTCCCTGTTCGCTCAGGTATCATGGATCCCCTTGGTTGGCCGGGCGTCTTGTGTTTCCTGTGCATTCAGGGGTCATGTGTTCCCTGTTCATTCAGGAGTCATGTGTTCCCCGTGTTGGTCAGGTGTCATGTGCAGTGTAAACCCGGGTGTCATGTGTTCCCTGAGTCACTCGGGCACGCTTCCGGTCCAGGTTCACATGGGTCAGGGTCACGCACCCTTTCGCTGCATGAGGGACTAGCTGTTCGCACCCCTCGCCGGGTTTCGGTCCAAACACAGCTTATTTCTTCACATAAACAGGGCCTCGGCCACCAGAGCTGCAAGCAAGCCATTATCGTTGCGCCAAAGTTTCCTCCTTGTCCAGGTAAGATCCAGCCACGAGGCTGCTGTTACACCCTGTCACTGCGTTAAGTATTTGTTTCATTCCAGGTAAGTAGCAAACACCTCGACGGTCAAACCCGTTCCCCTGCAGCTCTTGTTCGGTCGTCTGGGGGAGGGGGAAGGAAATCTCATCTGTTACCTTCATACCTCCTCCATGCAGCTTGAAGATGTCGCAGGCCCTGGAGTCGGATGATAGCCTGTCTTTACCCGGGACCTCCGTGTCAGGGCGCGCCAGCAACCCCTCTCTGCGGAGCTGGACCGTCCCGAAGCTTGTTGCAGAGCTCAACAGAAGAGGAATTCACCATCCCGCCTCCGCGAGGAAAGCAGAGCTGTACCGTCTCCTAATGACGGCGCCATCGGGCTCAAGTGACCAGCCCTCTCTCTCGTCGATCCAGCTATCCCTCCTGAAGTTGCAGGCCACCATCGGCAGTCTGGCAGGTTCGGTTGCGGATATCCAAACCAGGATGGGGGAATTGGAGTCCCGGCCTCTGGCGGCACCACCTTCCCCAGCCCTTCCGGCCTTACCTTCTACGTCCCAGGATTCGGCACCAGGTACGGTCCGTACCAGCCCCCAGATTGCCCCCTCGCATTTCATCCCAGAAAACCTGAAAAGGGACATCCTGGCGGGGAGGGACGTCAACCTGGCGTCCAGTCTCATTGCGTCGTAGGACGTATCTGAGAATAAGGTTATTAATTGCGGGGAGGTCTCGGTGGTTCTTCGGGCCAAGGATGCCCGCCTGAACCGTAAGCTGTCGATCCCCGAATTTGTCCTTGCATTTAGCCTCTATCGGGATACCATCTGCGGCGTCCAGCCACACAGGCGTGAGGAGCTGGACTCCTATTTGTACCGGGTCACCGACTTAGGATACAAGTACGGCGGAACGAACTTCTATGATTATCACAGGTCTTTTTCAGCCAAGGCGGCCGCTGTCCTCGCCCAGTTCCAATTCATCACGGACTGGGCGAACCTGGACATGGAGCTGTTCTGTTGCCATTTTGCCGGGTTGCAGGCCCCCACGTGTGCAGCGTGCCAGTCCATACAGCACACGGCCGACTGGTGTCCCAACCTCCCCACCCCAGCCCGGGAGGGCTCCCTGCCAGGCCCCTCTGGCACACAACGGTTCCAAGGTTCCACCGACAAGCTGGGCAGGCCCATTACTTACTTAGGGCAGAGTCAGGTCTGCAACAACTTCAACGCCGGGGGTTGTGGTTTCAATAGTTGTAGAGCCTTGCACGTTTGCTCCCTCTGCTTCAGGGCCCACCCCCGCTCCAGCTGCCCGAAGAGACAACGTAAGACTCTATGACTAGCCGACCTTAACATCGAGCTCTTGGGCGTCCTGTTGCGAGACCACCCCGATCGCCAGTCAGTAGAGTTCCTTCTCACCAGTTTCGAGAGGGGCTTCAATACGGGCTTCGTTGCCCTCCCTCAAGTTTCCTGGGAGGGAAGGAACCTACAGTCGGCTAGTCAGGACCCAGAGGCGGTAGCCACCCTGTTACAGGACGAGGTTCGAAAGGGTTTCCTGCTAGGCCCGTTCAAATCCATCCCCTTTGCTACTTGGAGGATAAATCCCATTGGTCTGGTCTCCAAGCAGGCCTCCAATAAAAAACGTCTGATATACGACTTGTCAGCTCCAAACATGTCGCCGATCCCCAGCCTTAACTCCCTGATCCTGTCAGAGGAATTCTCAATGTCCTACGCGTCCATCGACGAGGCCATCCAGTACATCCTGCTGGCCGGGGAGGGGGCTTGGTTGGCCAAGGCCGACATCGCGGACGCCTTTAAACTGCTCCCCATCCTTCCTCGGTTATGGCAATATTATGGGTTGCATTGGGCAGACGGGTTCTATTTCGCTAACCGGCTCACCTTTGGGTCAAAAAGCAGCCCGTGGCTGTTCGACAGGTTCGCCTGTGCGCTGCACTGGATCCTTGTCCATCATGGGGGTCTGGACATGGTCATACATTATTTGGATGACTTCCTGATCGTCGAGAGGCCCCAGGGCCCCCCATCAGGGTTGGCGAGCTTGCTCCAGCTGTTCGCCGGTCTCAAGGTCCCCGTGGCATCCGCCAAGACAGAGGGTCCAGGCACCGGGGTTACCTTCTTGGGCATCACCCTGGATTCGGTCCGGATGGAGGCCAGCCTCCCTGCGGCCAAGCTGGCTAAGATCAAGGCCGCCGTTTCCTCCACGGCCTCTTCCGGAGTCTTGTCCAAGCGGGAGCTCCAGTCCCTGTTAGGGTTCCTTACCTGTGCATTCAAAATCATGCCACAGGGCAGGTCCTTCATTTCTCTGCTTCTCAATCTCCTCCCGACTGCTCCGGATCAGGACTCCACCGTCCGGCTGGACGGTCACGCCATGGCGGATCTTCAGATGTGGCAAGCCTTCCTGACCGGGTGGAATGGCATCTCCTTGTTTGTTCCATCCCCGGATGCAGCATCCCCCACGGTTTTCACCGACGCCGCGGCCTCCCACGGGTTCGCAGCAATCTTCTATCCGCAGTGGTTGGTCGGCAGTTGGCCGGTGGAGCTCCTGTTCGAGGCTGAGGCTATGAGGTCCTCGCCGCTGTTGGAGTTATACCCCATAGTGGCGGCTGCCCACGTTTGGGGTCCGCTCTGGGCGAACAAGTCAGTCATCTTCAGGACGGACAGTCAGGTCCTGGTAGAGGTAATCTCCAAGGGGAGGGCCAAATCTCTCAGGATCATGTCCCTGCTACGTAAGCTTGTCTGGCTGTCCTTGAAGTTTAACTTCCATGTCTTCACTTTCCATATCCAGGGAGCACAGAACGTGGCGGCCGACGCCCTGTCTCGTTTTAACCTCAATGTTTTCTTTCAGGAACTCCCAGAGGCAGATCCCATCGGCATTCCAGCTCCACCATACAGCACCCTCCTGCTGGACTAGAGCCCCTGATAGCAACCGCACGGTCATTAGTCCAGCGGTCGCTAGCCGCCAACACCGCCAGGAACTATGATGCCGGGTTCAGCATGTTCAAGCGGTTCACTGACACCCATCCACAAGGGGAGGTGGACGAGGTCACTTTTATCATGGCCTTCATAGCCCATTGCCACACCCACCGCCACCTCTCTTTTAATACCATCAAGCTGTATTTGGCCGGCATCCAACACCACCGGATGCTCAGCGACCCCTCTGCCAGATCCATCTTTTCAAATCAGGCCATCAAAGCCACCCTCAGGGGCATTCAGAAAGTTAGCGCGGCAGTCCAGGTGCGCAGGCAACCAATGTCAGGTGAGCTTTTCCGCAGGTTATCCATAGCCCTAGACGGTCTTCCCTTTGGGCAATCAGCGAGCATCATTACCAAAGCGGCCATGTACCTCGGGTTCTATGGGTTCCTCAGACCCGGGGAGTTCACCTGCAGCGCCATCTCCCGAACAACCCTGCTCAGGCGGCATCTCGCCTGGCACTCCGACCACTTCATCCTGTCCATGCCATCCTCCAAGACCAATCAAACCGGTCCTCCCACAGAGGTGGAATTTTACCTCCAGAGCCTTTTGTTCTTTGGCATTATAGGTCACACAATGCTTCAATAAATGCTTCATACCTTGCAACGTGCCAGTTCTCTTTTTGCCCACTTATTCAGGCCTTACCTCGTCACTGGTGACGGGCACACTCCAGCCAGTTAGGTCAGGACAGTACGTAGGCATGCCTATTCTGTTCCTCGCTCAGCTCCTCCCACAAATATTGAAGGCTGCTTGCAGCCTGTAATTGTGGGAGGAGCGCACTTACCTTATTTAAACCCCCTCCTACAAGCAGGAGGGCGCCTGTTTCTTGCCTCTCCCTCCCATCCCCTTTCTCATGCTCTCCTCCCATAAGGCGCACCTAGGTTTTAGAGGAGGATATTAAGGAAAAAATATTTTCCATTACACCTCAGGTCAGACCAGCAATCAGACCCCCAATGTTAATCAGACCTCAGATCAGACCATCAATGCCTCAGATCAGCCCCCAATGTCAGCCATCATGCCCTCATGTCAGCCATCAGCCCCCCATGTCACATTTCTCCCTCTCAAGGCCTCAATGTCACATTTCTCCCCCTCCATGTCACATTTCACCCCCTCAATGTCAAATCACCTATGTCACATCAGCCCTCCATGTCACATTTCTCCCGCTCCATGTCACATTTCTCCCCCTCCATTTCACATTACTCCCCCTCCATGTCACATTTCTCCCCCTCCATGTCAAATCACCTATGTCACATCAGCCCTCACATTTCTCTCCCTCCATCCATGTTGCCACATTTCTCCCCATCCATCCATGTTGCCACATTTCTTCCCCTCCATCTATGTTGTCACATTTCTCCCCCTCCATCTATGTTGTCACATTTCTCCCCCTCCACCCATGTTGTCACATTTCTCCCCCTCCATCCATATTGTCACATTTCTCCCCCTCCATCCATGTTGTCACATTTCTCCCCTTCCATCCATGTTGTCACATTTCTCCCCCCTCCATCCATATTGTCATATTTCTCTCCCTCCATCCATGTTGCCACATTTCTCTCCCTCTATGTCAAATCACCTATGTCACATCAGCACTAGTGTTGAGCGAGAATATTCGAATCTCAAATTTTTTCTCGAATATCGCAACTTCGAGATTTCGCGAATATTTTGAATATAGTTCTATATATTCGCGAAATCGAATATTCTTTTTTTTTTTTCCCATCTGAAAATATAATCCTCTTTGCTTCTTGCTTGTGGGTCAATGAGTCATTGGCCCACAAGCAACTGAATAGAAGCTGGAAAGATGGATCAAATATGACGAATATTCGAAATAAAGAATATATTGCTGTATATTCGTTTATAAAATATTCGTTCTATTCTATTCTAAACCAATAATCTCGGTTATAATATTCGAGTTCACGAATATTACAACAGAAAAATCGTAATGTTTAATACGTGTGCCCGACCGCATGACATTACTAGTATGTCACCTGAGGTGACACCTTATGTAGATCGCGACTATAAATTGTTTTCACTGGACTCTCCACTCGCAGAGAGTCCAGACACTCAAGAACAATGTGCTCCGCAAAGATCCTAAGACATCGCTTTGTAAAAGCCGAGGATGAAATAATCGTAGCCGTAAGTAATATTACAGTACTTTCGCGTGCATGTCAGAACGATTATTATAAGTTGATCGAGTCTAGCGAAATATTTTTACATTCGAATATTTTCAATATGAATACGATTTTTTTTTTCTTATGATTTTTTTTTTTTTAAGGTAAAAATAGATAATACAGATTTGTGCACTGCACTAAGTATTCTTGTTATTTCACAGCACTATGTTTGTAGCCTGTATGTATGGACAACAGATACATTTATATCACATTCACAGCACATAGCACGTCCATTTTCCTGTCACTCAATATATACCACACACTATATACGGTACCATACACTATATAACATACACACACACACTAGATACGGTACCATACACTATATACCATACACACACACAATATATATATAGATTATATTTAATGTACATGAGCTTTCTTTGTCTCACCGTATTTGCTGTTTCATTTAGCGTTACCCAGGGTGCACCACGGTGATGCAAACCAGCTGTACACCCAATACCGTACCGTCACTTCACTAGACAAGTACATCGCAGCTTAGCTGGCCAATATCCAATTGCTCCCTCAGACCCCACACACATAGAATCGCATTACAATCCGATCTTATAACGTTAACATTCAATCAAATTTTTCCCCTTTAAAGACATAACTACTTTTTGCAGGTTTGTTGAGGACATATGTTTTAAAATTTTGAATGTAAAAAATTGGAATTATATGCTTGCATCTTTATATTGCAGCGTTTGTTGGTGAGGGGATACGCCCTAACCAAGAAGAGAGTGGAGAAGCGCGCCATTCTAAGGTCTCTCCGTGCGGAGTTATTTATGAAGTTTTCTTTGTGGCACAAATATGTGGAACTGCAAAACAAGTGGTGCGATCCGAAGAGGTTTAGGCCCAAACTTGTAAAGGAGATGAGCGAACGATTATGTCCAGGTACAATATTTACATGACTTTTGTAACTCTCTTTACAACACTATGTAATGTATATATTCAGTTATGCTGCTAATCTGTACAGATGTAGTTGGGATAACACACAACCTCTTAACTCATTGCGTTATCTAGAAACAAAAGCCATTGTTAAAAAATAGTGTAACGCATTTAATTGCATTTTGTTTAAATAACACGTCTCCTAAAGGATCTGTGTTAAATCTACTACATCCGTATTTCATCCCTTTAAAAATGATTACTTAATACCCAGTGTGACACGTACAAAATAATCTGCTTACATCATACATCTCTACCTCGCTGAGATTGTGTGTGTGAATATATATATATATATACACACACGGCGCGGTACAGATATATGATCTCACCAGATGATTTGATACGTTTCACAGACACACACACACACACACACATATATATGTCTTTATGTTTATATATACATAAAATGCAAGCATCACTCAGTATTTATTTGAAAGGCCCCGTCCATTTCATACATCCCCCACGTAATTTGCATGGGATTATAGATTATATATATACAGTCCTGATCAAAAGTTTAAGACCACTTGAAAGCAGGACTATGTTTAATGCCACATCCCCTACTTTAACCCCCCTCTCCCATGCAAGGCAAACACATACAGAAAATTATCCATTGTTTAATCACAGACTGGTTACAGGCCACACATCCCCTCCCCTCAGTCTGCGAAGTTTTTTAATAATCAACAATCCATTTGAGACATCCATTGTAGTCATTGTGTTTCTACCGCACAACCAGACGAATGCTAAGCAGGTTACATACTAAAAGGTAATTAAACCTAACATTGTAAATCCATTCAACAGTACATATGAAACATCCATTGTAGTTGAAACGAAGTCTGCTACAACCCTACTGAAATGCAAGCTTAAGGTAGATCTTTATCTTTTAGTTCTAAAATGATGATTTTAAATGAAAGACTGCTTTTTAACACTGAATATACCAACGATAAATTCTGCTTAAATAGCATATTAAAATTGATTCCTTTCTCCACCTTTTATAACAACATCCAGTAGCCTCTTATCTAATTTCCGAACATTTGCATGTTTTGATTAAAAGTCAATAACCCTGCCTCAATACCGTAAAGGACACCTTCCTAATAAATACAGTGTTACCTCATCCTACCTTGTAAATTTGGCTAGTTTAACACATCTGGAACACTGGTTTTAAAATGTTAGATAACGCCAAAAAGAGTCAAATGTACTTTGTGGTTTATCATAATCCCATGCAGATCCCTCCATACAGTATATGAATTTCTGGATCTTTAACTTTGTTGTGATTTATGATTTCATTGTCAAAATTTGTAATATTCTGTGATTACAGGTGTTCCTGTTCCTACCATAAAGAGGATAGGACCGCGAAGACAGAAAAAAAATCTGCTAAATGTGGTGGTGATGGAGGTCTCAACAACAGATGAGGAGGATTCACAAGAGCAGCCAGGACCAGAGGATGTAGCGGTCCCTCCACCACCTGATGGCAATATGATGGCTCCTATGAAAGCTCATGAGCCAGGACCCTCCCATGAGCTTCAGGATGAGGTGACTGACACACCTGATGTGGGAGAAGAGGTGGAGGTGGAAGACGCTGGACCCTCCCAGCCTCCGCAAGAAACCCCCACCACTCCAGAGGATGTTGTAACCAACCCCCGCCAAGAGGGTAAATATGTGCACATAGAAATATAATTCTATATCGATACCATGTAATCTGAATTGCAAGTAATATAATTTTATTTTCTAATCCTAACAGTACTGCTGTTTTAAAAAAAAATAAAATGGAACAAAATCAGCGGGAACAGAATGCCGGCATGCGCCAAATGCAGAGGCTGATGGCCAAGTTTAACCACTTCAGCCCCGCTAGGTGAAACCCCCTTCATGACCAGAGCACTTTTTACACTTCGGCACTACACTCCTTTCACCGTTTATCGCTCGGTCATGCAACTTACCACCCAAATGAATTTTACCTCCTTTTCTTCTCACTAATAGAGCTTTCATTTGGTGGTATTTTATTGCTGCTGACATTTTTACTTTTTTTGTTATTAATCAAAATGTAACGATTTTTTTGCAAAAAAATGACATTTTTCACTTTCAGCTGTAAAATTTTGCAAAAAAAACGACATCCATATATAAATTTTTCGCCAAATTTATTGTTCTACATGTCTTTGATAAAAAAAAAATGTTTGGGCAAAAAAAAAATGGTTTGGGTAAAAGTTATAGCATTTACAAACTATGGTACAAAAATGTGAATTTCCGCTTTTTGAAACAGCTCTGACTTTCTGAGCACCTGTCATGTTTCCTGAGGTTCTACAATGCCCAAACAGTAGAAAACCCCCACAAATGACCCCATTTCGGAAAGTAGACACCCTAAGGTATTCGCTGATGGGCATAGTGAGTTCATAGAACTTTTTATTTTTTGTCACAAGTTAGCGGAAAACGATGATGATTTTTATTTTTTTTATTTTTCTTACAAAGTCTCATATTCCACTAACTTGCGACAAAAAATAAAAAATTCTAGGAACTCGCCATGCCCCTCACGGAATACCTTGGGGTGTCTTCTTTCCAAAATGGGGTCACTTGTGGCGTAGTTATACTGCCCTGGCAATTTAGGGGCCCAAATGTGTGAGAAGAACTTTGCAATCAAAATGTGTAAAAAATGACCGGTGAAATCCAAAAGGTGCACTTTGGAATATGTGCCCCTTTGCCCACCTTGGCAGCAAAAAAGTGTGACACATCTGGTATCGCCGTACTCAGGAGAAGTTGGGGAATGTGTTTTGGGGTGTCATTTTACATATACCCATGCTGGGTGAGAAAAATATCTTGGTCAAATGCCAACTTTGTATAAAAAAATGGGAAAAGTTGTCTTTTGCCAAGATATTTCTCTCACCCAGCATGGGTATATGTAAAATGACACCCCAAAACACATTCCCCAACTTCTCCTGAGTACGGCGATACCAGATGTGTCACACTTTTTTGCTGCCAAGGTGGGCAAAGGGGCCCATATTCCAAAGTGCACCTTTCAGATTTTGCAGGCCATTTTTTACACATTTTGATTGCAAGGTACTTCTCACACATTTGGGCCCCTAAATTGCCAGGGCAGTATAACTACGCCACAAGTGACCCCATTTTGGAAAGAAGACACCCCAAGGTATTCCGTGAGGGGCATGGCGAGTTCCTAGAATTTTTTATTTTTTGTCACAAGTTAGCGGAAAATGATGATTTTTATTTTTTTCTCTTTTTTCCTTACAAAGTCTCATATTTCACTAACTTGCGACAAAAAATAAAAAATTCTAGGAACTCGCCATGCCCCTCACGGAATACCTTGGGGTGTCTTCTTTCCAAAATGGGGTCACTTGTGGCGTAGTTATACTGCCCTGGCAATTTAGGGGCCCAAATGTGTGAGAAGAACTTTGCAATCAAAATCTGTAAAAAATGGCCTGCAAAATCTGAAAGGTGCACTTTGGAATATGTGCCCCTTTGCCCACCTTGGCAGCAAAAAAGTGTGACACATCTGGTATCGCCGTACTCAGGAGAAGTTGGGGAATGTGTTTTGGGGTGTCATTTTACATATACCCATGCTGGATGAGAGAAATATCTTGGCAAAAGACAACTTTTCCCATTTTTTTATACAAAGTTGGCATTTGACCAAGATATTTTTCTCACCCAGCATGGGTATATGTAAAATGACACCCCAAAACACATTCCCCAACTTCTCCTGAGTACGGCGATACCAGATGTGTGACACTTTTTTGCTGCCAAGGTGGGCAAAGGGGTACATATTCCAAAGTGCACCTTTCGGATTTCACCGGTCATTTTTTACACATTTTGATTGCAAAGTTCTTCTCACACATTTGGGCCCCTAAATTGCCAGGGCAGTATAACTACGCCACAAGTGACCCCATTTTGGAAAGAAGACACCCCAAGGTATTCCGTGAGGGGCATGGCGAGTTCCTAGAATTTTTTTTTTTTTTGTCGCAAGTTAGTGGAATATGAGACTTTGTAAGGAAAAAAGAAAAAAAAAGAAAAATCATCATTTTCCGCTAACTTGTGACAAAAAATAAAAAATTCTAGGAACTCGCCGTGCCCCTCACGGAATACCTTGGGGTGTCTTCTTTCCAAAATGGGGTCACTTGTGGCGTAGTTATAGTGCCCTGGCAATTTAGGGGCCCAAATGTGTGAGAAGTACCTTGCAATCAAAATCTGTAAAAAATGGCCTGTGAAATCTGAAAGGTGCACTTTGGAATGTGTGCCCCTTTGCCCACCTTGGCTGCAAAAAAGTGTCACACATCTGGTATCGCCGTACTCAGGAGAAGTTGGGGAATGTGTTTTGGGGTGTCATTTTACATATACCCATGCTGGGTGATAGAAATATCTTGGCAAAAGACAACTTTTCCTATTTTTTTATACAAAGTTGGCATTTGACCAAGATATTTCTCTCACCCAGCATGGGTATATGTAAAATGACACCCCAAAACACATTCCCCAACTTCTCCTGAGTACGGCGATACCAGATGTGTCACACTTTTTTGCAGCCTAGATGCGCAAAGGGGCCCAAATTCCTTTTAGGAGGGCATTTTTAGACATTTGGATCCCAGACTTCTTCTCACACTTTCGGGCCCCTAAAAAGCCTGGGCAGTATAAATACCCCACATGTGACCCCACTTTGGAAAGAAGACACCCCAAGGTATTCAATGAGGGGCCTGGCGAGTTCCTAGAAATTTTTTATTTTTTGCATATGTTAGCGGAAATTGATTTTTTTGGTTTTTTTTCTCACAAAGTCTCACTTTCCGCTAACTTAGGACAAAAATTTCAATCTTTCATGGACTCAATATGCCCCTCAGCGAATACCTTGGGGTGTCTTCTTTCCGAAATGGGGTCACATGTGGGGTATTTATACTGCCCTGGCTTTTTAGGGGCCCTAAAGCGTGAGAAGAAGTCTGGAATATAAATGTCTAAAAATGTTTACGCATTTGGATTCCGTGAGGGGTATGGTGAGTTCATGGGAGATTTTATTTTTTGACACAAGTTAGTGGAATATGAGACTTAGTAAGAAAAAACCAAAAAAAAATAAAAATTTCCGCTAACTTGTGCCAAAAAAAATGTCTGAATGGAGCCTTACAGGGGGGGGTGATCAATGACAGGGGGGGTGATCAATGACAGGGGGGTGATCAATGACAGGGGGGTAATCACCCATATAGACTCCCGGATCACCCCCCTGTCATTGATCACCCCCCTGGTAAGGCTCCATTCAGACGTCCGTATAATTTTTACGGATCCATGGATCGGATCCGCAAAACACATGCGGACGTCTGAATGGAGCCTTACAGGGGGGTTATCAATGACAGGGGGTGATCAGGGTGATCACCCCCCTGTCACGGATCACCCCCCCTGTAAGGCTCCATTCAGACATCCGCATGATTTTTTACGGATCCATGGATACATGGATCGGATCCACAAAAAACATGCGGACGTCTGAATGGAGCCTTACAGGGGGGTTATCAATGACAGGGGGTGATCAGGGTAATCAGGGTGATCACCCCCCTGTCACGGATCACCCCCCCTGTAAGGCTCCATTCAGACATCCGCATGATTTTTTACGGATCCATGGATACATGGATCGGATCCACAAAAAACATGCGGACGTCTGAATGGAGCCTTACAGGGGGGTTATCAATGACAGGGGGTGATCAGGGTGATCAGCCCCCTGTCACGGATCACCCCCCCTGTAAGGCTCCATTCAGACATCCGCATGATTTTTTACGGATCCATGGATACATGGATCGGATCCACAAAAAACATGCGGACGTCTGAATGGAGCCTTACAGGGGGGTGATCAATGACAGGGGGTGATCAGGGTGATCACCCCCCTGTCACGGATCACCCCCCCTGTAAGGCTCCATTCAGACATCCGCATGATTTTTTACGGATCCATGGATACATGGATCGGATCCACAAAAAACATGCGGACGTCTGAATGGAGCCTTACAGGGGGGTTATCAATGACAGGGGGTGATCAGGGTGATCACCCCCCTGTCACGGATCACCCCCCCTGTAAGGCTCCATTCAGACATCCGCATGATTTTTTACGGATCCATGGATACATGGATCGGATCCACAAAAAACATGCGGACGTCTGAATGGAGCCTTACAGGGGGGTGATCAATGACAGGGGGTGATCAGGGAGTGTATATGGGTGATCACCCCCCTGTAAGGCTCCATTCAGACGTCCGCATGTGTTTTGCGGATCCGATCCATGTATCCATGGATCCGTAAAAATCATGCGGACGTCTGAATGGAGCCTTACAGGGGGGTGATCAGTGACAGGGGGGTGATCAATGACAGGGGGTGATCAGGGAGTGTATATGGGTGATCACCCGCCTGTCATTGATCACCCCCCTGTAAGGCTCCATTTAGACGTCCGTATGCGTTTTGCGGATCCGATCCATGTATCCGTGGATCCGTAAAAATCATACGGACGTCTGAACGGAGCCTGACAGGGGGGTGATCAATGACAGGGCGGTGATCAATGACAGGGGGGTGATCAGGGAGTTTATATGGGGTGATCATGGGTGATCAGGGGTTTATAAGGGGTTAATAAGTGACGGGGGGGGGGTGTAGTGTAGTGTGGTGTTTGGTGCGACTGTACTGACCTACCTGAGTCCTCTGGTGGTCGATCCTAACAAAAGGGACCACCAGAGGACCAGGTAGGAGGTATATTAGACGCTGTTATGAAAACAGCGTCTAATATACCTGTTAGGGGTTAAAAAATTCGGATCTCCAGCCTGCCAGCGAACGATCGCCGCTGGCATGCTGGAGATCCACTCGCTTACCTTCCGTTCCTGTGAGCGCGCGCGCCTGTGTGCGCGCGTTCACAGGAAATCTTGCGTATCGCGAGATGACGCGTATATGCGTGACTGTGCGCCAGCCTGCCACCTCCGGAACGCACATGTGCGTTAGGCGGTCCGGAGGTGGTTAAGAAACAGCACCTTAAACAAAAGAGGGATATGTTAATGCTTTATAACAAAGTTAAAAAGTTGCCATAGAGGCATTTTTGTTATTTTGTTAATAAATATTTATTTTGTTCTGTTCTAATGTCTGACTGTATTCTTTCATATTGTTCTGTGTTAGCATAATTTCTGTCTGTCCTGATCATATTGAGTTTAGTATAGACCGTACCATCCACTGTTACCTTAACCTGCTGCTGCTGTCTGTCCTGATCCGTATGACTTTGCACTAGGACTCAAGGGGCCTTCCTGCAACCTGATAAATTTAAATCTATATAAAAAAAGGATGTATGTGTGTGTGTATGTATGTGTGTATGTTCCGCAAAAACTCAAAAACACAACCATCAAATTCAATGAAATTTGGTATAAACATCCCTTGCTACCTGGAAAGAAATAATGCGGGGGTCTCAGCTCTCTAGGATGTACCGTTCCCGAGATATTCCCAAAATATCACCTGCATTAGCCAATACAAGCCTGCCTCCAGCCTTTAACTTAAATCCTAACTGCCAACTGACGGGCGCTGTGGAGTTCACAGTTAAAGAGCCGGTCACTGTGAAATTTACTGTTAAAGGGGCGACCATTGCAAAAGTCACTGTTATTTAATATATATTTCCAATAAATAAATACCCGAGCAACGCGGGGTCCACAGCTAGTTTATGTATTAAATAACAATATCAAACATACGAAAGCAAATGATTAAACGTAATAAAATATTTATTTACAAATAGAAAGTAGGTAAAATATAAAATAAAAAAAATTTAAGGCAAACTTTGTAGTTCTTTCTGGATCTCCAGGAGCTCTTCATTATGGATCTTCCTCTGCTCCTCCAGCTTCCTGTATTCATCATCCAGCTGACGCTGATGCCTGTGTAACCGAGCCTGAAGTAGCCCTATTTTTTTTTCTCTGCTTTTATAGCCAGCATTGACTTGGCTTCTGATTTCCGTTTTCTAATAACTGTTAGGATAAAAAAAAATTACAATGACTTCCAATTATGATGAAGGCAGTTAGTGGTTTGTGTGGAGTTTTTGTTACAGTACTGTCCATTTACAGAACAAATTTTTTTTTAATTACAGTTTTGAAAATTATATAGTTGTTTATTTATTATTTCAATATAGTATAATGTTATTTAATGGGTTAATTAATGCAAGTTCATTACAGTATAATAGTATTTAGTTGGTTTCTTTGAGATGAAAGAACAATCTACACTTTCGTGTTGCTAAGCATTTCTGTTGGCCATGATCAATATGAATAAGACATTAAAGTTCTCATCTTAAAATATAACTTCTAATACAAACGAGCTATAAGATTTTTTTAATGCAAATTGAGGACTAAAATTTGTTGAAAGGGATTTTGGACACACTACAAAATCTAAATAGTCTTATATAGACATAGTCGTGGCACCAGGTCTCTGAGATGCCATAAATTTAAAGACAATAATACGTACTCAGCCCCTTATCTGTAAGATAATAACGGACGTATTATGATGGTCTTTGATATGTTTGTATCTTATATTTCAAATGCCCATTCATTCCGCCATGTCTCCCTTTTTATTGTATATACTACAGATGAAGGGACTGGTGAGTTCTTGGAAGCTCGCTATGTGACATATTAAGTATTATTTTATGGCCATTAAAATGTATCATCAAGCCACCACAACTCTTATTTTGTATTTATTAAAGACAGCACAGAATTACTTGGTTATAGTTATGTAATGTTTAATGTGAATTAGTTGGATACTTAATGGTTTTAATATTAGATTACAGATTTATTTTACTTTAAAAAATATATATATATTTCTCTACTTTTCGCTTTTTTAAATAATTTTAGGCCCTTTTTGTTATAAACATCGTATGGATAATTATATAGCTGTGTGCACATATTTACCCTCCTGATGGGGGGTGTAGACCTCCTTGTTCCCCTCTTCTGGAGGTGGGGGAGAGGAATCCCCTGGCTGTGATGGTCCTCCTCGATCAGTGGAGGGTCCAGGCTGCTCCTTCAACTCTTCCTCCTCACCCGTTTGTTGTACAGGAGGAACGGGAACACCTGTAATCACAGAATGTTAAGAATTTAGACAATCAACTCATAAATCATAACAAATGTAAATAAATAAAAAATATATCCTATAGGGAGGGATCTGCATGGGATTCTGATTATCCACACGGTGGATTTGCCTCATTATGTGTTTATATTACATGCCAAAACCAGTTTTACAGATGGGTAAAACTGGCCTAACTTAAAAGGTAGGATGACGTAACAGGGGTTATTTGATGGTATTATGTTGGGTATAATAATTTTTTGGGCTGTCATCGTTATACTGTCTGCCCAGCCACATTTTTTATACAATCGTACCTTTCATATAGCATTTAATTTGTGGTTTATGAGGTTAATTTACTGGGTGAGGTGTGAGTGTATATATATATATATATATATATATATAGTAGAAAGGCACAAGGGACTATAATAGATGGAAGATATGTGTCACCGAGGATCCTGGCCTCGGTGCAGTAGGAGCCACTAGTGCATATGTCCGCAGCAGTTGCTGACGGACACTTTGGTAGTTAGCATAGCTGTGAAAAGCTAATACGGGATGGCTCTTATTGGGGGTAGTCATAGAGTTGGGCGGGTGACTACTCCACACAATCCAGGCCAGGTTTTGAATGGCTTACAAAAGTCAGCCAGCAGGGTCAGGTGGGGATGATTACATGGCTGACGGTGGAGCTCTGGATGGCTGGGTGTTTGTGTTTGGAACTGAGTGAAAGACCAAAGGGTCTCTGCTTGGATACAGAAGACAATGCAAGATACCCTGTGGGATTTATGGTACTGTGCCTTACTTGTGTAGTTGTTTTTTTCTTTAAGTGTCGGCTGGAGTAAGCCGTTAATGCTGCCTGTTGATTGTTTGTGTGCCAACAATAAAGGACACTTGTTATTTTAAGATTTCCCTGGAAAAATGCTTCTGTGTATTTATCTGAAGGCTAGCATTTGTGAATCCCTACAATATATATATACTAGTCAATGACCCGACGTTGCTCGGGTATTTATTCATAGCAATTTTATATTAAATAACAGGGACTTTCACAGTGACCGGCCTTTTAATGTTGAGTTTCATGGTGACTGGCCCTTTAAAAGTGAGTTTCAAGGTGACCGGCCCTTTAAAAGTGAGTTTCACGGTGACCGCCCCTTTAACAGTGACTGACGGTGACCGGCCCTTTAACAGTGATTTTCACGGTGACCGGCCCTTTAACAGTGATTTTCACGGTGACCGGCCCTTTAAAAGTGAGTTTCACGGTGACCGGCCCTTTAACTGTGAACTCCACAGCGACCGTCAGTTTGCAGTTAGGATTTAAGTGGAAGGCTGGCAGGCTTGTATTGGCTAATGCAGTTCATTTTTTTAATATAACTCGGGAACGGTACGTCCTAGAGAGCTGAGATCCCCGCAAGATTTCATTCCAGGTAGCAAGGAATACGTATACCAAGAATCATTGAAATCGATTGTTGCATTTTTGAGGAACATACATAAATACATACATACATACGTATATATATATATATTCTTGAATCCCATGCAAATTGTAGGGGGGGATGTATGTAATGGTCGGGGACTTTGACCTAAATACTTAATCATGTTTGCAGTTTATGTAGATATAAACAATAAGACCTATATATATTTATGTGTGTGAAACGTATGAAATCATCCGGTGACATCATACATCAGTACCGCGCTGGTATAACAATAAATATACAATCTCAGCGAGGTAGAGATGAAACCGGAAGATTTTGTACACGTCACAACAGGTATTAAGTAATCATTTGAAAAGAGATGAAACACGGATGTAGCAGAGGTAACACACATGTTTTATGAGACGTGTTATGTAAACTTAATGCAATTAAATGCGTTACGCTATTTTTTTAAATGGCTTTTGTTTCAAGATTACGGGATGAATTAATAAATTTGAGAGGTGGTGTGTTAACCATACTACATCTGTACAGATTAGCAGCATTACTGAATGTATACATTACTGAGTGTTGTAGAGAGAGATACAAAAATCATGTAAGCATTGTACCTGGGCGTAATCGCTCACTATACTCTTTCACGAGTTCAGGGTGAAGCCGCTTTAGGTCGCAAAATTTCTTCTGGACGGCTTCCTTCTGGTACTTTTTGCCATGTTTCAGATAAAGCTCCGTCCAGTGCAGCCGGACTAGAAGCGCAGCCTAAGGGGAGGCTGACATGAGAGGTTGGGGGGACGAGGGGACAGCAGGGTTAACAGGGAGCTAGAAAGAGGACAGGAATGGGTTAAGGAAGTAGGAGGCCGGGTTAGCGTAGGGGGCGGAGTTTTAATTTTAAAAGAGGAAGAAGCGGGAAAACGGGCACCATTTTAGGTGTAGAAACTCCCACCCACCCTCCCCTTTTTTCTGGTAGGTTGGGGGGGGTTTGGGGTATTTTGGGGGCAGGTTTTGGGTAATTGTTTGTCATAGCAGTCTGGCGGTAGGAGGTCCTGGAAGACGGTGGTAGGGCTTGGTGTTTGTGGATGGGAGGGCCTCAAATGGTGGGGCTGGACTCCCAGGTGTGGAAAGTTGGTTGGTTTCAGTGGGTGACCATCACTCGGTGTCTCCGAGCTGGAGTGATACGGCTGGAGGCAGGGTGGCTTAACCGGGTGTTTGGGGCACCAGATGGAATCTAATCGGGGCTTCTAGGACCTCCTTCGTCAGGGTTTATATATATATTGTTATATATTGTTATATACACTCACCTAAAGAATTATTAGGAACACCATACTAATATGGTGTTGGACCCCCTTTTGCCTTCAGAACTGCTTTAATTCTACATGGCATTGATTCAACAAGGTGCTGATAGCATTCTTTAGAAATGTTGGCCCATATTAATAGGATAGCATCTTGCAGTTGATGGAGATTTGAGGGGTGCACATCCAGGGCACGAAGCTCCCATTCCACCACATCCCAAAGATGTTCTATTGGGTTGAGATCTGGTGACTGTGGGGGCCATTTTAGTACAGCGAACTCATTGTCATGTTCAAGAAACCATTTTTCCAGTCTTCAACAGTCCAATTTTGGTGAGCTCGTGCAAATTGTAGCCTCTTTTTCCTATTTGTAGTGGAGATGAGTGGTACCCGGTGGGGTCTTCTGCTGTTGTAGCCCTTCCGCCTCAAGGTTGTGCGTGTTGTGGCTTCACAAATGCTTTGCTGCATACCTCGGTTGTAACGAGTGGTTATTTCAGTCAACGTTGCTCTTCTATCAGCTTGAATCAGTCGGCCCATTCTCCTCTAACCTCTAGCATCAACAAGGCATTTTCGCCCACAGGACTGCCGCATACTGGATGTTTTTCCCTTTTCACACCATTCTTTGTAAACCCTAGAAATGGTTGTGCGTGAAAATCCCAGTAACTGAGCAGATTGTGAAATACTCAGACCGGACCGTCTGGCACCAACAACCATGCCACGCTCAAAATTGCTTAAATCACCTTTCTTTCCCATTCTGACATTCAGTTTGGAGTTCAGGAGATTGTCTTGACCAGGACCACAACCCTACATGCATTGAAACAACTGCCATGTGATTGACTAGATAATCACATTAATGAGAAATAGAACAGGTGTCCCTAATAATTCTTTAGGTGAGTGTATATATTTATATGGATCTTTACATGTTATGTTTGTATTAATAAAAGGCTGCTGTGGCCATTTAATTCCAACATACGGTGTTGTGTCATTTTTGGTGGGGTTTTAGGGGTGGTATAGGTAGTTGGGGAGTTGATGTTATAAGGTGGGTGTAGAGGACCCGAGGAAAAATCCCCAATAACCCTATCATGACAGATGTTATGATCCCTTCTTTTTCTTTGTGTTTACGAGTGAGATGATATCCCCGCTCCAGAAAGCGCTGAAGGATAAAGATGAAAGCATATAATCCCCATTGTTTTATTATACAAATATAAAAAAAAATATCCTCAACAAATACGCAAAAATGAAGTTACGCCTTTGAAGGGGAAATATTCGATTTAATGTTACGGTTATAAGATCGGATTGTATTGCGATTGTATGTGTGTGGGGTCTGAGCAATCAGATATTAGCCAGCTAAGCTGTGATGTACCTGTCTAGTAAGTAAAGGTACGGTATGGGGTGTAAAGTTGTTTTGCATCCCCGTGGTGCACCCTGGGTAACGCTAAATAAACAAGTCTTTTACAACAAAATTGGCCACAGCACTCTGTTCATAGAATGGCAGGGGTGGGTGCAAGTGCTGCACATGTCAAACGAAGGAGAACAGCAAGAAGCCTGCAAACAACCGGTTCACAGCAGGTATTTCAGCAAACACTGAAAGCTCCGCACATTTGGAAACACGTGGAACGCCAAAGGAAATCAGCTCGAATATTGGGACCGCGTGTGTTACAGCTCCACACAGCCGTGTTCTAACAGAAAGAATAAAGATTCGGTATACCAACCGTATGAAAAATCTTTAACAAAGAAGCAACCTCACTACATAAGGACAGCTCGTGGGACGCCACGAATCGAAGCTGCTAACTGTGAGTAATAGCTGCTCATATCGAGAGCTGAGTAAAATCTGTGCAATCACTGCTTGCTGTTATCTATCAAAAATTTACTCTTGGAAAGATTTAATATAGAAACCGTCTGTGTGCGGTATCACCAACATATACCATCGTATATTGAGAATAACAATATCAATTACTACCATCATCATTTTCTGCCAGATTAATGTGAGTCTGCATAACAAATTATATTCATATTCACGTTGAGGAACTTTGGACTCTCTTTATTTCATCCTTTTTTTTTCTACATGAACATTTTATAAGCCCATTGAACAATTGTGACGATATCAATTGTCGGATCAACATCAGTCAACATTAATTATTGTATTACTGTATCATACAGTGCCAATATTTTAATATTTTATTTTATGCCATATGGTAATCCATGCTAAGATTTTTATACTTATAGTGTTTTATATTGTGTTATTAAATTGGTTAAATTTGGTATTGATTCTGTATGTGACTCCATCTATCAGAGTGCCCATTCACTTTATATACATGTCCTATTCTTGTCCGCAGCTGCGGACAAGAATAGGCATTTCTATAGCGGGTGCTGGCCGGGTGTGTTACGGATCCGCAATTTGCCGGTACGCAACACGGGTACGCAACACACCACGGATGTGTGAATGGACCCTTATTGGGGGGGGGGGGGAGAAAAAAAATTTATAAAAAATAATCAATGTAGTTCTTATTGGCATATAAGAATATTTTGCAACAGTCGATCCACAAATGAATAATTTATGCATTGTTCTAGTGTTGCAAAATATTGTTCTGGCATGCATGCAATATATAATAAAATACAGTACTGTAATACAATATTACTTACAGTTAGAATAATTTTTTCTTCATCCTCATTAAAGGTTTTTCGAACCATTTTTTCGATAAGAATTTATTTTCGGAAGAAAGACAAATTCCAATCCACTCTAGTGTGAACCAAAGTGAAACCGAAACCAGGTCATGTGACGCGATTATGTCATAATATCGCGTTGTTTCATATTTTCGAGTAAAAAAAAATGATCGGGAATTCAAATATAAATAGATGGACTACACCCGTGACCCTACTTCTTTCAATATAGCGAATATTCGAGAGAAAAAAAATTGTAATTTAGAATATATATATTTTTTTCAACTAGTACATATGTTCGGCATACTGCTCCCTGACAAGCGTCCTCGTCACCATAGGAACAACTGTGGGTTAGAATATACCATCGGATCTGAGTGCAGGAAAAACTCAGATCCGATGGTATATTATATAACTCACAGCCGTTCCCATGGTGATGGGGCGCTTGTCGGGGAGCAGTATGCCGATTAAGTGAGATAACAGTACACATCGAAAAAATATATTCTAAATAACGAATATATTCTTAATATTGCTCTAACTTCGTCTTTTAGAATATTCGTAAAATACACATATAGACTGCAATTTAGCTAATATAGTGCTATATTCATTTTTTTTTACAGTGTAAATATTTTCCAAAACTGAAGTGCAGAAGAGGCAAAAAAAAATTAGGCAAAAAAATAAATAAATTATAGCACTATATTAGCTAAATTACAATCTATATGTGTATTTTACGAATATTCTTAATATTGCTCTAACTTCGTCTTTTAGAATATTACGAATATTCTAAAAGACGAAGTTAGAGCAATATTAAGAATATTCGTAAAATACACATATTAGCCTAGCTATAGCCAATATCATAGGAACGTTACATTATACAAGAAAAAGAAAAGAAAAAAATTGCACGATTAGTTTAAGCGCATGTTATTCGAGATAACAGAAATAATTATGAATATTCGATTTCGACGAATATAATACGAATATTCAATCGAATATTCGCGAAATATCGCGAAATCGAATATGGCACCTCCCGCTCATCACTAATCAGCACTCCATGTCACATTTCTCCCCCTCCATGTCACATCCCCCCCATGTCAAATCACCTATGTCACATCAGCCCTCAAATTTCTCCCCCTCCATCCATGGTGTCACATTTCCCCCCCTATCCATGTTGCCATATTCCCCCCTTCCATCCATGTTGTCGCATTTCTCCCCCTCCATCCATGTTGTCACATTTCTCCCCCCTCCATCCATGTTGTCACATTTCTCCCCCCTCCATCATGTCCATTTCACCCCCCCATGCCACATACATTTCTCCCTGCGGGCTGCACAGACAGACTACTCAGAGACATTTGTCCACACAGTTACTCACCAATAACAGCTCCGCCTCCAGTCTCCAGACCTCCGCCCCACAGTCTACACAAGTTCCTGCTGCCTGCTGCCCAGCGGTGCAAGTCAGCAAGTTATGTATTTAAAAAATGAAAAATAAATTAAAAAAATTATCTGTTTAAACACACCTTGTTTTTTTTATTAACCCTTTCAATATTAACCTATCAATGTTTTTATATATAGTATAACTTTATTAACCCATTCTACATGAAACCTACTCAATGTCATCTCATACATATTACAACCTCCTTTCTATTTCTAACTTGCCTATCACTAAAAGCTTACTCTCCATACATCACTTTCCCATAAATATACAGACAAGATACAAGCTTTAACCGGTATATTGTCAGACCCATGAACTGGTAATAGTTCATTTTATTTATTCTCTTCAATGCATTATCCTCTTTGAAATTCTGGACAATTTCTAAATAAACCTTTTTCTCTATATTACCTTGCTTGCTATGAACATAATGCTTGTCTGATTAGTGCTGGTGCCAGCTTTTATACTTTTATTGGTTCATTCTCCTTCTTATTTGTTTTTCGGAGAGCTTAAAGGGCTTCTGTCACCCCACTAAACAGTTTTTTAGTGGGCATACCCGGAATACATAATCTAATTAATCATTTCGGTTCAGTAGATTCTGTTAAAAACGTACTTTTAAAATATGCAAATTACCTTGCTACCAGCAAGTAGGGCGGCTACTTGCTCGTAGCAGCCGTATCCTCCTATCCTAAAGACGCCCCCTCCGCATGTTGATTGACAGGGCCAGCGAACGGGATCGTCCTCTGGCTAGCCCTGTCTGCTATCAAGATCTCGCACCTGCGCCGTAACGGTATTCAGTCGGCGCAGGCGCACTGAGAGGCGGACCTCGCTCGGCCGCTCCATCCTCAATGCGCCTGCGCCGATGACGTCATCGAGTACACCCATCTCTTCCGGGTGTACTCAATGACGTCAACGGCGCAGGCGCATTGAGGATGGAGCGGTCGAGCGAGGTCCGCCTCTCAGTGCGCCTGCGCCGACTGAATACCGTTACAGCGCAGGCGTGAGATCTAGTGTAGGGTAACATAAAAATATGATTATGCCAGACAGATGACTATTTATTTTTTAATATTTATTTTATTATATTATGTGGAGAATATCTTTTTTTTTCTGTTGGTTGTTTTTTTTGGTTATTTTTTTGGGGGGGTTTTCGTTCTATAGCCTCCTATGCACAGCATCCCGCTCTGCCAGGTTTTACAGACTATCCGTCATCTGATGGTCCATCTGTAGCCTCCTCCTGTCACTACACCGGGGCGCACATCTGTAGCGTCATTATATAACTGGGATCATAGAGTACCAAATACATTCTGAAGCTTGTTCTCTCCTCCATGTGCTGAGTGATCAGAACACAGTGCTTCATCATATATGGTCAGCATACACTAGGAGGCCGCTCTCTGTTCCTTGATGAAATGTTGTTTTGAGTGAGTGTGCAGCGCGTCACCAACAAAGACCCCGCGATCTTGCACTCAGCGTTGTTCTGGACGCTTTGTCTGTCATTACTGCCCAGCACTTCTGCATTCTTTGAATTCATGGTGGTCAACTAGGATAGTCCAGCATTTCCTCATGGAGTAAGGATCGGCTTCGCATCACAGTGACAGGCAGCACATCTCCGGCCCTGGCAAGTAATCAGCACTTCTCTCACAACGCTAGTAATAGGTAACAGGCAGGGCGGTAAGGTGACGGCAGTATATGGAGGCATTATATGTAATTAAGCAGTGCTGCCCTTGCATCGGTAGTAATAGGCAGCAGGCAGGGTGGTAAGGTAACAGCACTACATGGGGGCATTATATCTATGGAGGGCACTACATTTATGGAGTTATTTAGAGAGAGCATTATATCTACTGAGGGCACTACAGGGGGCATAATATATACTGGGGGCACTGCGGAGGGGCATTATAATTACCGGTGGCAAGGCAGGGGCATAATGGACGATGATGAATCTCAGGTACATTCTGCTATGAATGCTGAGTATCCGCTCAGGGAGGTCATGCTGTGTAACATGTTGGAGACTGAACATTGTTTCATGATATGTTATACATTGCTTGGTTTATTTCCCTGTATGCCTATGTATTTGAAGTATTGAGTCTGACCACTAGATGTCACTATACACAAATACTCTATCATAATGTTCCATGTGTTGACTATCTGTTATTGCATTTTCCTGTTATCTATGGTTGTTGTTCTTCTACATCTCCTGTGCTAACATGAGCACCATGCTCTCTGCCGTATGTCTCTTCAATACAAATGAATCCTAGTAAACTACAGCCATCCATATATGTCTGATTATTCTCTGCATCATCTGCACCAGCCAACATAGGTTATGGGCCCAGACAACGTGAATCATCAGACAGTCGGAACAGAGGCCTAGTCTTCATCTGCACACCATCTTTGATCAAGCTGCGGAGGAAATCTGCTCTGAGGTATCCAGGTGCTTGGAATACGAGCAAGGTACATTAAACATGGCTAGCAGCGGGGATCTTAAACTGGGGATCACTAAGCTAAATAGTGACAACTACCAGATGTGGAAGTTCAAGATGGAGATGTTGCTGAGCAAAGATGACACATGGGATGTCCTCACCACAGACAGGCCGGATGTAGACAACCAGGAGTGGGATAAGAAAAACAGACAGGCAAGAGCCACAATAGCCCTACTGGTAGAAGATGAACAGCTTATCCACATAAAAGGGGAAGATACCGCCAAAGGTATGTGGAATGCACTCCGTAGATTACATGAGAGCTCTAGCTTAAACAACAAGTTATATTTACTAAGGAAGCTATATCAGTCAAAACTGACTCCAGAAGGGGATATGCAAGAACATATAAGAAGCGTGCTGGAGATTGTTGCACAAGTCAGGGACCTCGGAGAGGAGATCAAAGATAACCATGTGACAGCAATACTTTTATGCAGCCTGCCAGAGTCATACAACCCTCTGATTAATGCATTAGAGACAAGATCTGAAGCAGAACTCACATTACAGTTGGTGAAATCTCGACTTTCAGATGAATACAAGCGCAGAAAGGAGCAAACTTCTCACAGGCAAGAGAGCGATACAGGAGCAGCACTTAAAGCGACAGACACTAAGATGCCAAACTGGAAGGCCAAACTATGTTTCCGGTGTAACAGGGCTGGGCATTTCAAGCGCGACTGTCCATTGTGGAGGAATGAGCAGAGGGAAAAAGATCCCAATCAGGCACTCATAACCATGATGAAAAACAGCGACCAAGCAGCGTGGCACGGAACTTTTAAAGTGACAGATGCTGTCACCAACCATAAATGGTATATAGATTCTGGAGCAACAAGTCACATGACCAACGATAGAGAATTCTTTGTAGAGCTCAATCCAGACAAGAAAGAAACCATATATCTTGCAGACGGGAGTTGCACAACTGCTGGAGGTCTTAAACATGGACTTTGAAACAAAAGATCTAGGTGATGTCAAACACTTCCTAGGCATGCAGATAGAAAGAGAAGAAGATGGTAGTTTTCTTATTAACCAGAGTCACAAAATACAGGAAGTAATTGAAACTTTTGGGCTCAATGATGCCAAACCAGTCAACTCGCCTATGGAGACAAATTATCTTAAAGAATTAAACAACTCAATTAACCCCTTGCAAGATGACTCACAATTCAGAAGAGCAATGGGGAAGTTACTATACATTGCTACAGTGGCAAGGCCAGTCAGGCCGGACATGGAGCAGAGCGTTAGGGGGAGGCCGCTCATGAAGAGGATTGGCGTGAGGGGACAGACAGGTAAAGGGTTAAGGGCCGGAGGAGGGGTTAGGTGTTGGCGCGTGTCGCCATGCGAACGGGGGAGGGGTTATGCGGCAGAGCGAGGGGGAGGCGGTGTTAGTGGCATTCGGCCAGGCGAGACGAACGGAGCAGCATGGCGGCACAAGCGTGGTCTGTAGAGGAGATGCTGGAACGGCTGCGCAGGGAGGCGGAGGTGCGGGGGCCTGGCTGGTTGCTGGAGCAGGTTGGTGCTGGTGTCTTAGGGCCTGCTCCTGCAGCTACCCCCAATGTACGGGCGGTCCGGCCGCGGCGGGGCGTCCCACCGGCGCGCCTTAGTCCGGAAAGTACTCCCAGGGTCCGGCGCCGAGTCGGGAGCCCCTCAAGGGACCCTCCGCGGCGGAGAGGGTCCGCCCGGTCTGCAGCGAGGCCCTCTCGTCACGGGAGGAATCCCACCACACGGCGGGACCCGGAGCAGAGCGGGACGTCCCTTCCCCCGCTCTCTGCTGCCAGTTCTGGGGATGCAGGACCAGGAACGGTGGACCGGCCCAGCCCAGGTCCCAGCGGGCGGTCTACTCGGCTGTGTGAGGACTTCCAGGTGGTGCGGGCTGCGCGGTGTGTGGATGAAGAGCCGTGCAGGCCCAGCGAAGTTCCAGGCGACGGGGGAGCCGTGTCAGCATGCCGGAGGCCTGCCAGCGTTGTCCAGAGGGCCGTGCCAGTCGTCCAGGAGGAGTTACCGTCGACGTCCAGGAGCAGCGCAGAGGGAGAGTCCATGCGGCGGGAGTCAGGATTGGCGGCAGCGGGAGTCACAGCGCCCGTGGTGCCTGGTGAGCTTGCTTTGGGTCCCTTGTTAGCGCAGGGCTTCCCGGCGGGGGGTGCTGGGGGGGGGGGTGGCCATGGGGGATTTAGGAAAAGGATTGGGGCAGTTGTTGGGGGGGTTGGCGGGTTGGTTGGCAGGGTTGGGGGCGGGTGGGGTGTCTCCGTTGCCGGCGTGGGGGGTGCCGGCGGGACCGGTGGCGGGGTCGTGCGGGGGTGCGGTGTCTGTGGAGACTCAGGCTGGGGGGGAGGAGGAGGTGCAGAGGTTGGATGATCGGGCGCGTGGGGAAGTGTATGTGTGCTTTGAAGGGCCGTTGGGGGCCCATTTGAAGCAGGAGGTTAAGGAAAAAATCTGGAAAGGGGAGTATGTGGAGATATTTTCACTGCTCCCGTTGGAAAGGTTTGATTTGGATAGGGGTAAGAAGGATGAGGGGAAAAAGGAGGAGGAGGAGAAGCGGCGGCATAGGTTGATTCCCCGCACATTTGCTAATTGGCTGCAGGCGTTTGCCATATTGGCAAGTGTGATTGGCGAGCGGTCCCCGGAATGTTGTTCGGCGTTGTTTTGCTACCAGGATGCTATAGGCGAGGCGTATCGGGTGTATGGCGGGGTGGGGTGGCTTCGCTATGACGAGCAGTTTCGGCAGCGGAAGGCGGTGAGGTCGGATATTCGGTGGGACCACAAGGACATTGGATTGTGGTTGAAGGTGACGGCACCACCTAGGGTGGGGCAGTCCTTTCGGGGGGAGCCCGGAGGGTCGTCTTCGGGTGCCTTGGCGGCGGCTTCAGCTAAAGGGTTGTGTTTCCTCTTTAATGAGGGGAGCTGCAGATTCGGTGCTAAGTGCAAGTTTAAGCACAAATGCACGGGGTGTGGGGGGGCCCATGGAGTTAGTCGGTGCTTTAAGGGGGGTAGACAGAGGGGCGGTGATGGCGCTGGAAAAGGGGCGGACGCCGGTGCGGGTGGAAGAGATGCAGGGGTTCCTAGATAGGTACCCGGATCGGGCGGCGGCCAGGTTGTTGGGGGATGGTTTTAGGTTTGGTTTCCGCATTCCTTCGGTGGTAACGGCGGGGCCTAGGGTTCATAAAAATCTTAGGTCTGCGCTTGATCATGCTGAGGTGGTGACGGATAAGTTGAGGAAGGAGGTGGAGTTGGGGCGAATGGCGGGTCCTTTTAGGGCGCCGCCGATTCCGGACCTTATGGTGTCTCCGCTCGGGGTGGTGCCAAAAAAAGAGCCGAACAAGTTTCGGCTCATCCATCATTTGTCTTACCCAAAGGGGGCGTCGGTCAATGATGGTATAGATCCCGAACTTTGTTCGGTGGTGTATACCTCATTTGATGCGGCTGTGCGCTGGGTGCGACGGTGTGGGCGGGGTACGTTGTTGGCGAAGGTTGATGTTGAGGCGGCGTTTCGGCTGCTTCCGGTTCATGTGGAGAGCATGGGTTTGTTGGGTTGTTGTTGGGAGGGGGAGTATTTTGTGGATCGGTGTTTGCCGATGGGGTGTTCTCTCTCGTGTGCGTACTTCGAGACGTTTAGCTCTTTTTTGGAGTGGGTTGTGCGGGAGGTTTCGGGTTGTTCCTCGGTTATTCATTACTTAGATGATTTTTTGTGCCTGGGGCCGGCGGGTTCTCGGGTGTGTTCGTTGTTGTTGCACACGGTGCAGTCTGTGTTTGCGCGTTTTGGGGTGCCGTTGGCGGGGGAGAAGACAGTGGGTCCGGTGACGGAATTATGCTTCCTGGGGATTGTGATAGACACGGTGGGGATGGAGTGTCGGCTCCCGGAGGACAAGTTGCGTGATTTACGGCAGGAGATTGCTAGGGCCATTGGGAGGGATAAGATTAGGTTGAGGGATTTACAGTCGTTGTTGGGGAAGCTTAATTTTGCATGTCAAATTATGCCGATGGGTAGGATTTTTTGTCGGAGGTTGGCTGCGGCTACTGCTGGGGTGTCTGCGCCTTATCATTTCGTTCGGTTGCGGAAGGAGTTGAAAGGGGATTTGAGGGTTTGGGCGGAGTTTTTGGGACAGTATAATGGGCGGACGTTGGTGATGGGGGAAGTTTGCGATTCTGCGGATTTTGAGTTATATACGGACGCGGCCGGCGGTGCTGGCTTTGGCGCGTATTGTCAGGGGCAATGGTGTGCGGGCGGGTGGCCGGAGTCTTGGGTGGTGCGGGGTTGGGTGAGGAATGTTGCTTTGTTGGAGTTGTTTCCCATTGTGGTGGCGGTGGTGTTGTGGGGGGGACAGTTTGAGAATAGGAAGGTGCGTTTTCATTGCGATAACTTGGGGGTAGTTCAGGCTATCAACAGTTTGTCGGCGTCTTCTCCTCCAGTGGTGCGGCTTTTACAGTTTTTGGTATTGCGGTGCTTGTCATTGAATGTGTGGTTGGTGGCGGAGCATGTCGCGGGTGTGTCTAATGCTGTGGCGGATTCTCTTTCTCGTTCACAGTGGGAGCGGTTCCGGCTTCTAGCGCCAGAAGCGGAGTTGGAGGGTCTGGAGTGTCCGGCATGGCTGTGGGGGATCTTGGAGGAGAGGTGATGGGGTTGCTTAGGGATTCGCTGAGCCCGGGTACGTGGAGGGAGTATGGTAAGGCGTGGGGCATCTGGGAGGAGTGGATTGGGGGCTGGGGAGTCGGGGAGGAGGATGGGGGTGTTAAGATGGTGATGTTGCTGGGGCATTTGAAAGGTGAGGGTTGGTCGGTGTCTAAGGTGAGTCGTTTTGTGGCAGGGGTGGCGTTCGGTTTCAAGATGCGGGGCATGGTGGATTTGACGAAGGGGTTCTTAGTGCGACAGGTGTTGAGAGGGTGGCGTAGGGGGGCGGGAAAAGTGGCTGATTGGCGGAGGCCGGTGTCTTTGAGTTGCTGATGCGGTTGGGCGAGGAGTTGAGCGCGGTCTGTAGTTCTGGGTGGGAGTTGAGGTTGTTTAGGGCGGCGTTTGCGTTAGCGTTTTTTGGGGCGTTCCGGTTGGGGGAATTGGTGTGTGGTAGTGTCAACCGGGCGGGGGGGTTGGCGAGCGAGGATGTGGAGTGGGGTGGGGACCAGGTTGTGGTTCGGATTCGTAGGTCGAAGACTGATCAGGAAGGCAGAGGGCAGCGGTTTGCGTTGTTTCCGGTTCCAGGGTGTGGCATGTGCCCGGTTAGGTGCGTGGGGGAGTATCGGGTGGGTGTTGTGCGGGATTCACTGCCGTTTTTCCGGCATGCGGATGGTTCCTTTTTGTCCAGGTTCCAGTTTGTTGCGGTTTTCCGGAAATGTTTGAGGGCATTGGGGGTTCGGGAGACGGAGTATTCCGGGCACTCATTTCGGATCGGCGCTGCGACTGAGGCGGCCAGGTTGGGGGTCAGTGATGAGGTCATTATGAGGATTGGGCGCTGGGAGTCGGTGCGGTTTCGGTCTTATGTTAGGCTGGGTTTTTTGGAGTAGGGGCACAGTGCTAGGGGTTGGTGTTAATTGTGTTTTTGTTTGTTTGCAGGTTTGCCGGCGGCTTTGGTGTGGATTCTAGGTCATTCCTACGTCTTTTGGGGGGCGCTCCGGGCGGATGTGCGGCCGCATGGTCGGCAGCTGGGGTTGAGTGCTGAGGTGGCTACGGTGAGGTGGTTGGGGGTTAGAGGGATGCTTTGGGGGGGGGTGTTGCGGGAGGTACAGAGGTTTGCTCGGTTGGATAGGGCCCCGGATGTGTTGGTGCTTCATGTTGGGGGTAATGACTTGGGTAGGCGCCCTTTTCGGGAATTGATACGGGATGTTAAATTTGACTTGTTGAGGATCTGGGCGTTGTTCCCTGGGGTGGTTACGGTTTGGTCGGACATCGTGCCACGTAAGTCGTGGAGGGAGGCGCGGTCCGTGGAGAGCATTAATAAGGCTAGGATTAAGGTGAATAGGGCGGTGGGCCGATTTATGGCAAGGAATGGGGCTGTGGCGGTGCGGCATGAGGAGTTGGAGAAGGGTGTTGGTGCATTTTGGAGGATGGATGGGGTGCATTTGAACGCGGTAGGGACGGATTTGTGGTCATTGGGGATTCAGAATGGAGTGGAGATAGCGTTACAAATGTGGAGGGACGCGCAGGTTTGAGGAAGTCAATCTGCGCGTTCTTGGAGGCGGGGGAGGTCCTGGAAGTGGAAAAAGATGGTGGTATCTGAGGATGGGAGGGCCCCGCGGGAGGGGCTGGACTCTCATGGAGGAGCTGGGATTAACGAACTAGGCGTCCATCAGTTGCTGCCTCCGAGCTGGGTTCAACGGCTGGGGGCAAGATGGAGTCGCAGGGTTTTTTCCCGGTGTTTAGGAGGCTATTGGGGCTTCTAGGACCTCCCTCGTCATGGGTTAAGTTATGTTAATTTATGTTAATTATGTTATGTATTTATTTAATAAACGGCTGCTGTGGCCGATTAAATCCAAGCAGTAGCGTTGTGTGGTTATTTATGGGAGGGGAGAAAAGAAGCAGGTAGTAAGAATTAAAAGAACCGAACGAGTAGCCAATTCCCTCTTCAAGTCAGGCCGGACATGGAGCAGAGCGTTAGGGGGAGGCCGCTCATGAAGAGGATTGGCGTGAGGGGACAGACAGGTAAAGGGTTAAGGGCCGGAGGAGGGGTTAGGTGTTGGCGCGTGTCGCCATGCGAACGGGGGAGGGGTTATGCGGCAGAGCGAGGGGGAGGCGGTGTTAGTGGCATTCGGCCAGGCGAGACGAACGCCCACCCGCCCGACCCTAGTTGGGAGGTTTATTAATAAAAAATAAAAAAAAATAAAAAAGAAGGAAAAGAGAAATGTGGTTGTCGCGGCAGTCGAGGAGGCGGGGGAGGTCCTGGAAGTGGAAAAAGATGGTGGTATCTGAGGATGGGAGGGCCCCGCGGGAGGGGCTGGACTCTCATGGAGGAGCTGGGATTAACGAACTAGGCGTCCATCAGTTGCTGCCTCCGAGCTGGGTTCAACGGCTGGGGGCAAGATGGAGTCGCAGGGTTTTTTCCCGGTGTTTAGGAGGCTATTGGGGCTTCTAGGACCTCCCTCGTCATGGGTTAAGTTATGTTAATTTATGTTAATTATGTTATGTATTTATTTAATAAACGGCTGCTGTGGCCGATTAAATCCAAGCAGTAGCGTTGTGTGGTTATTTATGGGAGGGGAGAAAAGAAGCAGGTAGTAAGAATTAAAAGAACCGAACGAGTAGCCAATTCCCTCTTCATGACATAGCCACAGCAGTGGGATTCTTATGCAGAAAAGTATCCCAGCCAACCCAGATGGACTGGAACGCAGCAAAAAGGATCATACGCTATTTGAAGGGAACAATAGACTTTAAACTAAAACTTTCATCAACAGGGAAAAGTGGTCTGACTGGATATGTGGATGCAGACTGGGCAGGTGACCCCAGTGATCGGAAATCCACCAGTGGACACCTGTTTCTATTCAAAGACGGGCTGATCAGCTGGACCACCAGAAAACAGTCCACAGTGACACTGTCCTCCACCGAAGCAGAATATGTGGCCGCATCACAAGCAGGGCAAGAGGTAATCTGGTTGAGACAATTGCTGGAAGATCTAGAACACAACCAGACAGAGTCCACGCCAATCTATGAGGACAATTAAGGATGTATAGCACTCGCACAGACAGAGCGGATAAACCTGAGAACCAAACACATAGATGTGAGATATCACTTCTTAAGAGACTTGCAAGAGCAAGGACAGATGGATCTACGATACTGTCCCACTGAGGAAATGTTAGCAGACATCCTTACTAAGCCTTTGCCTGCAAAGAGACATATGGATCTAACAAGAAGAATCGGTTTGTCTAATTAAGCACTTCACAATGAGAAGGGGTGTTGGAGACTGAACATTGTTTCATGCTATGTTATACATTGCTTGGTTTATTTCCCTGTATGCCTATGTATTTGAAGTATTGAGTCTGACCACTAGATGTCACTATACACAAATACTCTATCATAATGTTCCATGTGTTGACTATCTGTTATTGCATTTTCCTGTTATCTATGGTTGTTGTTCTTCTATATCTCCTGTGCTAACATGAGCACCATGCTCTCTGCTGTATGTCTCTTCAATACAAATGAATCCTAGTGTAACCCTGTGAAGTTACACAGGCTGCATTATCTGAAATGCCCAGTAGATGGCAGATGGACTCAGTATGCTGTTAATAAAACATTGAGCATTGGTCACATGATTGTGACATCATCGTAGGTCCTGGAGCTTTCTGGAAGTTACTACATGCTCAGCCAGAGAAAGGACATGTTGTGAGAGACTGCAGCACAGAGATGGAACCTTGCTGAGAGAACCTGCTTCACCCAAGATCACACCTGCTGAGAGAGGGGCCTGCTGGCAAAGACAAGCGCTGAGTCCAGACGTCTGGTGAATCCAGTGAGAGGAGACTGCTGCTGACTGACCTGGCTAATCGTGTTGTGAGGGTAAGCCAAACCTCTCCCTGTATCACCACAGGGCACCTGTCTCCTCACTCACAGTAAAGACTCTGAGGTCCAGTGACGGACATTACACAGCTCAGGCTGCTTCAGTGACCCTGCAGAGCAGGACTTATAAGGGCCCCAACTCTCCCATGTGCACCAACGGCCACTAGGGCGAAGATAAGCGGGTGGGACACAGGCGTGCTTGTGGGTGGGTGAGGAAAATCCACATTGCATTGTTACCTGTATTACTCTATTGTATTTTCTTATGTATGTTGGTTAATTTGCTGCTTACTATATAAAGTAAACTCCAGTTAGGCTGTGTCAGTCTCATTGCACTAAGTATGTTCCCAGTGGGACCCCACATCCCTACCCCGGATGCTCCACTGGGTGGAGGCACTGCCGCAGACATGTACCCCAGCTCCCAGATAGCGGAGGCTCAGGATCCGCCTGTCAGGCATAGTGAGTTAACTAGGTTTAGGGACCCCAAAGACACTAGGGGGCGCCCTCAAAACCCCGTTACATGTGGAGGCACTGCTGAGATGAACTGGGGTACTACCAGTGAGAATAAGTTAAGTCCTCAGGCCACTCCCTCTTTTGCAAAAGAGTGGGCCCAGCAAAGAAATGTACCATTACAGCAAGCTGTGATGTTATGCAAAGTCCCATCCTGCTGTGAGATGAATCACGTCATCTTGTGTGTAGAAATTCGACTGGGAATAGAAATGTCGACCGTCAGGGATATCCTGCAGGATTCCGGAGGCCAAACTTACATGTTAATATATTGTCATACGGACTTGGGAGACCATGAGATGCCTACCAACATTCATTTATATGGAGCCCCAGATGAAGGATGCTCCTTAGTGTACGCTCTCCTTGATAAGAAAGAAAGGGTCTCACTGCAACAACCCTTTAAATTAGAACAGAGAGATTATGTCACAGAAAATTATTCTAAGCTCCTGACTCCCATCCCCGGAAAGACCGGAGCCATTCCTAAACAAGCTGCCCATCCTCCTAGAGGACAGGGGATGATTACTCCTAAAGCAGAATCTCATCCATCTACAGCATTACTGAAACCAGACAACCCTGAAGTACGCACCCTGCCTACAGGAGGTAGTGATGTATCCGACATACTACAGAAACTCTCAGAAGCCATAGTGACGGCAAACCACACTCATAGTTACCGCAAACTAAAGGTGTTTTCTGGGAATCAGCCTGTTCCTTCAGGAGAAGAGCCTTTTGAGGTCTGGAAGGATAATGCAATGCAGTTGTTGGAGGAATGGTCTTGTACGGATACCATAAAGAAACAGCGGTTGGTGGAGAGTCTTCGTTTTCCCGCTACAGACATGATAAATCTGTACAAGGGAGTAAATGGGCAAGCTACTGTGCACGACTATCTACAAGTTTTACAGGATGCTTATGGGAGATCAGAAGATTTGGATGATCTGTTGGTTAAGTTCCTAGCCACTAAGCAGAAGGAGCATGAAAAAGCCACTGACTATATCAACCGGTTACAGCTATCAGCTTGGAAAGTTATTCCATAAAGGAGCAGTCACTGCCTCTGAGTTGGATGCTCGGCTATCTAAGCAAATTCAGAGAGGTGGTTTGACCAATAATCCAGTTATGATTCTGCTGAGAGCCAAGTTGGATGATAAAGTTCTGCCTTATTCCACATTAATAAATACAGCCAGGAGATTGGAAGATCAGACGTGTCCACCCCTACAGAAGGAGAAAGAGGATACAGAACTGTCAGCTCTTAGGAAGAAGGTGGCTGAATTGGAGCTCTTATGCAAATCACCACCAGAGAGAGCAGATCCTCCCCCTGGAAGTGGGGGGCAACACAGGAAGACTCAGAAAAAACTGTTTCCTGAGGATTCACCCCGCCGAGGGGACTGCTTTAAATGTGGAAAGTCAGGGCATTTTCAGCGGGAGTGCCCTGCGAATTCCATGGAGGTGGATGTGGAGGTGCTGGCAACCGAGCTTGAGGAGACTCAAATGACCAGGTCTTACAAGCGACGGAAGACCCGGCCTACATATAGTTTATCTGTAGGGGCCAAGATTGGGCCAAAATCTTTGATACACGTGCAAGTAGAAGGAATTCATGCTTCAGCATTACTAGATACAGGTTCTCAAGTCACCATTATCTACAGAGACTTCTATGAACGTCATTTGAAACACATTCCTATGGAACCTGCAGGAGAGTTTCAGCTATGGGGCGTTGGGTCTCAAGCTCAACCTGTGGAGGGATGCATAAAAGTGACCATAACTATTCCCCAGTTAAACACCGGGATGATATGTCCTATGGAGCTGGAAGTTTTGATATGCCCTGCAGCCAAGAAAGTGTGTGCCCCAATAATATTGGGTACTAATGCAAAGATGGTACAGGATGTATTCAAGGCCTATCTGACCGAAGTGGGAGACGTCTCCTTAGACCGATTGATGGAGGTCAGCCCTGTCCTAGGAAAAGAGTGTAGACGACTAGCCCTTGAAACAAAACCAGGGTCGTGCCACTATTCAGGAACAGAATCTGCATTTGTGAAGCCTGGTGAGACCAAAACCTTACGAGCCATAGCCTCAATGCACCATGAAATGTTGGGGGGAACTGGACAATACCTTATTGAGTCTCTGCCTGAAGAGGATCAGAAGAAGGGGTGGACTCTCATACCTGAGGTAAAAGATTGGCGAAAAAGGTGGTGTCGGAGCTTTCCTGTGATGGTACAGAATTTAACCCCCACAGAAATCCGGATTGATCGTCATCAAAAGATTGGTGTGATACACCTTTTAGATCAAGTTTCGTCCATCATGTCTGTGAGTGCAGAACAGAAGGATCATGTGAAAGCACCTTTAGATTTTGATCTAGAAGATTCTCCTCTACCACAGCAGTGGAAAGACAGCCTTCGTTCAAAACTGGCCACCCGAGAGGGAGTGTTCTCCAGAGCAGAGATGGACGTGGGGTGTTCTAAGAGTGCCACCCATGCTATAAGACTTGCTGATCCTACTCCTTTCAGAGAAAGGTCAAGAAGAATACCCCCTCGAGATGTGGAAGATGTCCGGGACATACTCCAGCAGATGGAAGGAGCAGGCATCATCACAGAGTCCCGGAGCCCCTATGCCTCACCTATTGTGGTAGTGAGGAAAAAGAATGGTTCAGTTCGGCTATGTGTGGACTACCGTACTCTGAACAAGAGGACTGTGCCAGATCAGTACACTTTGCCCCGGATAGAGGATCTTCTGAACGCCCTATCTGGCAGCCAGTGGTTCAGTAGTGCTTGACTTGAGGTCTGGATATTATCAGGTACCCATGAAGAAGGAGGATCAGGAAAAGACAGCGTTCATCTGCCCTTTGGGGTTCTTCCAGTTTACCAGAATGCCACAGGGAGTCACAGGAGCTCCTGCTACTTTTCAGAGGCTGATGGAGAAAACTGTGGGGGATATGAATCCCAAAGAGTGTCTAGTGTATCTAGATGACCTAATTGTCTTCGGGAAGACACCAGAGGAGCATGAACAAAGATTGCTAAAGGTGTTGGATCGACTTCAAGCTGAAGGCCTGAAGCTATCAGTGGACAAATGCCGATTTGCCCAGAACTCTGTCACTTATGTGGGGCACATAGTCTCCGCTGAAGGAGTAGCCACAGATCCTGCTAAAATTGAAGCAGTGTTGAATTGGCCAAGACCAAATAACATCAGTGAGTTGCGGTCCTTTCTCGGATTCTGTGGTTACTACCGAAGGTTCGTGAAAGACTACTCAAAGATTGCTCGGGAGTTACATGACCTACTGAATATTACCTCTGACGTAAAGGGTGCTAAGGCACTATATCCTAAAGACCCCTTTGGAGAAAAATGGACTTCAGGATGTGAAGATGCCTTTCTGACATTGAAGAAGAGACTTACAGAAGCTCCTGTCTTAGCCTATGCAGACCCTGAGAAACCATATATCCTCCATGTGGATGCCAGTATGGAAGGCCTAGGGGGTGTATTGCACCAAAGTTATCCAGAAGGATTGAGGCCGGTGGCTTATATAAGTAGAAGTCTTACAGGAGCAGAGAAGAACTATCCAGTCCATAAATTGGAGTTTCTGGCACTCAAGTGGGCCATCGTGGATAAGCTGCATGACTATTTGTATGGAGCAACATTCGAAGTAAGGACTGACAACAATCCACTTACCTACATCCAGACTACAGCTAAGCTGGATGCCACAGGACATAGGTGGTTGGCTGCCTTGTCAAGCTACAGTTTCAGCCTGAAGTACAAGCCTGGGCCCAAGAATGTCAGCGCAGATGCCCTGTCCCGCAGACCTAGACTCCCTCCTCACCAAGAAGAAGAGGAGTGGGAAGAGATCCCTGGGCCGGGGGTAGGAGCCTTTTGTCAGATGTATGTGGTGGCCGAGAGTCAAGAAGAATTTGCCGAGCTAAGAGGGATAGACTCCATTAGCCACTCTCCAGAAGCCGTGCCTGAGGTGTTCCATGCTCCAGTCATGCTTCAACAGTGGTCCAGTATAACCACAGAAGACAAGAGGAAGGCTCAAGCGCAGGACTGGTATATTGGGATAGTTATCAGAGCCATAAAGACTAAGAATCCTAAATTGCTGACTTCTCTACCTGTGAGTCAAAGAGAATTATACCGAAGAGAATGGAGCCGACTACATCTCGAAGATGGAGTACTCTATAGGGTTGTGAAGTATCATGATCACCCTGACAGAAAACAATTGGTACTACCGCACAGACACCGTGGGATGGTCCTGAGAGCTCTCCACGATCAACATGGGCATCTCGGGGTGGACAAGACCTATGGCCTAGTACAAGATCGGTTCTATTGGCCTCGCATGAGGGAACATGTCGAGCAACATGTAAAGGCATGCAGGAGGTGTATCCAGAGGAAGACCCTGCCTGTGAGAGCTGCCCCTATGGGTCATCTGAAAAGTACGGGACCCATGGATCTTGTGTGCATGGACTATCTCTGCATTGAGAGCGATACAGCGGGAATTGGAAATGTGCTGGTGGTAACGGACCATTTCACCAGATATGCTCAAGCCTTCCCCACTAAAGATCAAAAGGCTGTGACTGTAGCCAAAGTCCTTTGGCAGAAGTATTTTATTCACTATGGACTACCCAATCGGATACACTCTGATCAAGGTAGAGACTTTGAGAGTAAGTTGATCAAGGAGCTGTTGGACATGTTGCAGGTGCAGAAGTCCAGAACCACACCTTATCATCCGGAAGGGGATGCACAGCCAGAACGATTCAATAGGACCCTCCTAGATATGCTAGGGGCTCTCAAGCAAGTCGAGAAGCGGTCTTGGAGTAAACATGTGGAAGCCATGGTCCACGCATACAATTGTACAAGGCATGAATCTACAGGGTTCTCACCCTATTTCCTAATGTTCGGAAGAGAAGCTTGATTGCCGATAGATGTCCGTTTAGGAGTGTCTCCTGATGGAACAGATTCAACTTCACACTTTCAATATGTGAGGAACCTCAAACAAAACCTTCATCGGGCCTATGAGTTGGCTACCCAAGCTGCAGCAAAGATGGAAGAACGGAACAAAAGAAGGTATGATTCTAAGGTGAGATATCGGGAAATTCAAGCAGGGGATAAAGTTCTTCTCCGGAATCTAGGTGTGCCTGGAAAACACAAACTGGCTGACAGATGGAAAGATATCCTGTTTGAGGTTGTGTCCAAACTGGAAGGACTGCCAGTGTACAACATTAGGGGCCCGGAGGGCCGAATAAAGGCTTGGCATAGAAACCATCTGCTTCCAGTTGTGTATGCTGATGAAGAGGAAGAGAGTAGTGAAGAACTGGAGGAAAACCCAGCAGAGAGTCCTGGAAATGGGACAGAGGAGACCCCGGGAACTCCCAGTGCAGAGGATCAGTGGTGGTCATCAACCGCAGAAGAAACACAGCAATTGCCTCCTTTAACTCCTGTGGTTTCACCAAGTCCTGAAACCTCTCCTGGGTCACAAAGTTCTCCAAGGTTGAATCCAGAAAGTCCATGTTTTGTGCCTGGAACTTCCCTTAGAGACTCTACTTCGAGGGCAGGAGTCGAAGTTCCACAATTGATGTCCCAAGATCCTCTCCCACAGCGAGAACTGAGACACAGCACCAGAGTGCGGCAACCCCCTAGGGCCCTAGTTTATGATAATATAGGAGAGCCCAGTTATGCCCCGCTGACACAAGCAGCATCTAAAATGGCCACTTTCCTACATGCACTAGCTGAAGTGGTAAATGTTAGCGACTCTTTACCCTAGATAACTAGCTAGCTAGGATGTTACTGTGTTAACTGTACTGTATGTATGCTAAACCTTTTTCTGTTGAGTTTTTGTTAAGCTCCCTGGCTAGGACTTGCCAGTGGAAGGCAAGTATTTTCAAGGGGGAGCATGTAACCCTGTGAAGTTACACAGGCTGCATTATCTGAAATGCCCAGTAGATGGCAGATGGACTCAGTATGCTGTTAATAAAACATTGAGCATTGGTCACATGATTGTGACATCATCGTAGGTCCTGGAGCTTTCTGGAAGTTACTACATGCTCAGCCAGAGAAAGGACATGTTGTGAGAGACTGCAGCACAGAGATGGAACCTTGCTGAGAGAACCTGCTTCACCCAAGATCACACCTGCTGAGAGAGGGGCCTGCTGGCAAAGACAAGCGCTGAGTCCAGACGTCTGGTGAATCCAGTGAGAGGAGACTGCTGCTGACTGACCTGGCTAATCGTGTTGTGAGGGTAAGCCAAACCTCTCCCTGTATCACCACAGGGCACCTGTCTCCTCACTCACAGTAAAGACTCTGAGGTCCAGTGACGGACATTACACAGCTCAGGCTGCTTCAGTGACCCTGCAGAGCAGGACTTATAAGGGCCCCAACTCTCCCATGTGCACCAACGGCCACTAGGGCGAAGATAAGCGGGTGGGACACAGGCGTGCTTGTGGGTGGGTGAGGAAAGTCCACATTGCATTGTTACCTGTATTACTCTATTGTATTTTCTTATGTATGTTGGTTAATTTGCTGCTTACTATATAAAGTAAACTCCAGTTAGGCTGTGTCAGTCTCATTGCACTAAGTATGTTCCCAGTGGGACCCCACATCCCTACCCCGGATGCTCCACTGGGTGGAGGCACTGCCGCAGACATGTACCCCAGCTCCCAGATAGCGGAGGCTCAGGATCCGCCTGTCAGGCATAGTGAGTTAACTAGGTTTAGGGACCCCAAAGACACTAGGGGGCGCCCTCAAAACCCCGTTACACTAGTAAACTACAGCCATCCATATATGTCTGATTATTCTCTGCATCATCTGCACCAGCCAACATAACACTGGGTGGGTTTTGGTAATTACACAGAGAAGGGAGGGGAAGAAGAGCTCTGCTCATGTGTGGGGGGAAAAGGCAGAGATGATACCAGTGCTGAGGGAACGCCCGCAGAGCCTGAGGTGAGAGAGAAGTGCTTGAAAACCAGGTATGATTGAGCATTGCTGAGAGCATGAAAAATGAAGCCAAATCCTTAAAACAAATAAGTGCAATTTTATTTTCTACTGCATTTTAGCCAGATATGAGTTTATGTTTCCATAACCTTTAAAGGGCTATTCCAGTACAAGAAAAAAATACAATGTCCCAGCGGCTGCACGTGCTGTAAATAAATAACAGAATTGATACCCTCCTCACCAACCCTTGCAGCTGTAGTTTTGACTCTGCTCTTGAAATGGTGCAAAATGACCGAGGGTGGAAGCTCAACCGAGGGTGGAAGCGTGCCCGTGAGAAAGCAGGGTTGAAGCGTGCACGTGAGGCAGAATAGTGGAAGTGTGCCCATGACATAGCAGGGTGGAAGCAGTGGGAGATCTCTCTCTTTCTCTCCCTGAGAAGAGAAGCAAACCCTGTTTGCTCCCGGTCTTCTCCAGGGCCATCCTCACACTACAGACTCTTAACAGGTAGAGTCTTCTTCAGGAAGTAGGGCGAGGGTCTAACCTACACCCTGAGCTCCAGAGAGGTGTAAGCCAGGGGAGATAACTCTGGTAGGGATGAGCGAACTCGAACTGTATAGTTCGGGTTCGTACCGAATTTTGGGGTGTCCGTGACACGGACCCGAACCCGGACATTTTCGTAAAAGTCCGGGTTCGGGTTCGGTGTTCGTCGCTTTCTTCGCGCTTTTGTGACGCTTTCTTGGCGCTTTTTGAAAGGCTGCAAAGCAGCCAATCAACAAGCGTCATACTACTTGCCCCAAGAGGCCATCACAGCCATGCCTACTATTGGCATGGCTGTGATTGGCCAGAGCACCATGTGACCCAGCCTCTATTTAAGCTGGAGTCACATAGCGCCGCCCGTCACTCTGCTCTGATTAGCGTAGGGAGAGGTTGCGGCTGCGACAGTAGGGCGAGATTAGGCAGATTAACTCCTCCAAAGGACTTGATTAACTGATCGATCTGCAGCTGTGGATCATTGAGCTGCTGATCCTCAATTGCTCACTGTTTTTAGGCTGCCCAGACCGTTTGTCAGTCACATTTTTCTGGGGTGATCGGCGGCCATTTTGTGTCTTGTGGTGCGCCAGCACAAGCTGCGACCAAGTGCATTTAACCCTCAATGGTGTGGTTGTTTTTTGGCTAAAGCCTACATCAGGGTGAAGCTGTCACACCAAGTGCATTTAACCAGCAATAGTCTGTTCATTTTTGGCCATATACAAAATCAGGGGCAAGCTGCGCCTGTCACCAAGTGCATTTAACCCTCAATGGTGTGGTTGTTTTTTGGCTAAAGCCTACATCAGGGTGAAGCTGTCACACCAAGTGCATTTAACCAGCAATAGTCTGTTCATTTTTTGGCCATATACTAAATCAGGGGCAAGCTGCGCCTGTCACCAAGTGCATTTAACCCTCAATGGTGTGGTTGTTTTTTGGCTAAAGCCTACATCAGGGTGAAGCTGTCACACCAAGTGCATTTAACCAGCAATAGTCTGTTTATTTTTTGGCCATATCCCAGTCTAATTCTGTCACTAAATCCATACCGGTCACCCAGCGCCTAAATACTAGGCCTCAAATTTATATCCCGCTAAATCTGTCCTTAGTGCTGTAGCTGGGCGAGTTATTTAGTGTCCGTTCAAGCACATTTCTTGTTCTGGGTTGAAATACAATTCCCAATTTAGCAATTTCATAATTTAGTGGTTTCTGCTATATCAGAGCTATTTGAAATCTATCCCTAAAAGGGTATATAATATTCAAGGTGCACATTGGGTCATTCAGAATAACTTCACACACACCCGCTACTGTGTATTTCCAAGTCTAATTCTGGCACTAAACCCATACCTGTCACCCAGCGCCTAAATACTAGGCCTCAAATTTATATCCAGCTAAATCTGTCCCTAGTGCTGTAGCAGGGCGAGTTATTTAGTGTCCGTTCAAGCACATTTCTTGTTCTGGGTTGAAATACAATTCCCAATTTAGCAATTTCATAATTTAGTGGTTTCTGCTATATCAGAGCTATTTGAAATCTATCCCTAAAAGGGTATATAATATTCAAGGTGCACATTGTGTCATTCAGAATAACTTCACACACACCCGCTACTGTGTATTTCCAAGTCTAATTCTGTCACTAAACCCATACCTGTCACCCAGCGCCTAAATACTAGGCCTCAAATTTATATCCTGCTAAATCTCTCGTTAACGCTGTCCTGTTGTGGCTGGGAAAGTTATTTAGTGTCCGTCAAAGCACATTTTTTGTTCTGGGTTGAAATACAATTCCCAATTTAGCAATTTAAAAATTTAGTGGTTTCTGCTGTATCAGAGCTATTTGAAATCTATCCCTAAAAGGGTATATAATATTCAAGGTGCACATAGGGTCATTCAGAATAACTTCACACACCCGCTACTGTGCATTTCCAAGTCTAATTCTGTCACTAAACCCATACCTGTCACCCAGCGCCTAAATACTAGGCCTCAAATTCATATCCAGCTAAATCTGTCGTTAGTGCTGTAGCTGGGCGAGTTATTTAGTGTCCGTTCAAGCACATTTCTTGTTCTGGGTTGAAATACAATTCCCAATTTAGCAATTTCATAATTTAGTGGTTTCTGCTATATCAGAGCTATTTGAAATCTATCCCTAAAAGGGTATATAATATTCAAGGTGCACATAGGGTCATTCAGAATAACTTCACACACACGCTACTGTGCATTTCCAAGTCTAATTCTGTCACTAAATCCATACCGGTCACCCAGCGCCTAAATACTAGGCCTCAAACGCAGCCGCCTGTCTACAGCCAATGTGGACAAGCTGACGTTCATAAAAATGAACCAGGCATGGATCCCACAGGATCTGTCCGTCCCTTGTCCAGATTAGACATTAACTACCTCCCCTTAACCATATATTATTGGACTCCAGGGCACTTCCTCATTCAATCCTATTTTTATTTTCATTTTACCATTATATTGCGAGGCTACCCAAAGTTGAATGAACCTCTCCTCTGTCTGGGTGCCGGGGCCTAAATATATGCCAATGGACTGTTCCAATGTTGGGTGACGTGAAGCCTGATTCTCTGCTATGACATGCAGACTGATTCTCTGCTGACATGAAGCCAGATCCTCTGTTACGGGACCTCTCTCCTCTGCCTGTGTGCTGGGCCTAAATTTATGAAAATGGACTCTTACAGTGGTGGGTGACGTGAAGCCTGATTCTCTGCTATGATATGAAGACTGATTCTCTGCTGACATGAAGCCAGATTGTCTGTTACGGGACCTCTCTCCTCTGCCTGGGTGCTGGGCCTAAATATATGCCAATGGACTGTTGCAGTGGTGGCTGACGTGAAGCCTCATTCTCTGCTATGACATGCAGACTGATTCTCTGCTGACATGAAGCCAGATTGTCTGTTACGGGACCTCTCTCCTCTGCCTGGGTGCTGGGTAGTGTTGAGCGCGAATATTCGAAAAGCAAATTTTTTTCGCGAATATCGCAACTTCGCGATTTCGCGAATATTTCGAATATAGTGCTATATATTCGTAAAAACGAATATTCGTTTTTTGTTTTTTTCCCCCCCCCACAAAATTACAGTACACATATAATTGATTGTTTCCCAAAGGTCCAACAGCTCAGATCTTACTCACATTGCCTAGAAAGTGATTGAGGCGCGAATCTTCGTAAGGCGATGTTATTAGCGCACATGCGAATATCGGCACGTCCCAGAACAGAGGCAAAGGGCTTTGCATTCATACATTAGTGAATTGAGTTGCGAATCTTCGTAAGGCGATTTTATTAGCGCACATGCGAATATCGGCACGTCCCAGAACAGAGGCAAAGGGCTTTGCATTCATACATTAGTGAATTGAGTTGCGAATCTTCGTAAGGCGATTTTATTAGCGCACATGCGAATATCGGCACGTCCCAGAACAGAGGCAAAGGGCTTTGCATTCATACATTAGTGAATTGAGTTGCGAATCTTCGTAAGGCGATTTTATTAGCGCACATGCGAATATCGGCACGTCCCAGAACAGAGGCAAAGGGCTTTGCATTCATACATTAGTGAATTGAGTTGCGAATCTTCGTAAGGCGATTTTATTAGCGCACATGCGAATATCTACACTTGTCCCAGAACAGAGGCAAAGGGCTTTGCATTCATACATTAGTGATTGAATTGAGCTGCGAATCTTCGTAAGGCGATTTTATTAACGCAAATGCAAATATCTACACTTGTCCCCAGAACAGAGAGGCAAAGGCCTGTGCATTCATATAGTATAGCACCATATTCGCGAATACGTAGAACTTCGTAAAATTCGATTTACGAATATTCGTATTTTTTATTTTACTTTCCACCTTACAGATTACATTGATCTGTACTCTGTCAACTACTGTCATCACCCCCCACTGTATCTCGATTGATTCCCAAAAGTCTCACATTCCCTAGAAAGTGATTGAGGTGCGAATCTTCGTAAGGCGATTTTATTAGCGCACATGCGAATATCGGCACGTCCCAGAACAGAGGCAAAGGGCTTTGCATTCATACATTAGTGAATTGAGTTGCGAATCTTCGTAAGGCGATTTTATTAGCGCACATGCGAATATCTACACTTGTCCCAGAACAGAGGCAAAGGGCTTTGCATTCATACATTAGTGATTGAATTGAGCTGCGAATCTTCGTAAGGCGATTTTATTAACGCAAATGCAAATATCTACACTTGTCCCCAGAACAGAGAGGCAAAGGCCTGTGCATTCATATAGTATAGCACCATATTCGCGAATACGTAGAACTTCGTAAAATTCGATTTACGAATATTCGTATTTTTTATTTTACTTTCCACCTTACAGATTACATTGATCTGTACTCTGTCAACTACTGTCATCACCCCCCACTGTATCTCGATTGATTCCCAAAAGTCTCACATTCCCTAGAAAGTGATTGAGGTGCGAATCTTCGTAAGGCGATTTTATTAGCGCACATGCGAATATCTACACTTGTCCCAGAACAGAGGCAAAGGGCATTGCATTCATACATTAGTGATTGAATTGAGTTGCGAATCTTCGTAAGGCGATTTCATTAGCGCACATGTGAATTTTGCATAGCATATGTATTATGCGATAATTCGAATTATCGCATATGCGAAATAATAACGAATTTGAATAATCGCGAATATTTTACGAATATTCTTTCGAATATTCACAAAATTTCGCGAATTCGAATATGGGACATGCCGCTCAACACTAGTGCTGGGCCTAAATTTATGACAATGGACTGTTGCAGTGGTGGCTGACGTGAAGCCTCATTCTCTGCTATGACATGCAGACTGATTCTCTGCTGACATGAAGCCAGATTCTCTGTTACGGGACCTCTCTCCTCTGCCTGTGTGTGTGCTGGGCCTAAATATATGCCAATGGACTGTTGCAGTGGTGGCTGACGTGAAGCCTCATTCTCTGCTATGACATGCAGACTGATTCTCTGCTGACATGAAGCCAGATTCTCTGTTACGGGACCTCTCTCCTCTGCCTGTGTGTGTGCTGGGCCTAAATATATGCCAATGGACTGTTGCAGTGGTGGCTGACGTGAAGCCTCATTCTCTGCTATGACATGCAGACTGATTCTCTGCTGACATGAAGCCAGATTCTCTGTTACGGGACCTCTCTCCTCTGCCTGTGTGTGTGCTGGGCCTAAATATATGCCAATGGACTGTTGCAGTGGTGGGTGACGTGAAGCCTCATTCTCTGCTATGACATGCAGACTAATTCTCTGCTGACATGAAGCCAGATTCTCTGTTACGGGACCTCTCTCCTCTGCCTGGGTTCCGGGGCCTAAATATCTGAGAATGGACTGTTCCAGTGGTGGGTGACGGGAAGCCAGATTCTCTGCTATGGAACCTCTCTCCAATTGATTTTGGTTAATTTTTATTTATTTAATTTTTATTTTAATTCATTTCCCTATCCACATTTGTTTGCAGGGGATTTACCTACATGTTGCTGCCTTTTGCAGCCCTCTAGCTCTTTCCTGGGCTGTTTTACAGCCTTTTTAGTGCCGAAAAGTTCGGGTCCCCATTGACTTCAATGGGGTTCGGGTTCGGGACGAAGTTCGGATCGGGTTCGGATCCCGAACCCGAACATTTCCGGGATGTTCGGCCGAACTTCTCGAACCCGAACATCCAGGTGTTCGCTCAACTCTAAACTCTGGCCATGCCTGTCTCATGATTAAGCATACTGGGTGTGTCACATTACATAGCAGTGTATACCATAGCATTACAGTACAGTGCATTACCTAACAATTGCAGATACCCCTGTCCACCGAGGTACTGCAACAACAGGAAAAGGCAATTTACATGAGAAGACAAATTATAAACCACTGATCGCTCTGATGGTTTTCTTCTTCATCTACTGTGTATGAAGCTTTATTATAGAGATAAAATGGGGGAGGAGGAAGGAGGTTTTTGTACGGCTCTGTATCACTGTGTGAGAGGTAAGCGCAAACCCCTCTGACAGTAATAATGTCCTGCATCGTCTTCTGTCACTCCTCTGATTGTCAGAGTGAAATCTGTTCCAGATCCAGATCCAGAGAACCGGTCTGGGACTCCTGTGTATCTGTTGCTTGCACCATAGATAAGAAGATTTGGCCGTTCTCCTGATTTCTGTTGGTACCAGGCTAACCAGTTGCTTATACCAGAACTGGCTTTACATGACATGGTGACTGTATCTCCTGGGGACACAGAGGTATAATCTGGAGTCTGGGTCATCACAATCTGTCCACAGGATCCTGAGGACAAAGAAGAGACAGACTCATTAGTGATAAATGTCTGGATCTATTCCTAGAAATCCTGATCTGATGATGGATCCCACTGGATAGATTTCTCTACACACAATCATGGAAGGATCTGAATCTCTCACCCTGAATAGAAATGAAGATGACGGCCAGGAGATAACTGCCAGAAACCATCTTGATGTTTCTGGAGTGTCAGATACAAAGTATTAGATGAGACAATGTGTAGAATGAAATATATATATAGAGAGAGACAGAGGAGGTGACAGGAGACCCCAGAGACCGTGGAGGGAAATACTGGGGACATGTAAATTCTGTGCTTACCATGTGTGACATGAGTTATATAATGGAGAGATGAGAAGGGTTTAGAAGGAAACATCTGAGAGCTGAGAATGAAGACCTCACATAGAGGCAGTGACCAGTTAGATACTGGAAGGAACATAAGTGGATATGAAGAATATAGATCTCCATCACATATGATAAATAGCATTATCCTCTATTAACCCATGTATGTTAAAGGGATTAACCAGTTCTTGTATATTCATGGTCTATCCTCAGGATCGGTTTTCAATATCAGATTGGCCAGGATCTGACACCCCGCACCCCTCCGATCAGCTGTTCAGGAGAAGGTCTGGCTCCAGAAATCATCTCCTGAACTACACAGCTCCGTCCATTGTGTAGTGGAGGTGGTGACTACAGCGCTGCTCCCGCTGAAGTGAGTGAGTATAGGCCATTAATATAAATATACAAGGACTGGACAACCCCTTGAATGACACAATAATATTATTCACATTTTAGCTGTAATAAATAGTTTTCTTTATGTCCTTTATGTCAGAGGTCTTGTAAGGGAGCATTCACACAACCATGTTTTTCTTCCGCGTCCGTTCCGTAATTTTTTAGGCCAATGCACGGTACCATTCATTTCTATGGGTCCTCAAAAATTGCGGAATGCCTTTCATTGTCATCTGTGTGCTGTCCATTCCGTGTGTCCGTTCCTTTTATTTTAGAACATGTCCTATACTTGGCCGCAAATTGCGGTCCATAGCCCCATAGAAAGTCAATGCGTCCGAAGAAAACGGATAGCACACAGAAATGCATCCGTATGTCATCCGTTTTTTGCGGACCCCTGGACTGAAAACATTCTAGGAAACCCCATTTCAGTCACATGTGACTGCACCTAGGACCAGGAAGAAGAGAAAGGAGGCTGCAAGAGAATCATGGCCATCATCAATGTTGAGAAGCTCATCATTCTTGTACAAGAACGGCCACTATTATGGGACACCAGGTCCGAACTATACCATGACCTTGTCCAAAAAGATGTGGCATGGGAGGAACTAACAAAGGAGCTGCATCCCGAGGAGTGTGAGAAAGCAAGCAACGTCCAGCAAAAGAACATGGGTATGTGTAGACCTGTGATGTTACCATGTGCACCCCAAAGTATGTTACAATACCAAGTGCACCCCAAAGTATGTTACAACACCAAGTGCACCCCAAAGTACGTGCCGCCCAAGTGTACCCCAAAGTACATGGCCCCTAAGTGCACCCCACAGTATGATACACCCCCCCAATGTACCGCAAAGTATGTGACGCCCCCCAGTGCACCGCAAAGTATATGACAACATCAAGTGCACCCCAAAGTACATGCCCCCCCAAGTGCACCCCCACAGAATGATACACCCCCAATATACCGCAAAGTATGTGACACCCCACAGTGCACCGCAAAGTACCGTATTTTTCGCCCCATAAGACACACTTTTTCTTCCCCCAAAACGGGGGAGAAATGCCCCTGCGTCTTATGGGGCGAATGCTTGCCGTTTTACATCGCTGGCAGCGATGTAGGAGCGAGCGGGGACTCGGGGAGGGACTGGGAGGAGGATCTGGGGACTGGCAATAGCGGCGGGGCCGTGCAGTCAGTGTAGTATCCCCGCCCCGCCGCTCCGGTATACTAAAATAAGAGGTCATATCCAAGTAATACTTATTAAACATGCCCCCTCAGTCCTATTACTACCTTACATCCTAATCGCATCTGTAGAATTCAGGCCAGGCGGGCGGCAGCGTAACTCTTGTTACGTGCCTGCGCCGCCTACTTTATGAATGAAGCAGGCGGCGCAGGCAAGTGACGTCAGTGAGAGACGCGCCGGCCGCCCGGCCGCCCGGCCTGAATTCTACAGAAGCGATTAGGATGTAAGGTAGTAATAGGACTGAGGGGGCATGTTTAATAACCAATAATTGAATATAACATCTTATATTTGTATACTGGCACAGTTATGGTGGGCTGGGGGGGTCTGTGGATGGCACTGTTATGGGCTGGGGGGGTCTGTGGATGGCACTGTTATGGGCTGGGGGGTCTGTGAGTGGCACATATATAACAGTGCCACCGACAGATCCCCCCAGCCCATAACAGTGCTATCCACAGATCCCCCCTGTAACAGTGCCAGCCACAGATCCCCCCCTGTAACAGTACCAGCCACAGATCCCCCTGAAACAGTGCAAGCCACAGATGCCCCCCATAACAGTGTCTGTCATCCACAGATGCCCCCATAACAGTGTCTGTCATCCACAGATGCCCCCCATAAAAGTGTCCGTCATCCACAGATGCCCCCCATAACAGTGTCCGTCATCCACAGATGCCCCCCATAACAGTGTCCGTCATCCACAGATGCCCCCCATAACAGTGTCCGTCATCCACAGATGCCCCCCATAACAGTGTCCATCATCCACAGATGCCCCCCATAACAGTGTCCGTCATCCACAGATCCCCCCATAACAGTGTCCGTCATCCACAGATGCCCCCCATAACAGTGTCCGTCATCCACAGATCCCCCCATAACAGTGTCCGTCATCCACAGATCCCCCCATAACAGTGTCCGTCATCCACAGATCCCCCCATAACAGTGTCCGTCATCCACAGATCCCCCCCATAACAGTGTCTGTCATCCACAGATCCCCCCCATAACAGTGTCTGTCATCCACAGACCCCCCCATAACAGTGTCCATCATCCACAGATCCCCCCCATAACAGTGTCAGTCATCCACAGATCCCCAGTAATGGTGCCATCCACAGACCACCATTAGTTCCAAACCCACCAAACACACAGCACACCTTTTGGTTAAAAATATTTTTTTCTTATTTTCCTCCCCAAAAACCTAGGTGCGTCTTATGGGCCGGTGCGTCTTATAGGGCGAAAAATACGGTATATGACAACATCAAGTGCACCCCAAAGTATGTTACAACACCAAGTGCACCCCAAAGAATGTGACACCCTTAATGCACCGCAAAAATAGAATCTAAATATATGATTTTTTTTTTTTTACAGTAAAAATAGCAAAGACAAGGTGGAACAGCACCCGTGATCAGTTTAGAAGGGAATTGTCGGAAACTTCACGTAGCGGTGACGCGGGTGCAAAGAAACGTCCCTACATTTACACCAGGCATCTGCGGTTCCTAAGAGATATCATGGAGTTGCGGCCGTAAGTAAATATATATTATAAAATTTTAATTTTTACTGACGAGTGACGTACTATTATTACACTGGTGGCGAACTTATGGCACGGTTTCCAGAGGCGGCACTCGGAGCCCTCTCTGTGTGCACCTGCACACTGGAAAAAGTCTATGGTGTACCAATATGACTTGTAATTTCCCTGCCATTCATCATCGAGGCCCTTGCTGGGTTTCTTAGGCAACCTGTTAGCAGGGATGGGCAAAATGCGGCTCGCCAGCTGTAGCAAAATTACAACTCCCAGCATGAAAAGGCTGTCTACAGTTAACAGTGTACAGCAGGGCATGGAGGGAATTTAATAATATAAGTAGACTTATTAGGTATCGCCGTGTCCATGAAAACCTGATCTAAAAAAATATCACATAACCTTACCCCTTGGGTTAAAACATTAAAACGGAGCCAAACGAAAAAATCTTTTTTCACCTTGCCCAATGATGTCTAATAATAAATGCGGCAAAAATTATATCTCCCCAAAAAAGGTAGCAAAAAAAACTCTTCTCTTTCAGTAAAGAGACCCTGCAAAAAACAATTGGTGCTGAAACAAAAAAAAACAGTATACAAAATTTTGACAAAAACAGTAATTTTTTTATTTTATTACAGCACTGTTGATAATCTGGAGGAGCAAACTGGGTCGGTAGATTCGGATGAGACCCAAATAGAGACTCCAAAATCACCGGTTGATGCCACAATAAACCCACCAGAGATGTCACAGCAAATTCAGACATCAACTGGTCCAGATGAAACACCAGCAGAGATCCGTCCAGCACCAAGACGCCGGGTCCGGATTCCTCCTGTACAAGCACCAACAGATAATCCTGCTGTCATAGATAGTTGAGTACTAGACTATCTAAATAGAAATCAATCAGAGAGCCCTGAGGAATTAATGCTCTGATCTCTGGCTCCATTCCTCTCTCGTGTGCCAGAAGTGCGTCGGCCTGTGTTTATGTCTACCATGAACACGATCCTTGATATCTTCTCATGGCCCTAAGACCCCGCAGAATTGGTACATATAAGAGAGCAATACAAATGGAGAGTAATTGGAACACCATGGGTTCCAGTAAGCACCCCTGGGCCTCATCCATCTGTGTCCAGATGCCCTGTTACTTCCCCACCACTGTACAGCCATGATTGGCCAGCAGCCAGCAACTCTTATACTGGCCAGATACACCAACGTGATCATGAAGAGGGACAGGCCACCTCCACAAGGCCTGCAGGCCAATTTACTTGGGAATTTTTTGAATTGTAAAATTCTATTCTTGTTTTATATATGCTTATCTTCAGACATAAAGTTTATTTTGGTTCTAACGTATTTGTGAAATGTATTTTTTAAAAAGGGATGTGAAACCTCTCATTTTTGGAGTACAGTTAGGAGCCTATATTAAGGCTCTTTCGCACAAGTGGATGCCATGCGAGTAATCCGCTGTGTGAAAGAGTGCGATACCCCATTCCGTGTGGTAAGCACAGTGATGTCACCGCAGGTCCTGCAGAATGAATCCAAATGGTATAATTTAGCTTCCCATTACATCAACCTAATAGGTAACATAGTACCTGGATATGGTCCCAGTGTATGATAGGTATGTATCCACCGGGTGACACCAATACCTATCACATACTGGGACCATATCATGATGATATGCCCCCATCTCATACATGAGCTGAATTACAGATTTTTATTAGAATCATTTCATGGCAATGGTTAATAGTAATGAGGTATTAGAGGGCATCTAATGGCAAAATCTAATTTTAGTTTTTAATATGTAGACAAAATAGTTTTTACAATTTAGATTAGAAAAAAAAAAAATTCAGTAGAGAATTAAATTTTTATTTGGCATTGAAAGATACCCAGCCCGCAACCCGGCGTCAAGGGTCCTCATTCTCTTGCAAGTCCCTACTCTAACAATAACAACTTGGAAACTAACTAAACTAAACTAACTGATCAATATTGTTCTGAGTCAATATTCATTTAGTGCCTGCCATGAATTGCTTCTAACTGCCATGAGAATGCGCCCTCTGGACTGATAAAATAGTCAGCATATAAATCACGAATATGTAGGCCTGATGATCCTGGTCTTTCATGCAGCGTCTGGTCCAGGCCATACGATGAAGAGGTCATGTATTGGTCCAGGTCTGCATCGAAGGAAGCATCGTACATCCTGATGAAATTGTGAAGAAGAGCACACGCTTGAATCACCAGGGTAGCATTCTCAGGATCCATTTGTATAGCTGACATAAAGACCCTACACTTATTGGAAAGTAGTCCAAAAGCGCACTCAATATAACGACGTGCACGAGTCAGCCTGTAGTTGAAGACAGACCTCCTTTCATCTAAATCACGTCTTGGGAAAGGCCTGTCACCGCCAGATCTATGAGAAGCTCTGACAGACATTCTTCAGTACCTCTTGCTTGAGGTTCTTTTGTTTTGGTTTCGTTTTGTCATCTCGTTTCCCTCTCTCAGCTGTCATCTAGTTGCACTGATTGCATGCCTTTATATCCCCTCCCATACTGCATCACGTTGCGGTTTATACAACTTCCTGGATTGTGCTCACTGCTAGATGCTGCCACAGCTGGTTCCTCAGTAAGTCTTTTCTTTTATTTGTGTTTTCCTGTTGGCTTGATTCTAGGTGACCCTGACTCCCTCCGTATTAAGTGCAGGGAGTCGGTGGTCGTGTCCCCTCACTATTGTAGGGTTTTCAGTTGTCACTCAGTCTAGGTACGAGGGCATGAAATTGTCACCACCAGACATCTGAGAAGCTCTGACAGATGTCTTTCAGAAGCTCCTCCTTGAGCTTCCTTTGTTTTGCTTTCAGTTCCTCATCTCGTTAGCCTCTCTCAGCTGTCATGTAGTTGTACTGATTGCATCCCTTTAAATTCCTCCCCATAGTGCATCAGTTTGCGGTTTATATTACTTCCTGGAGTGTGTGTGCATGCTGATCCTACTTCTCAGTCTTCTACAAGATAAGTGTTGTGCATTCATTTGTGTTTTTCTGTTTGCTGGATCCCAGGTGACCCTGACTCCCTCCGTATCTAGTGTAGGGAGCCAGTGGTCGTGTCCCCTCACTATTATAGGGTGTTCAGGTGTCATACAGTCGAGGAACGAGGGCATGCAATCATCTACCATAGAGATTTTTGCATAGGCTGAGCAGTAAGGGAGAGAGCCAGGTCTGTTGCAGGGCTTACCCTCTGGTTCCTTAATTTTGGATCCAGTCAGTCGGATCTTCATTTTGTGTCTTCTAGTTTCTGTACACCTTCCGTGACATTATAAAAACCGTCTCAAGCATGGATCCGGTTTCACTTTTGACTGAACACATGCAGGGTCTTTCATTGGAGGTAGCAGATCTCCGTAAAACTGTTTCTCTACCCTTCATAGTTGAGGTTGATGCTTCTGAGGTGGGTGTGGGTGCTGTCTTGTCTCAGGGTCCCTCTCCTGCCAAATGGCGACCGTGTGCCTTTTTCTCGAAGAAACTCTCCTCCACAGAGAGAAATTACGATGTGGGAGATAGGGAGTTGTTGGCCATCAAATTAGCTTTTGAGGAATGGCGCCATTGGCTAGAGGGAGCCAGACACCCTATTACCGTGTTTACTAACCATAAGAATCTGGCCTACTTGGAGTCAGCCAAGCGTCTGAACCCGAGACAGGCCAGATGGTCTTTGTTCTTTTCAAGGTTTAATTTTATTGTCACGTTCCGCCCTGGGGTTAAGAATGTGAAGGCGGATGCCCTGTCACGTTGTTTTCCGGGAGGTGGGAATTTTGAAGACCCGGGTCCCATTTTGGCTGAAGGTGTGGTGGTCTCTGCTCTTTATCCTGAATTGGAGGCAGAGGTTCAGGTAGCCCAGTCAGAGGCTCCTGATCTTTGTCCTCCTGGGAGGTTGTTTGTGCCTCTCGCTTTAAGACACAAGATTTTTAAGGAGCACCACGATACTGTCCTTGCTGGGCACCCGGGGGCAAGAGCCACAGTGTATCTCATCGCTCGGAGATTCCGGTGGCCGGCGCTTCGTAAGTCGGTTGAGGGTTTTGTGGCAGCCTGCGAGACCTGCGCTCGTGCCAAAGTCCCTCATTCAGGTCTTCTCCTTCCGTTACAAATTCCTTCCCGTCCTTGGACACATCTGTCTATGGACTTCATTACGGACCTGCCTCGTTCCTCGGGGAAGACTGTGATTCTGGTGGTGGTGGACCGTTTTAGCAAAATGGTGCATTTCATTGCTTTTCCTGGCTTGCTCAATGCTAAGACGCTGGCGCAGGCATTTATTGATCACATTGTCAAATTGCATGGTATTCCTTCAGACATAGTCTCTGATAGGGGCACGCAGTTTGTTTCCAGATTCTGGAAGGCTTTCTGTTCTCGCTTGGGGGTTCGGTTGTCATTCTCTTCTGTTTTCCACCCACAGTCGAATGGCCAGACAGAGCGCGTCAATCAGAATCTGGAGATATATCTGCACTGTTTTGTGGCGGAGAATTTGGAGGATTGGTGTTCTTTTTTGTCCCTTGCTGAGTTTGCTTTAAATAACCGTCGTCAGGAGTCCTCTGATAAGTCACCATTTTTTGGTGCATATGGGTTTCATCCGCAGTTTGGGACATTCTCTGGAGAGGGGTCTTCTGGTTTACCTGATGAGGACAGATTCTCCTCCTCTTTGTCATCTATTTGGCAAAAGATTTAGGATAATCTAAAGAGCATGAGTGAGAAATATAAGCGTGTGGCGGATAAGAGACGTGTGCCTGGTCCGGACCTGAATGTTGGTGATCTGGTGTGGTTGTCTACCAAGAATATCAAATTGAAGGTTCCCTCCTGGAAGTTGGGTCCTAAGTTTATTGGGCCTTACAAAATCTTGTCCGTCATCAATCCTGTTGCCTACCGTCTTGATCTTCCTCAGACTTGGAAGATCCATAATGTTTTTCATAAGTCCTTATTAAAACCTTATGCCCAACCCATTGTACCCTCGTCTTTGCCTCCTCCTCCGATTGTGGTTGATGATAATCTTGAATTTCAGATCTCTAGGATTGTGGATTCTCGTGTTGTCTGCGGTTCTCTCCAGTACCTTGTTCATTGGGAGGGTTATGGTCCTGAGGAGAGGATGTGGGTCCCAGTGACGGACATTAAGGCCACTCGTCTCATCAAGGCTTTCCATAGGTCCCATCCTGAGAAGGTGGGCTCTGAGTGTCCGGAGTCCACTCGTAGAAGGAGGGGTACTGTCACCAGCAGACATCTGAGAAGCTCTGACAGACGTTCTACAGAACCTCCTGCTTGAGGTTCCTTTTGTTTTGCTTTCGTTTTCTCATCTCGTTAGCCTCTCTCAGCTGTCATGTAGTTGCAGTTTATACAACTTCCTGGAGTGTGTGCATGCTGGATGCTACTACTGAGTCTTCTACAGATAAGTTTGTTCATTCATTTGTGTTTTCCTGTTTGCTGGATCCTAGGTGACCCTGACTCCCTCCGTATTAAGTGTAGGGAGCCGGTGGTCATGTCCCCTCACTATTATAGGGTGTTCAGGTGTCATACAGTCGAGGAACAAGGATATGCAATCATCTACCATAGAGATTTTTGCATAGGCTGAGCAGTAAGGGAGAGAGCCAGGTCTGTTACAGTGCTTACCCTCTGGTTCCTTAATTTTGGATCCAGTCAGTCGGATCTTCATTTTGTGTCTTCTAGTTTCTGTACACCTTCCGTGACATACAGACTCTCAGAGACTTTTCTCGACCTCGTAATGCCCGACAGTTGAGAGCCCTTCTAGGTCTAATCAATTATAGCAGAGATTGGATCCCTAACATCTCATCCAAACTGGGTCCTCTCTATACTCTTCTGTCACAAACACCATTTCAATTAACTGATTAAAACTGGTCAACCCTCCAGGATCTGATCCAGGAACTTTCTAGAGCTCCGGCACTAGGTATTCCTAACTACAACCTACCCTTTTCCCTTTTCTGTCACGAAAGTAAAGGGCATGCCACTGGGGTACTGACCCAATTACACGGATTCAGGTATAGACCCATCATGTACATTTCAAATGAACTGGATCCGGACATCAAAGGCTTACCTGGGTGCGCCCGAGCTGTAGCCGCCTGCGCTGTACTATTGCACAAAATAGGTGATATCTTTTTAGATTCCCCTTTGACCCTTTTCACCACACACTCTGTCCAAGAGATCTTAACCAGGTCCAAACCAATACATCTTTCGGCCACCCGTTTGACCAAATATGAAGTGACTCTCCTCACCCCTACTAACCTTACACTAAGACGATGTACCATCCTCAATTCTGCATCTCTTCTCCCGACCCAATCAGACTCGGAAGAAGAGAGGGAGGATGAAAGGATTGCGACTGACGCTAACACGACCATGATTGAAAACTCAGAAGATCACAACTGTCTCAAGCTCATGGAGCTTGAGATAGAAGCAGTTAGCCCTGTCAAGGGAGCTCCCCTTCTGGAAGCAATAAATCTTTTTGTAGATGGCTCCAGGTATTACACATCAGATGGTAAACCTCACACGGGCTACGCTGTAACAACAGTCGACAAAATAGTAGAAAAAGGCTCACTCAGCAGCCACATGTCGGGCCAAGAGGCCGAACTACACGCATTGGCCAGAGCCTGTGAGAAACATGAAGGAATAAGGATGTATGTATACATGGATTCAAGGTACGCTTTCGGAATAGCCCATGATTTCGGTCCAATTTGGAAGGCCAGAGGATTCCTCACTAGCTCGGGGAAACCTGTGAAGCATGCCGAACTAATCAACATATTGTTCGTAGTGTTTACACTCTCATTAGAATTGGCTATCTTAAAGGTCAAGGCTCACACCACAGAGACCACCATGGAAGCTAGGGAAGGCTGCTAAAGAAGGAGCCCTAGACCCCCCTCCCCTGACACTAATGCTGGCTAAACCCGCTGATATGTCGTTGAATGAGTTCAAGAAGTTGCAGGCTCAGAAAGAGAACTCAGAGAAGCGGGGGGGGGGGGGGGGCAACAGAGGGGGCTGATAAGATCTGGGGTCTCGGTGGTAAGTGGTGCTTGCAAAGAGTATTGTATCCAATTAAGGCCCATTAAGCTCAATACCCCAGTCACCAGTCCAAAACTGTCATGTGTGCTCAAGTGGAAGAGTACTGGATAGCTCCAGGATTCTCCACCACAGCCACCAAATTTTCTAGTGTTTGCCTGGTCTGTATTTTACACAACCCTAGACGACCGGCTATAACCCCAAAGAAACATTTCCTAAAACCTGAGTACCCTTTCCAGAGAATCCAAATTGATTACATCAACATGCCTAAGAGTGGGCCCCACGAGTATTCTTTGGTCTGTGTAGACATGTTTTCTGGATGGCCGGAGGCTTGGCCCGTTAAAAAAGCTAATGCCACAATGACCGCCAAAAAGATCCTTTCTGAGGTTGTCTGTCGATCTGTCGATGGGGAGTACCCGAAGCCATTGAATCCGACCGGGGGACTCACTTTACGGGACAAGTTTTCAAGGAGATATGTGAGGCTCTCCACATCAATCAGGGTCTCCATAGTCCTTACCATCCCCAAAGCAGTGGCAAGTGGAGAGACTAAACTGTACTTTAATGAACAAGATCTCTAAGATCTCTGCCGACACGGGTAAACCATGGCCCGAGTGTTTGTGCATTGCTTTCTACTCTGTGCGCAATGCACCAAGACGGCCTCATGGACTGTCCCCATATGAGATTCTGTTCAGGAGTAGAACAAAGACGGGGTTGTACTTTCCCCAGCAGCTGTCTTCTTTACATTCTCAGCTGACGGGGTATGTGCAGTCTCTTAAACGGGAACTACAAAAGATACACCAGAGAGTTTATGAATCTATTCCTGATCCAGAATCTATAACTGGTTTGCATTCCATACAACCAGGCGATTGGGTGGTCGTTAAAAAACATCAGCGCCAGGGCCTGGAGGCGAGATATACCAGGCCATACCAGGTTCTACTTACAACACCAACCTCCCTCAAGGTCGAGGAACGTGACGGATGGATCCACACCAGCCATTGCAAGAAACTACTGGACCACAAAGCGCAATGATCAGGTACCTCATATTTCTTTATTCTTTCTGTCTAATGCACTTTGGAAAATGTTATGAGGAGTCACATCAGAATTTGTTATTCAGAATGCTTTTGCAGTTAGCAAAGACGGCAAATAGATCCAACTGCTGGGTGTGCTCCAAACCACCTCCGGGTCAGAGCCTCCCGGCCATGGCGGCTGTTCATGCCCTTTATCAGGGTGGGCATGAGAAAAATCAACCCTTTAGGTAAATCTATGGAGTGTAACCTATCCATAGAGTTCAACCATACATTCTTTGATGGTAACGTCATTTATGGTCTTGATTTCAGCCCTGAGACTCTTAGTGGGCTTAGTAGACCCGTGTGGAGCTAAGTCCATGGGTCGGACCGAATACCCATCTGGGATCACTGTCCAGATCGACCATAGAATCCCTGACCGTAACAACATAACCACCAGACACTACTATATCTGCTGGGGGGGAGGGTGTGACATTCAGGACGGTACAGCAATCCCTTTATCCATCCAGCTGTTGCTCAACTCCCGTAAACGGAGCCCTAATGACGTGTGTCTCTCTAACACTCTTACTTCTTGTGTGGGCAGCCTGCTTACATAGTCATTCCCACGAATGCTAGAGGGTCATGCTCCTTAGTCAGGTTAGTCCCCGCCTCCTACATTGCTGATGGCCACAAGGATCTGATGGTGCAGAGGAGGGTGAGTATGGGAAGAAGGACTAGGAGGGAGCTGTTCTCTGCAGGGGACCGTGCTTGGGCATGGTTTCCGGCATGGACCGGATGGGGTATAAAACTTATGAGACGGCTGAACAAATTTTCTACCATAGTGGATGAGATGTTCAACGAGACAGTCAAAGCCATGAGAGAAGTCTCCTCCGAACAGCGACAGTTAAAAACTCTTCTCCTCCAGGAGAAGATGGCTCTCGACTATCTTTTAGCTGAGAAGGGGGGTTTCTGTGAATTCATCAGGGAGGATTGCTACACCTGGGTGGAAGATACTGGTGATAAGGTTCATGCCCATCTAGATAGAGTTAAGGCGTTACAGGAGCAAGCACGTGTGATTGCAGATGAAGGAACCCCTTTAAAGGTTTGGGGGGGCTTCGGTGATATGTTGTTCTCTATAGGATCGCGGCTTAAGGAAATAGCAGTGTATGTCCTGTTACTGCTGTGCTTTCTATTTCTTTTCTATGTGGCGGTGAGAATGACCTGCTGCTTGATGGATCGAGTCGCGAGGAGCCGTTCAGAAGACCACGTTATGATCGCAGAGAACCATCGCCTGGAGCAACCGGATTCTTACTCCAGGAGGACCGACCCAAGAAGAACCACCACATTTTAAGTAACCATCATGGAGAATCACCCTTCATTTTGAAGGCATTTCTTTATTAGAGAGACTTTAGAGACTTTTCACTGTCACCATCCTTGCCGGACGTTGCAGTCAAGCAACCGAAGAAGCTCAAGATTGATAGGCCAGGTTCTTCTTGTTAGTTCATCTGTAGTGTAGCATGTTCCCCATTACATGTTTTTTCCTTTTAGAGGTCTGGTTAGAATATGGAAGTGAACTGAACTTGTCTTATTCCCCTCTGTGATTTGGAAAACTATCTAACTCAGGTGCTGCTACATAAACTATGATATTTATGGGATATTAATTTATTTGTTTGTGTATTCTCCTGGATCTATAACTATTTTAAATTTATTGCTATTTTTTATTTATTGCTATTTTTTATTGCTGGTCATTATTTTAGCTATTTTCCTGATTTTAGTTAATAAACACGTACTCCACTTGTAAGGCCCCTTTCACACGGGCGAGATTTCCGCGCGGCTGCAATACGTGAGGTGAACGCATTGCACCCGCACTGAATCCAGACCCATTCATTTCTATGGGGCTGTGCAGATAAGCAGTGATTTTCACGCATCACTTGTGTGAAAATCGCAGCATGCTCCTCTTTGTGCGTTTTCCAAGCAACGCAGGCCCCATAGAAGTGAATGGGGTTGCGTGAAAATCGCAAGCATCCGCAAGCAAGTGCGGATATGGTGCGATTTTCATGCACGGTTTCTAGGAGACGATCTGGATGGAGACCCTGATCATTATTATTTTCCCTTATAACATGGTTATAAGGGAAAATAATAGCATTCTTAATACAGAATGGAGGGGTTAAAAATGTTTTAAAAAACCTGTGGTGACATCACTACGCTCATCACATGGTCCATCACATGATCCATTACCATGGTAACAGATCATGTGATGGACCATGTGATGAGCGCAGTGACATCGTCAAAGGTCCTATTCCTCAAAGAAGAAGACAGAAGAGAAGCCGGGCTGCGCAAACAAGTGGATTAAGGTGAGTTAAATTATTTTTTATTAATTTTTAACCCCTCCAGCCCGATTTGTAACCCTTTCAGCCCCTCCTCACCCGTGAAAGGGGCCTTAGATCCTATTGTATCCATACTGAAAGTGGGGGGTAGGGTGTAAAGTAACACCATATACAGTAAACAATGTACACCACGGTCAATAGACCAAACCAAATCCCTTTAGGGGTCTCTATCTAATATTAAAATATATATCTTTATTTCATCATTCTTAAAACATAAGTGTAATAGAAAAAAATATGTTTAAAATTGTCAGTGTGCAGCGGGGTTTTATATCTACTGAACTAGTAGCTGCTAGTAATTACCAGCAGCAACCAAGGGATCCTGTCCCCTTATTCAGTAATTATAGACACCTATTCAGGTGTTATATTTATATTTCTGTGGCAGACAGGTTGATGTCAATAGTTAGTGAGGATAGATATACTGCATTATCGTACTGTGCCAAAATTGAGTCTGGCAGGGATATGGGTATTTTACTATATTCGATCAACCCAGCAGTCTATCTGTGCGTGGCCAGCTTTGTGAGCCCTACACACATATCAGTTGTTCACCAGAGTCAGGTGCAGGCAGTGTAGTCAGCGATACTGAGGTCTAATACTGCAATGTACACCATTAGTCGATCCTTTTGTATGTACAGTACAGACCAAAAGTTTGGACACACCTTCTCATTCAAAGAGTTTTCTTTATTTTCATGACTATGAAGGCATCAAAACTATGAATTAACACATGTGGAATTATATACATAACAAACAAGTGTGAAACAACTAAAAATATGTCATATTCTAGGTTCTTCAAAGTAGCCACCTTTTGCTTTGATTACTGCTTTGCACACTCTTGGCATTCTCTTGATGAGCTTCAAGAGGTAGTCACCTGAAATGGTCTTCCAACAGTCTTGAAGGAGTTCCCAGAGATGCTTAGCACTTGTTGGCCCTTTTACCTTCACTCTGCGGTCCAGCTTACCCCAAACCATCTCGATTGGGTTCAGGTCCGGTGACTGTGGAGGCCAGGTCATCTGGCGCAGCACCCCATCACTCTCCTTCATGGTCAAATAGCCCTTACTTTCAAAGTTTTCCCAATTTTTCGGCTGACTGACTGACCTTCATTTCTTAAAGTAATGATGGCCACTTGTTTTTCTTTACTTAGCTGCTTTTTTCTTGCCATAATACAAATTCTAACAGTCTATTCAGTAGGACTATCAGCTGTGTATCCACCTGACTTCTCCTCAATGCAACTGATGGTCCCAACCCCATTTATAAGGCAAGAAATCCCACTTATTAAACCTGACAGGGCACACCTGTGAAGTGAAAACCATTTCAGGTGACTACCTCTTGAAGCTCATCAAGAGAATGCCAAGAGTGTGCAAAGCAGCAATCAAAGCAAAAGGTGGCTACTTTGAAGAACCTAGAATATGGCATATTTTCAGTTGTTTCACACTTGTTTGTTATGTATATAATTCCACATGTGTTAATTCATAGTTTTGATGCCTTCAGTGTGAATCTACAATTTTCATAGTCATGAAAATAAAGAAAACTCTTTGAATGAGAAGGTGTGTCCAAACTTTTGGTCTGTACTGTACTTGCAACCTTAAACATATTTTTTTCTATTACACTTATGTTTTAACATGAATGAAATAAAGATATATATTTTAATATTAAATAGAGGCCCCTAAAGGGATTTGGTTTGGTCTATTAACCGTTGTATACATTGATTATAATATCCCAAGGGTCCCTATGAGGGTTTAGGATTATATACCATATACAGTAGTGTTATACAGACTCCCTCACTTGATAATGAAGGGCGGCATTAGCCTATGAATCACAATTTGCATCTAAATACCTTCAGTGTTTAGGGGATAAGAAAGTTATTAGAGAATGTCCCAATTTCAAGTAATAAGATAGTTTGCTTCAAGTATGTCAGATACACAATCAATATTATTGCATTCATCTGTTTTTTTTTTATCCTTTAAGTGTATATTGTTTTGTATCTTGATGCAGTTTTCCATATTTATTTTTATTATTTGTTTTTCTCTGAAGTAGTGGATACAGAGTGTATTTATTAGCTATGTTCCTATAGTGGCTGAATGTTAATACAGTATTTATATTATATATAAATTTACATATAGTATAATTAGTGTAATATTGTATAATTATTTATTCCATGATCCATATGAGGTATGGTGATTTAGATATAGTGTATTGTACAGTATAATGGACATATATACTGTAGATATAGATAGATTGATAACCTCTGAATTAAAAAATAATTATACAGTATTACACTAATTATACTATATGTAAATTTATATATAATATAAATATATAAAATATATTTATATATATAATAAATCAATATAGCAGCAACACTGTATATATTGGTCTATTTTTGCCTGTAAACTTTTGGTGTATTTTAAAACTTACCCAGTGCTGGAGCTGTATTGGTTTACTTATTTTTGTTTTTCATGTAACAATATTATTTGTTTTAATGGTGTCAGTGTTAACATCATAATTCATATTAGGTTTCCATTGCGCAATTGTGGAGAAAGAGATCCAACATTAAGAATAGCAAGAATAGGTTGTTTTTCGATACTGTAATAACATTCAGCCACTATAGGAACATAGCTAATAAATACACTCTGTATCCACTACATTATATATCTGTATACTGTACACTGCTCCATTACATATCTGTATACAACACTTCATTATATATCTGTACACACCGCTCTATTATATATCTGTATGCAGTAGACCGCAAAAAATCCGGTACAATGTATCACTAGGTGTTATCCAAATCTAATCCACTTGTATCACAGATCTAAAGACATAATGGAGCGGTGTATACAGATATATTATAGAGCTGCATATGCAAATATATATAGTCTAATATTCTCGATGTACTGAATCATAATTGTGATCGATACATAAATATATGAATGTACAGTTAGTCTTTTGTACAGTAGTTTAGTATTTTTTATTTATTATTAACCCCTCCATCCCTATTTTTAACCCCTCCAGCCCCTCCTCGCCCATGTGAAAGGGGCCTTAGATCCTAATGTAGCCACCATACTGAGAGTGGGGGGTAGGGTGTAAAGTAACACCATATACAGTAATATATATTTGTTCTGTATGTATTTTTTTTATTTAATTAGGCGATTAGGCTATCTTTCTATGCTTATTTATTTATTTTAATTTTTAATCATTAGGAGTATGTTATCTCACAGTGCTATTTATTAAATAAACTTAGATGCAAGACCAGCAGAGGGTGTGCACACCAAAAAGTTTTACTTTTAGATTGATAAATAGCTAGATAGCTTAATAATATCATACTTTATCTATGGTATAGAAAACATATTTGTACTGTATGTATTTTTTTTTATTTAAAAAATATGTTCAGTACATATAAGAATATGTTAAAATTACCCAGGCAGTAATATAACCCAGCTATAGCGCTTATTAATATCATACTGGTGCAATCCAAACCAAATATGATATTATTAAGCTATCTACCGTATTTATTGATCTAAAACTTTATCTAGTGATTGGAACAGTGGCGGATTACAATAGGAAGTTCGGGTCGGCAGCCCCGGGCCCAGCACCGCTGAGGGGCCCAACGCCAACCTGAACGCCCACATACTGCGGCGGGGCACGGGAGCGCATAGCTCCCTGTCCCGTCGCCTATCACCGCCATAGGCTTCAGGCCTAGTAGGCCTGAGGCCTATGCGGTAGTGAAATCCCGGTGTTCTGCCACTTTTCTATACCCGGACAAAAGTATATTCCCGGAAGTGATGTAGCTGCACCGGAAGTCATGTGGACGCGTTGGAATCAGCTGGAGGAGGGGGTGTGCGCGCTGCACAAGCGCATTTGGCTAAAGTATGTTAATCAGGCAGAACACCGGCGCAGGCGTGCGTGATGACGTCCTCTGGCCCTGGACAGAGGTGACAGGTGAGTATTTAGCTTTTCATTTTTTTTTCATTTTTTATTTTTTTATTTCATGTGCCTACTTTGGGGGACATGTGGGGGACAACACACAGAGGAGGACATATTAGGGAAGAGATCTCGAGTACATGGGAGGGGGAATGTGGGGGCTGTGTGGGGCTAAATTATTATGGGAGGGACTACGATGTGGGGGCAAATTACTATGTGGGGGCAAATTATTATGGGAGGGACTACTATGTGGGGGCAAATTACTATGTGGGGGCACATTTTTATGGGAGGGACTACTATGTGGGGGCAAATTACTATATGGGGCAGTGTGGGGGCAAATTACTATATTGGGCAGTGTGGGGGCAAATTACTATATGGGGGGAGTGTGGGGGCAAATTATTATGGGAGGGACTGCTATGTGGGGGCAAATTACTATATGGGGCTGTGTGGGGCCAAAATATTATGGGAGGGACTGCTATGTGGAGGAAAATTACTATATGGGGGCAGTGTGGTGGAAACCATTGTGTGGGGGCAGTGTGGGGTAATTGCTATGTGGGGACAGTGTGGGGGCAGTGTGGTGGAAATTACTATGTGGGGGCAGTGTGGGGGCAAATTACTATGTGGGGGCAGTGTGGGGGAAACTATTGTGTGGGGGCAGTGTTGGGGAAATTGCTATGTGGGGAAATTGCTATGTGGGGGCAGTGTGGGGTAATTTCTATGTGGGGCAGTGTGGGGAAATTGCTATGTGGGGGCAGTGTGGTGGAAATTACTATGTAGGGGCAGTGTGGGGGAAATTACTATGTAGAGGAAATTACTGTGTGGGGGCAAATTACTATGGGGGGATTACTATGTGGGGGCAGTGTGGTGGAAATTACTATATGGGGGTGTTGCTATTGGGGAGGCACTGTAGGGGCAATTCTATTATTTTTGGGGACACTATACAGGGATTATTGCCTGGAACACAATATAAGGTGGTATTATTACTCGGGCCACTCTAGGGGACATTATAGCTACTGTAGACACTATAGGAACATTTGGGGTAATTTATCAAACTGCTGTAAAGTAGAACTGGCTTAGTTGCCCATAGCAGCCAATCAGATTCCACCTTTCATATTTGACAGCTCTTTTGGAAATCCAGTTCTACTTTACACCAGTTTGATAAATGACTCCAATTATGTCTATTAGGGTCACTATTTTTTCAGCAGTACAGTGCCTGGGGCATTGGGGGGTACAACGGGCACAAGTATTGGGGGTGGTAGCAGGATGACACTGTGGGGACACCAGGACGGGGAGGTTGATGGAAAACTTGAGAAATCTAACGTGTCTGTGTTACAAACTCTACAGAGACGAGATGTGGCTGAAAGAATTTGTCATGGTGGTCTAACAGAGGAGAAGAGGAAAGAGGGCCTATCATGCACTTAATCTGCCCCTGGATTGGAACCCAGCGCTCCGGCAATAAAATAGGAACAGCCACTCAGCGGGCCCCTCCATACTCTGAGGGTCTGATCACCACCAGATATTTAGGTCATAGCCAAGCTATAATGTTCCGGTGTCAGCCTAAAGAACTGAAAAAGCAGCTTTGGCAGTGACTGGAGCATAATATCTGATTTACTAATGCTTTTTTTCCCCAGCATAGTGTCAGCCCACAGAGCTGAAAATGGAGATCTGGATGTGACTGTAGTATAAACGCAGGTTTACAGTTTTTTATGGTATTTTTCTTTACCCAAGGTTCCTTCATAGTGCCAGACTATAGAACTGAAAATGCAGTTTTGGAAGGGACTGGAGTATTAGGGCAGGTTTATAGTTTTTAGGCTTTTTTTCTTTACGTAAGTTTCCCTCATAGTGTCAGCCTACAAAACTGGAAAAGCAGCTTTGGGAGTGACTGGAGCATAAAAGCAGATTTACTAATTATTTTTTTCCCCAGCATAGTGTCAGCCTACAGAGCTGAAAATGGAGATCTGGATGTGACTGTAGTATAAACGCAGGTTTAATGTTTTTTATGCTATTTTTCTTTACCCAAGGTTCCTTCATAGTGCCAGACTATAGAACTGAAAATGCAGTTTTTGGAAAGTAATGGAGTATTAGGGCAAGTTTGCAGTTTTTAGGCTTTTTTCTTTACATAAGTTTCCCTCATAGTGTCAGCCTACAGTATATAACTGGAAAAACAGCTTTGGCAGCGACTGGAGTATAAGAGCAGATTTTCATCCTATTTAAATGAACTACATTCAGTGTAACTGCACAATGCCAGGCACAATTTTTGATTTTCTTATCTTAAAAATATCCTTTTAATCCAGAAAATGTACAAAGCTTGATTGCATGAATTTAAAGTATATTTCTTATTCTTTGCTGTAAATTGAAGGAGTTCCTGCGTGGGCCAGCCGTACACTCATGCACACACATATGTACAGTACACACATACATATATATACACATACATCCATATATACACACACAAAATGAGAATATACATGTTGGAGGGCACTATACTATCTGGTGTTGCACAGAGTATACAGATGCATTTTATTTTATTTTGTATGTTTTTTTATTATAAAAAAAATAAAACTTTTTTCCCCTATAAACCCTGAAAGAGATAAAGATACCTTTCAGTATACAGTACTCCTGCCATTTCATTCCACATGTCCTCCACCATGAGTGTGTATTTGGCTGAGTGTATATATCGCTGAATAATGGTTAAAGTTGTATAAAGTCTAAAATATACTGTATGTTGAAATAACAGAAGAAACAGGACCAAAACAATGGCATACTTCCCAGAAGACTTCTTGGATAGATTAGTATAAAACATAGGATGTGTCTATTGGCATTTCAAGAGTAAAAAGCTCTCTTTGTCAGGCATATTAACGGCGAGATGCTATACAACAAGGTATTTAAAAGCATTTCATTTTGGCATAGCATTATTTCCACTATATCTAAACATATTATATACTGTACATACACACATATGTTTGGTTAAAAAAAGGAATATTTATTAAACCATTTTAAATATATAAAAAAATTATATATATATTTATTTTATATGTCTGCCAATATATATATATATATATACAGTACAGACCAAAAGTTTGGACACACCTTCTCATTCAAAGAGTTTTCTTTATTTTCATGACTATGAAAATTGAAGCTTCACACTGAAGGCATCAAAACTATGAATTAACACATGCGGAATTATATACATAACAAAAAATGTGGAACAACTGAAAATATGTCATATTCTAGGTTCTTCAACGTAGCCACCTTTTGCTTTGATTACTGCTTTGTACACTCTTGGCATTCTCCTGATGAGCTTCAAGAGGTAGTCACCTGAAATGGTCTTCCAACAGTCTTGAAGGAGTTCCCAGAAATGCTTAGCACTTGTTGGCCCTTTTGCCTTCACTCTGCGGTCCAGCTCACCCCAAACCATCTCGATTGTGTTCAGGTCCGGTGACTGTGGAGGCCAGGTCATCTGGCGCAGCACCCCATCACTCTCCTTCATGGTCAAATAGCCCTTACTTTCAAATTTTTCCCAATTTTTAGGACTGACTGACCTTCATTTCTTAAAGTAACGATGGCCACTCGTTTTTCATTACTTAGCTGCTTTTTTCTTGCCATAATACAAATTCTAACAGTCTATTCAGTAGGACTATCAGCTGTGTATCCACCTGACTTCTCCACAACGCAACTGATGGTCCCAACCCCATTTATAAGGCAAGAAATCCCACTTATTAAACCTGACAGGGCACACCTGTGAAGTGAAAACCAGCTAAGTAAAGAAAACGAGTGGCAATCATTACTTTAAGAAATTAAGGTCAGTTAGTCAGCCAAAAAATTGGGAAAACTTTGAAAGTAAGGGCTATTTGACCATGAAGGAGAGTGATGGGGTGCTGCGCCAGATGACCTGGCCTCCACAGTCAAGGCAAAGTGAAGGCAAAAGGGCCAACAAGTGCTAAGCATCTCTGGGAACTCCTTCAAGTCTGTTGGAAGACCATTTCAGGTGACTACCTCTTGAAGCTCATCAAGAGAATTCCAAGAGTGTGCAAAGCAGTAATCAAAGCAAAAGGTGGCTACTTTGAAAAACCTAGAATATGACATATTTTCAGTTGTTTCACACTTTTTTGTTATGTATATAATTCCACATGTGTTAATTCATAGTTTTGATGCCTTCAGTGTGAATCTACAATTTTCATAGTAATGAAAATAAAGAAAACTCTTTGAATGAGAAGGTGTGTCCAAACCTATATCGGCACCAAGGCCAGCGAGGGGAGGCTGAGTAGTATCCACGTATTCCTCCTGACTTCCCTTTGTAAGGCTGCACGGTGACACCACAGGAACTTCTGCTACTCTCCCTCTTGTTGCTGTAGGAATCACCTGCAGATACTGTACCGCAGTGTCCGGCTCCACACCTCACTCTGCTGCTTTGGCTGTGTGCAGAGCAGTAGTTATTATTGCAATATTATGTGGCATTATATATTATATAATTATTATTATTATTATAGATATTATATATAGTAAACAAGGATCTGATCCCCACAGTCACGGACTGTGGAGATCAGAACCTTTCAACCGGCATTATAAAAGACAGCCGGGGACTGGCGATTTGATTAGTATACATCTACAGGTCCTTCTCAAATAATTAGCATATTGTGATAAAGTTCATTATTTTCTGTAATGTACTGATAAACATTAGACTTTCATATATTTTAAATCACAGAAGAAATGCACCAAACGGATATGCCACTGACTATACTGGCTAGTCATAAATGCAGATATTAAAAGCTGAGACTTTTGCCAATATATTCCTGTCAGGAAGATATCGGAGCCCACATGCACCACGTCACGGCTCTCAGCATGGCAAGGGGTCCTACCACTACGCTACCTATGGTGTGAACAAGGTCTGAAGGTGATGAAATCCAGCTCACAGCCAAGCTTCCACACAACCGCCTAGCAGGACAACTAGTGCAATGTGAACAAAGCCAGACTGTGAGCCACACCCATATCAGACTATGTAATGGAGGCTACCAGGTGCAAAGGAGAGTGTGGAAGCTTGGCTGTGAGCTGGATTACATCACCTTCAGACCTTGTTCACACCATAGGTAGCGTAGTGGTAGGACCCCTTGCCATGCTGAGAGCCGTGACGTGGTGCATGTGGGCTCCGATATCTTCCTGACAGGAATATATTGGCAAAAGTCTCAGCTTTTAATATCTGCATTTATGACTAGCCAGTATAGTCAGTGGCATATCCGTTTGGTGCATTTCTTCTGTGATTTATGATTATATTTTCATCCGCACAATGCTCCGTTTTGTGTAGGATGCCTTTGTGGTGCATGTGGACCGCGCCGACATCCTCCACCGTATGCAAAATATTTTTTGCTGGGGATAGTCGTTTGCTGCGGTCCACATGCGGTGGGGCTGCTCCCCCAATGAAAAACACGCTACAGTGTTAGGGGTTGAGCAGCTCCCCCAGATTTGCCACTATATTTCTGTGTTTTTTTCATATATTTTAGATTCATTACACACCAACTGAAGTAGTTCAAGCCTTTTATTGTTTTAATATTGATGATTTTGGCATACAGCTCATGAAATCCCAAATTTCCTATCTCAAAAAATTAGCATATTTCATCTGACCAATAAAAGAAAAGTGTTTTTAATACAAAAAAAGTCAACCTTCAAATAATTATGTTCAGTTATGCACTCAATACTTGGCCCGGAATCCTTTTGCAGAAATGACTGCTTCAATGCGGCGTGGCATGGAGGCAATCAGCCTGTGGCACTGCTGAGGTGTTATGGAGGCCCAGGATGCTTCGATAGCGGCCTTAAGCTCATCCAGAGTGTTGGGTCTTGCGTCTCTCAACTTTCTCTTCCCAATATCCCACAGATTCTCTATGGGGTTCAGGTCAGGAGAGTTGGCAGGCCAATAGAGCACAGTGATACCATGGTCAGTAAACCATTTACCAGTGGTTTTGGCACTGTGAGCAGGTGCCAGGTTGTGCTGAAAAATGAAATCTTCATCTCCATAAAGCTTTTCAGCAGATGGAAGCATGAAGTGCTCCAAAATCTCCTGATAGCTAGCTGCATTGACCCTGCCCTTGATAAAACACAGTGGACCAACACCAGCAGCTGACATGGCACCCCAGACCATCACTGACTGTGGGTACTTGACACTGGACTTCAGGCATTTTGGCATTTCCCTCTCCCCAGTCTTCCTCCAGACTCTGGCACCTTGATTTCCGAATGACATGCAAAATTTGCTTTCATCCGAAAAAAGTACTTTGGACCACTGAGCAACAGTCCAGTGCTGCTTCTCTGTAGCCCAGGTCAGGCGCTTCTGCCGCTGTTTCTGGTTCAAAAGTGGCTTGACCTGGGGTATGCGGCACCTGTAGCCCATTTCCTGCACACGCCTGTGGATGTTTCTACTCCAGACTCAGTCCACTGCTTCCGCAGGTCCCCCAAGGTCTGGAATCGGTCCTTCTCCACAATCTTCCTCAGGGTCCGGTCACCTCTTCTCGTTGTGCAGCGTTTTCTGCCACACTTTTTCCTTCCCACAGACTTCCCACTGAGGTGCCTTGATACAGCACTCTGGGAACAGCCTATTCGTTCAGAAATTTCTTTCTGTGTCTTACCCTCTTGCTTGAGGGTGTCAATGATGGCCTTCTGGACAGCAGTCAGGTCGGCAGTCTTACCCATGATTGCGGTTTGGAGTAATGAACCAGGCTGGGAGTTTTTAAAAGCCTCAGGAATCTTTTGCAGGTGTTTAGAGTTAATTAGTTGATTCAGATGATTAGGTTAATAGCTCGTTTAGAGAACCTTTTCATGATATGCTAATTTTTTGAGATAGGAATTTGGGGTTTTCATGAGCTGTATGCCAAAATCATCAATATTAAAACAATAAAAGGCTTGAACTACTTCAGTTGGTGTGTAATGAATCTAAAATATATGAAAGTCTAATGTTTATCAGTACATTACAGAAAATAATGAACTTTATCACAATATGCTAATTTTTTGAGAAGGACCTGTATATTGTACTGTAGCTCTTATATATTTTATTTATTTTATTTTATTACAGAAAGGGCAAGCAGAGTACTGTAGGAGTGGGGAAGACGTACAGTATAGGGATGTGTGGAGAAGGTTGCGGAGGAGGATCAGGCATAGTACAGTGTAGTGTCATTATGTACTTTAGGTTGACACTGCCATCTACTGGCCTTGTTGTGTATTGCAGTTACAGTTCGGGGAGAAGTAGGAGAACTCGCGCTTGGGAAGTAACGATATGTGAAAAATAGGAGCGTTAGCGATGCTACAACTGTATATTGGGTGTGTCACATTACATAGCAGTGTATACCATAGCATTACAGTATAGTGCATTACCAAACAATTGCAGATACCCCTGTCCACCGAGGTACTGCAACAACAGGAAAAGGCAACTTAGGCTACTTTCACACTAGCGTTCGTCGGTCCGCTCGTGAGCTCCGTTTGAAGGAGCTCACGAGCGGACCCGAACGCAGCCGTCCAGCCCTGATGCAGTCTGAATGGAGCGGATCCGCTCAGACTGCATCAGTCTGGCGGCGTTCAGCCTCCGCTCGCCTCCGCACGGACAGGCGGACAGCTGAACGCTGCTTGCACCGTTCGGGTGTCCGCCTGGCCGTGCGGAGGCGTGCGGATCCGTTCAGACTTACAATGTAAGTCAATGGGAACGGATCCGCTTGAAGATGTCACCATATGGCTCAATCTTCAAGCGGATCCGTCCCCCATTGACTTTACATTGAAAGTCTGAACGGATCCGCGCAGGCTACTTGCGCACTTGCAAATTTTTTTAAAGTTATTAATGCAGACGGATCCGTACTGAACGGAGCCTCCGTCTGCATTAATATGAGCGGATCCGCCCGAACGCTAGTGTGAAAGTAGCCTTACATGAGAAGACAAATTATAAACCACTGATCGCTCTGATGGTTTTCTTCTTCTTCTTCTTCTGTGTATGAAGCTTTATTATAGAGATATAATAGGGGAGGAGGAAGGAGGTTTTTGTACGGCTCTGTATCACTGTGTGAGAGGATAGCTCCAACCCTGCTGACAGTAATAATGTCCTGCATCGTCTTCTGTCACTCCTCTGATTGTCAGAGTGAGATCATAGTTATATCCAGATCCAGTGAACCGGTCTGGGACTCCTGTGAGTCGCTCATCTGCTGCTTTGATAAGAAGCTTTGGAGATTTCCCCGGTTTCTGTTGGTACCAGGCTATATTACCGTATACACCAGAACTGGCTTTACATGACATGGTGACTGTCTCTCCTGGGGACACAGAGATATAATCTGGAGTCTGGGTCATCACAATCTCTCCACAGGATCCTGAGGAGAAAGAAGAGACAGACTCATTAGTGATAAATGTCTGGATCTATTCCTAGAAATCCTGATCTGATGATGGATCCCACTGGATAGATTTCTCTACACACAATCATGGAAGGATCTGAATCTCTCACCCTGAATAGAAATGAAGATGACGGCCAGGAAATAACTGCCAGAAACCATCTTGATGTTCCTGGAGCGTCAGATACAAAGTATAAGATGAGACAATGTGTAGAATGAAATATATATATAGAGAGAGACAGGGGAGGTGACAGGAGACCCCAGAGACCGTGGAGGGAAATACTGGGGACATGTAAATTCTGTGCTTACCATGTGTGACATGAGTTATATAATGGAGAAATGAGAAGGGTTTAGAAGGAAACATCTGAGAGCTGAGAATGAAGACCTCACATAGAGGCAGTGACCAGTTAGATACTAGAAGGAACATAAGTGGATATGAAGAATATATATCTCCATCACATATGATAAATAGCAATATCCTCTATTAACCCATGTATGTTAAAGGGATTAACCAGTTCTTGTATATTCATGGTCAGTGGCTTCGCTACAGGGGGCAATTGCCCCCCCCCACCCCCTCCAGGTCATTCCTTGCTCCCCCCAGGTCATTCCTTGCCCGCCCTGCAGATTCGATGAATCGCTGATTAGTAATCGCTGCCTGCCGCTGTTGCCTGCGCCCGGCCGCCGCACTACTGACTCAGTGATTAAAGTTAAAGTACACAGAACACAGATACATACACAGTCAGTCTCAGATGAGAGTCACATGACAGATGGGGGTGGGGCGGCGTTTGGACCCGGCAGACTCGCGGAGGCAGAGCGTGCAGGGCAGGCGCAGGCTGGGAGTGTGGCAGCCGCAGAGACGAGTTGACAACTTGATGTCACGGTCGTGAACACGTAAAGCTGTGCTGCGGCGTGCCTGCCCGCCCGCGCGAACGGACTTTGCTGCCTTCATGTTCTGCTCCTGCGTCCCTCTGCTGCTACTCTGGTGGCTGTCTGAGCCTGTCTACAGGTGCCCACTGCCTAGGGCTAGGCCCCAGCTTCGGACTGTCAGGACTGGAGAGGAGGACACAGTCTGAGTGACAGGAGTGGACTCTACTGTGTCTGTGGCAACTTCCCAACTCTGCCTGGCCCTAGAGAAAAGAAAAGAAAGTAAGAATAAAAAGTAAAATGAAAAGTATGTACCCCTATACCCCCACTACCTCGCCTCATGTCCTGCCCTCCTGCTTGGCTTGCGCCCAGCCCCTCCTCAATACTGATACCCCTATAACTTAGGGGTATCAGGGTACATTATACAGGGGTAATATAACTGAGGACCCCTGTATAATGTCCCGACTCCCCTGATAGCACTGAGTCCTCCTCAGTTATATTACCCTTGTATTATGTACCCTGATACCCCTTAATTATAATATTACCCATAATGTCCCCTGACTGATACCCCTCAGTTATATAACTGAGGGTAATCAGGGTACATTATACAGGGGGTAATATAACCAAGGGGTATCAGGGTACATTATACAGGGGGTAATATAACTTATATTACCACCGTATAATGCCTGATAGGCCTCCTGAGTTATATTACCCTTGTATAATTATGTACCCGGATACCCATATGATCCCAGCGGGGTCATATAACTAAGGGGTATCCGGGTACAAAATTATACAAGGGTAATATAACAGGAGGCCTATCAGGCATTATACGGTGGTAATATAGCTTACATTACCCCTGTATAATGTCCCATGATAGCTCTCCTTATATTACCCTTGTATAATGTACCCTGATACCCTCAGTTATATTACCCCTGTGTAATGTACCCTAATATCCCTTAGTTATATATTATAACTAAGGGGTATCAGGGTGCATTATACAGGGGTAACATAACTGAGGAGGGCTATCCTATCAGGGACGTAATACAGGGGTAATATAAGCTATATTACCCCTTTATAATGTCTGATAGCCCTCCTCAGTTATATTACACCCAATGTACTCTGATACCCCTTAATTATATTACCCCGGCGCCAGGGGCATAGCTGCAGGGGAAGCGGCTGCTTTGGGGCCCTGAGACCTAGAAGGGGCCCATCCAGGAGGAGGAGGACTAAAAGATTTTGTCAGGGCCTCCTCAACAGTATTACACTATGAAAACATATACAGATAGTACAGACAGAGTAGGAAAAGGATGGAACAGCTGCCGGGCCTGGTCTGAGAGCGAGATCTTTACTAGCCACAGGAATGGGGGCGGCATGAAAGGAAGAGGTTGCGAAAAAGTTAGTGGGGGAGGGGGGCCCCATTCAAAAAATTGCTGTGGGGCCCAGTCATTTCTAGCTACGCCACTGCCCGGCGGGGTCATATAACTAAGGGATATCAGGGTACATTATTATACAGGAGTAATATAACTCAGGAGGCCTATCAGACACTGAAGAAGAAGTAATGAAGTACTTCGAAACACGTCTGGTGCTTTATTGATCCACTCGCTATGAGCTGCAATATTGTATAAGCATGGCCATGCATGAAGACGAAGAGCGAAATTGCAATTAAAGAGGACCTTTCACTAGAATAAAAAATCTAAACTAACTATACAGACATGGAGAGCGGCGCCCAGGGATCCCCCTGCACTTACTGTTATACCTGGGCGCCGCTCCGTTCTCCCGGTATCTTCATAGTTAGGCTCCACCCAGGGGAACCTGCCGGCGTCTCATTCTCCCATGCTGTAGCGCTGGCCAATTGCAGCGCTCAGCTCATAGCCTGAGAGAAAAAAAACCTCTCAGGCTATGAGCTGAGCGCTGCGATTGGCCAGCGCTACAGCATGGGAGAAGGAGACGCCGGCAGGTTCCACTGGGCCTAACATATGAAGATACCGGAGGCTATACCGGGAGAACGGAGCGGCGCCCAGGTATAACAGTAAGTGCAGGGAGATCCCTGGGCGCCGCTCTACATGTCTGTATACTTAGTTTAGATTTTTTATTCTAGTGAAAGGTCCTCTTTAAGCTAACCTAAAGTCAATTTTCTCAGGCATACAGCGAGCAAGAGAGCAAACAGCGTGATACGCCCAAACGTCCTCTCATCTCGCAGGAATTCAACACGAGAGCGTGAGAACGGCAACTGGGAGACGCTGAGGACTGTATCCGACTGTCTCCCTACTTAATCTCTCTGTCCGTGTCACGCAAATCGAGGTAAGCTCCCACACATGTGACATAAGTAAGTGTGCAGTGTGCGATAGTAACAGGAAAGAGCACTGCAAATGGGGAGCAGCAGAGGACTAGGGGGTAGGCTGTCTCCTGTTTCTTGCAGGGTATGGGTATCAGGAGTCCTGGTGGCACACTGCAGGATGGCATAGCCTGCTACAGGTGCCAGTCAACCTCAGCACCAGATCTGAGGGCCCCAATGACAACAAATCATTTACTGCCCCGTGCAGTCAAACGTCAAAGACTATTACCATGGACTCACAAGGGCGCAGAACCATCTTTAGAGAAGACCCTACCAGTACTTCAGACAGTCTACTAGATTATATGTAATGTGATTAACTAGCAATGGGGACTGGGACATTTCAGTCCGTCCCTCGGTTTGGCTGGACAGGCATCTGGTTGTTATGGGGCAACATACAGTACAGACCAAAAGTTTGGACACACCTTCTCATTCAAAGAGTTTTCTTTATTTTCATGACTATGAAAATTGTAGATTCACACTGAAGACATCAAAACTATGAATTAACACATGTGGAATTATATACATAACAAAAAAGTGTGAAACAACTGAAAATGTCATATTCTAGGTTCTTCAAAGTAGCCACCTTTTGCTTTGATTACTGCTTTGCACACTCTTGGCATTCTCTTGATGAGCTTCAAGAGGTAGTCACCTGAAATGGTCTTCCAACAGTCTTGAAGGAGTTCCCAGAGATGCTTAGCACTTGTTGGCCCTTTTGCCTTCACTCTGCGGTCCAGCTCACCCCAAACCATCTCGATTGGGTTCAGGTCCGGTGACTGTGGAGGCCAGGTCATCTGGCGCAGCACCCCATCACTCTCCTTCATGGTCAAATAGCCCTTACACAGCCTGGAGGTGTGTTTTCGAGTCATTGTCCTGTTGAAAAATAAATGATGGTCCAACTAAACGCAAACCGGATGGAATAGCATGCCGCTGCAAGATGCTGTGGTAGCCATGCTGGTTCAGTATGCCTTCAATTTTGAATAAATCCCCAACAGTGTCACCAGCAAAGCACCCCCACACCATCACACCTCCTCCTCCATGCTTCACGGTGGGAACCAGGCATGTAGAGTCCATCCGTTCACCTTTTCTGCGTCGCACAAAGACACAGTGGTTGGAACCAAAGATCTCAAATTTGGACTCATCAGACCAAAACACTGATTTCCACTGGTCTAATGTCCATTCCTTGTGTTCTTTAGCCCAAACAAGTCTCTTCTGCTCGTTGCCTGTCCTTAGCAGTGGTTTCCTAGCAGATATTCTACCATGAAGGCCTGATTCACACAGTCTCCTCTTAACAGTTGTTCTAGAGATGTGTCTGCTGCTAGAACTCTGTATGGCATTGACCTGGTCTCTAATCTGAGCTGCTGATAACCTGCAATTTCTGAGGCTTTTTCTGAACTAATCCTCAGCAGCAGAGGTGACTCTTAGTCTTCCTTTCCTGGGGCGGTCCGCATGTGAGCCAGTTTCTTTGTAGCGCTTGATGGTTTTTGTGACTTCACTTGGGGACACTTTCAAAGTTTTCCCAATTTTTCGGACTGACTGACCTTTATTTCTTAAAGTAATGATGGCCACTTGTTTTTCTTTACTTAGCTGCTTTTTTCTTGCCATAATACAAATTCTAACAGTCTATTCAGTAGGACTATCAGCTGTGTATCCACCTGACTTCTCCACAACGCAACTGATGGTCCCAACCCCATTTATAAGGCAAGAAATCCCACTTATTAAACCTGACAGGGCACACCTGTGAAGTTAAAACCATTTCAGGTGACTACCTCTTGAAGCTCATCAAGAGAATGCCAAGAGTGTGCAAAGCAGTAATCAAAGCAAAAGGTGGCTACTTTAAAGAACCTAGAATATGACATATTTTCAGTTGTTTCACACTTTTTTGTTATGTATATAATTCCACATGTGTTAATTCATAGTTTTGATGCCTTCAGTGTGAATCCACAATTTTCATAGTCATGAAAATAAAGAAAACTCTTTGAATGAGAAGGTATGTCCAAACTTTTGGTCTGTACTGTACATTTCCCGGGCTGTTTGCCTCGGCATCTGCAAGTTGTGTAGAAACCTAGACTATATTGTTTCCATAGTTTTCCATGAAGTGAATATAAATGTAAGTGAGCGGATGGATCTAGACGAGTAACATCCTTTCTTATGTGTTACAGCTTGTACAGAGTCCGAAGAGGAAGAACCCAAAAACCATACAGCCCAGGGGACGGCATTTTCTTACACCTAGCCCCCCAGCCAAAGTGTTAAAGTGGCATCAGAGATCACCAAGGTCAAGCCAAGTAATTGTAAGTTTTCATGTGGAGTATGTTTGTTATACACATATAGCCTACACTGTGCCACACAATATACAGTATACCGCTACACTGTGCCACACAATATACAGTATACCGCTACACTGTGCCACACAATATACAGTATAACGCTACACTGTGCCACACAATATACAGTATACCTCTACACTGTGCCACACAAATGTTGAAGGCTGCTTGCAGCCTGTAATTGTGGGAGGAGCGTGCTCACCCTTTATAAACCCCCTCCTACAAGCAGGAGGGCGCCCGTTGTTGCTTACTTTTCGTTGGTGGAGCGGTAGCAGCCCAGCGCCTGACATCACTTCCGGTCACGTCTCGTGTGTGATTTCGTACTGCCAGCCGCACTCCCTGTAGTAAGTATAGCCGCTCTGCGGCTGGCCAGGCACGCCGCCACCGGCACCTCGTTCCTTGGTTCGGCAGTGCTCTGCCCGTCAAGCCCCGCTCTGCCCGCCGCCGCTGCCCGGCAGTCCTCGTCGCACCGCTCCTGTGCTGTTCCTCCGGCGCTGGCATCACGTGATGACGCGCCGCCTGGGGGCGGGGGGTGGGTGGGGAGGCTGGCTGGCTGGCAGAGGCGGCTCACGGCAACCGGCTCACGACATACTGTGGTATTGGGGAATCGCTCCCCAGCCGCCCCCCGCTCCCTGTGCTGTTCCTCCGGCGCTCGGCGTCGCGAGATGACGCGCCGCCTGGGGGCGGGGGGGAGGGCGGGCAGGCCGGCCGGCTGGCGGGGACTGCTCACTGGCAACCCGGGCCGATTCTTCCATGCAGTGTGGACTTCACTGTTGAACTGAGGAATCGCTCCTCCAGTTACAAGTTGGCCTATGAGCCCAAGTGCGGGGGTCAGGGGCGCCGGGACTGGCAGCGGCCGGCGTCCGGGTGCCGGCCTGCTGCATATTAACCCCGCACTTGCTGTGGTTAAAAAAAAAAAAAAAAAAAAAAAGGGATAAAGCTTCTTGTTTCAGCAGGCTTGTTCGGGCCATGCTCCGGTTAACCCCCGCAATGCTGAAAAAAGAAAAAAAAAAAAAAAAAAAGGGTTCCAATGCCAGGCCGGCCAACTGCTGCCCACGCCAGTGCATTGTCCGGTCTCACCCCCTGGGTGATTGGGGACGGTCGTTCCGGGGGTCAGGGGTCCGGCGGTGCCTGGGCCTCCCGCCGGTGCGGCCGCCCTTAAGTCACCCAGGGGAAGGATAGGGGGGGGGCGTTTCCCTGATTCCTGCATCTTTCCAGTACGGGTCCCCCTGGTCGCTCAGGTGTAATGTCTACCTGGTCACTCAGGGTTGATGTCTCCCCGGTTCGCTCTGGGTGTAATGTCTTCCTGAATCGCTCAGGTGCAGTGTCTTCCTGGTTTGCTTAGGTGTGATGTCTTCCCGAATCGCTCAGGTGTAATGTCTTCCTGAATCGCTCAGGTGTAATGTATTCTGGAATCGCTCAGGTGTATGTTTTCTGGGACCGCTCAGGTGTAATGTCTTCCTGGATCGCTCAGGTGTAATGTATTCTGGAATCGCTCAGGTGTATGTTTTCCGGGACTGCTCAGGTGTAATGTCTTCCTGGATCGCTCAGGTGTAATGTCTTCCTGAATCGCTCAGGTGTAATGTCTTCCTGAATCGCTCAGGTGTAATGTCTCCCTGAATCGCTCAGGTGCAATGTCTCCCTGAATCGCTCAGGTGCAATGTCTCCCTGAATCGCTCAGGTGCAATGTCTCCCTGAATCGCTCAGGTGCAATGTCTCCTTGAATCGCTCAGGTGCAATGTCTCCCTGAATCGCTCAGGTGCAATGTCTCCTTGAATCGCTCAGGTGCAATGTCTCCCTGAATCGCTCAGGTGCAATGTCTCCCTGAATCGCTCAGGTGCAATGTCTCCCTGAATCGCTCAGGGGTAATGTCTCCTGATCGCTCTGGTGTATGTCTTCCTCTGGTTCGCTCCGGGGTAATGTCTTCTCTGGTGTAAGGTCTTCTCTGGTTTGCTCAGGTGGTATCTGCCCTGATTCGCTCTGGCGTTAATGTCTTCCCTGAATCGCTCAGATATCATGTTTCCCTCAGTCATTCAGGTGCAGGTGTCTGCCCGGCTTCGTGTGGGTGTTGCGTGTTCACTGGGTCACTCGGGGGTCATGTGTCCCTGGTTCATTCGGGGGACGTGGTTCCCTGTTCGCTCGGGTATCATGGATCCCCCTTGGTTGGCCGGGCGTCTTGTGTTTCCTGTGCGTTCAGGGATCATGTGTTCCCTGTTCATTCGGGGGGCATGTGTTCCCCGTGTTGGTCAGGTGTCATGTGCAGTATAAACCCGGGTGTCATGTGTTCCCTGAGTCCCTCGGGCACGGTTCCGGTCCAGGTTCGTATGGGTCAGGGTCACGCACCCGTTCGCTGCATGAGGGACTAGCTGTTCGCATCCCTCGCCGGGTATCGGTCCGAACACAGCTTATTTCTGCACATAAACAGGGCCTCGGCCACCAGAGCTGCAAGCAAGCCACCATCGTTGCGCCAAAGTTTCCTCCTTGTCCAGGTAAGATCCAGCCACTGAGGCTGCTGTTACACCCTGTCACTGCGTTAAGTATTAGTCTTCACGAGCTCCCGTTCATAGGTCTTCATCTCACTGCAGAAGTCAGTAGCATGGTTTTCTTCCCTGATTCGCTCAGGCGTCATGTTTTTTCTCCAAATCGCAGGTGTCATGTTCCCGAAAATCGCATGTGTCATGTCTTCCCTGAATCGCTCAGGGTTATGTTTTCTCCAAATTACAGGTGTCATTTACCCAAGAATCGCAGGTGCCATGTCTTCCCTGAATCGCTCAGGGTTATGTTTTCTCCAATTCACAGGTGTCATGTTCCCAAATTGCATGTGTCATGTCTTTCCTAGGTGACTCAGGGGCCAGGTTCCCTGGATTGCTCTGGTGTTATGCCTCCCCTTACTCACTTAGGGGTAATGTTCCCTGGATCGCTCTGTCTTGTGTGTTCCCTGGATTTCTGTTTTCCGCAGGTTTGCTGCATGCGGCGCGACTTCGGGCTCTTATTCTGGCTGTCCAGGGTTACCCAGCAGTTGGCCATGGCGCCCAGGCTGCATCCCGGTTCTCCGTCGCCTCTTCCAGTGCCACCAGATCGCACCTCTCTCCGGGTCTCGTACTAACGCAAGCTTATTTTCGGGTAAGCAAGGCCTCAGGCCACCGGAATTTCGATCCATCATCAATTGTGTCGCAGGGCTCCTCCATGCCCGGTCACTCCACGCGGCCGGGTTTCAGGTAAGTTCCAGCCGAGTAGCGGCGTGACGCTTCTCCGCAGCTCAGAGCCTTCCTTCGTTCTTCACGAGCCGCCATTCCTAGGTCTTCAGTATCGCCGGAGTCTGCAGCGCTGTCCGTTGATTCGGTTAGGTTGCGATCCTGTTTCCTTCTGATTCTCAGGTTCATGTATTTCCCGGATTAGCTCAAAAATTCACGTATTTACTCATTCACCCAGGTCTAATTCCCCGGAGTCGCGCGGGTTTACGTGTTTCCTGGATCGCTCGGGTTCATGCATTTCCCTGAAACACTCAGGTTCATGTATTTACCTGAATCACTCGGGTTATGTTTCCAAATTCGCCTGGGTTCATGTTTCTGGATCGCTCAGGTTCATGTAGGTGCCCAATCACTCAGGGTTCACAATTTCCCTGAATCGCTCAGGTTTTGTATTTTCCCGTCTCTGTCAGGTTGCCGGTATTCCCAGGTGGTATGTTTTTTTCTGATTCACCCAGGTTACGTATTTCCCTGAATCACTCAGGTTTGGTATTTTCCCTGTCTCTTTCAGGTTGGCGGTATTTCCAGGTTGTGTGTATTTCCTTGATTCACTTCAGGTTACGTATTCCCTGAATCGCTCAGGTCTTTCTTCCCACAGGTTGTTCGCATGTGCCTGAATCACTCAGCTCTTTTTCCACAGGTTTGCATTTGCCTGAATCACTCAGGTTTTTTTTTCCCGCAGGTTGTTCGCATTTGCCCGATTCGCTCAGGTCTTTTCCTGCAGGTTGTTCATATTTGCCTGAATCGCTCAGGTCTTTTCCCACTGGTGGTACACATTTGCCTGAATCACTCTGGATCCGTTATATTTGCCTGAAACACTCTGGGTTTTTCCGGCAGTATCCAGTGGTTCCTGTTTACCCGGTTCGGGTTCCGCATGTGTGAATCCCTGATTGTATGGGATCCGGGTGCAGCACGGGGGTTTGGACATGGTCACCCATTATCTTGACAGTTGGTATTACATCACGTATTGTACTCTGCTCCCACTCAAGCGGCCTTCTCCTGTTCTTTGCTACGTCATGGTTTGCTCAGTCTCACAGTCTGGGCAGTCTGCACCCTGATTCCTGATCATCAGGGGACCTCAGGGCGTCCCCTTGGTCTGGGCTAGTTGCTCCAGCTTTCGCCAGGCTGGAGGCCCCCGTGGCGGCCGCCAAGCTGGCTAAGATCCAGGCCGCTTTTTCTTCCGCAACTTCTTCCAGGGTCCTGTCCAAGTGGGAGCTCCAGTCCCTGTTAGGGTTCCTCAACTGCGCGTTTACTATCATGCCCAGGGCAGGTCTGTCACTTCCCGGCTCCTCAGTCTCAAAAAAAAAAAAAAAAAAAAAAAAAAACCCATCCTCGGGGGGAGGTGGACGAGGCCATCAGGGTTAGCGCGGCGGTCCAGGTGCGTAGGCAACCCGTGTTAGGCGAGCTTTCCGCAGATTGTCCGTAGCCCTAGACGGTCTCCCTTTTGGGCACTCAACAAGCATCATCACAAAGCAGCCATGTACCAGGGTTCTATGGGTTCTTAGACCCGGGGAGTCCACGTGCGGCACGGTCAACCGTGCAACCCTGCGCGGCATCCGGGCAGTTCTTCCCTACGGCCAACTGTTGGTATCCCGTCAAGGCGCTCCAAGAGCTCCTGGCCTCACTCCAGTCTCCCGCGTTAGACGACCCGTTGCTCCCGATCAACGGTAGGCCCCCTTCTTCGGCCCAGTTGTCTCCGATATCCGCCCCCTGGCGGCTGGGTTGGGGTTCAACCCTAGCACGGCATCCGGGCACTCCCCCCACGTAGGGGCCGCTTCCGCAGCATCCAGCCATCAGGTATCGGCCACGTCATCCGCAATGGGTCATTAGCGGTCGTCCTGATACGCTAGGTGCATTCCCAATCCGCGAATTGAGATTGTCAGAGCCTTTCGTTCTTTGGGCTTCATGGGTCCATGATGCTCCAATAACACACTGCACCTTACTCCATGGGTTCCTCAGGCCCGGGGAGTTCACCTGCAGCGCCATCTACCGCACAACACTGCTCAGGCGACATCTCACCTGGCACTCTGATCACTTCATCCTATCCATCCCATCCTCAAGACCAGTCAGACCGGTCCTCCCACAGAGGTGGACTTTCCCTACGGCCACCTGCTGGTGTCCTATCAAGGTGCTCAAGGAGCTCCCGGCCTCCCTTCAATCTTCCGATCTAGACGACCCGTTGCTCCCGATCAACGGTAGGCCCCTGTCTTCAACCCTGTTCATCTCCAACATCCGTACCCTGGCCGCAGGGCTGGGTTTCAACCCTAGCACGCTATCCGGGCACTCCTTCCGCATAGGGGCCGCATCCGCAGCATCAAGTCACCAGGTACCGGCGCATGTCATCCGCAAGATGGGTCGTTGGCGGTCGTCCTGCTTCACAAGGTACGTTCCGAATCCACGGGCGGAGATCTCCAGAGCCTTTGTTCTTTGGCATTATAGTTCACACTATGCTTCAATAAATGCTTCACTCCCTGCTACGTACCGGTTCTCTTTTGGCCACTATTCAGGCCTTACCTCGTCACTGGCGCCGGGCACACTCCAGCCAGTTGGGTTAGGACAGTCCGTAGGCATGCCTATTCTGTTCCTCGCTTAGCTCCTCCCACAAATGTTGAAGGCTGCTTGCAGCCTGTAATTGTGGGAGGAGCGTGCGCACCCTTTATAAACCCCCTCCTACAAGCAGGAGGGCGCCCGTTGTTGCCCCTCCCTCCCATCCCCTTTTCTCATACTCTCCTCCTAGGTGGCCCACTATTCAGGCCTTACCTCGTCACTGGCGCCGGGCACACTCCAGCCAGTTGGGTTAGGACAGTCCGTAGGCATGCCTATTCTGTTCCTCGCTTAGCTCCTCCCACAATATACAGTATACCTCTACACTGTGCCACACAATATACAGTATACCTCTACACTGTGCCACACAATATACAGTATACCGCTACACTGTGCCACACAATATACAGCATACCGCTACACTGTGCCACACAATCTACAGTATACCGCTACACTGTGCCACACAATATACAGTATACCTCTACACTGTGTAGGGGTTATACTGTTTATTGTACAGCATAGCAGAGAGGTTATATTGTCCGGCATGGTGTAACCTCCATACATTTGATGTACAGTATACATTATAATCCTTGTACCATGCCATACAATATACATTATAATCCATACACCATGCCACAGTATAATATACAGTATTGTTCATAAACATGCTATACAATATTATATATTATAATCCCATATATACTGTACAGCATGGTGTATGAACTATAAAGTATATTGTATGGCATGGGGTACGGTTTATAATGCATTCTGTACTACACGATGTAGGGATTATACTGTATATTGTACAGTTTGGTGTATGGATTATAATGTATATTACACAGCATGGTGTAGGGTTTATACTGTGTATTGTACATCATGGTGTATTAATTATACTATATATTGTATGGCATGGTGCAGGGATTGCATTCAGTACAGCATGGTGTAGGGATTATACTGTATTGTATGGGATGGTGCATGAGTTACACTGTATGCTCTTTGATGGGACAATTATTTTAGGTTTTCCTATTGCCCTCCTGCTGCCAAGGCTTAGAGTGGACACTGCCCTTGACCAGCGCCCCCTGCTTTACATGCACCCCTGACCAGCGCCAAGACCACACTCTGCATTCCAGGTATGCACTATTGCACATAAAAGGTACCGCCATAAAAGATGCCAGTGTGCAACAGGTGACCCAGGCACACACTATTGCACATAAAGGATGCCATCGGTCACCTGTGGCAAAGAAGAGGTGGCAACCCTAAGGCCATTTTCTTTTATATTTTAGAACCTGCAAAAGGTGAAAATAACAGATGGATATACGATCTTATTATTCATCACTTACTAAAAAACAGCCATCAGATTCTGCTACAAAGTAGCAGCAACAGGATGAAAGTCAGCATTCTAATCACCCAGATTTAGAGATTGAACATGTGGAGAAAGATTCCCCAGAAAGTGATTTTTATCTTTCTGAAGATGTGGGGGACCTTGAGCTATGACCACAGTTTGATGAATCTAGTTTGCCATCAACAAGCTCACATCAATACAGTGCTCATGTCGAATCCTCCCAATCCTGCGATTATGACCAGTCTTTGGTACATAGACCCAGTGGTGGCATCAAGAGCAAGCCACCAGGGCCCTGTGACATCAGTCAGTGTGCTACTGAAGGGCCAAAACAACCATTACTAAAAAAATATCCACAGACAAAAATTTTAGCAAGTTTTCGTTCTTTTCGACCTCAGTGGTTCCAGTCATTTAACTGGCTGGAATACTCAATTTCACAGGAAATTTCACATACAGCATACTGCTTTTCATGTAGATTTTTTTCTGTGTCCAAGTATACTCATGGAGAAATGAAAAAAGTGCCATTTATTAATGTTGGTTTCTCCAACTGGAAAAATGCAATGGAACATGAAAAGGGGATGCCACAACATGAAAAATCTACTTCCCACAAAGAATCCTGTGTAAGCTGGCAGGAGTTCAAAAGAAACTAAGAAAATGATACATCCATTATGAAAGGCCTAAGTCAAGCGCATGCCAGAGAGGTACAAGAAAACCGCCATTATATTAAGACAATTGCTGAAGTTCTTCTTTTAACAGCAAAAAACTAAATTGCGCAAAGAGAGCATCGTTACAACTCTGAAGACCTAAGTCATGGAAACTTGAGAGAGATCTTGTATTTAATTGCTAAAAAAGATTGCATTATAGAAAAGAAACTTCATGGTCCAAAAAATGCTCGGTATTTACATCCCTCTATTCTGCCACAGATGTACGTTAGAGAAAATCCCCTGATTGGTTGTGAGTGATAGCCCCTGTACAAGCAATGGTAGATAGCTGAACTCACTAATATCTCCAGATATAGGCACCAGTTGCATGTGATAATCCAGTGAGGAGAATACAATGGTGAAGCTTTGATAATTTATTGATTTGCTTTGCTTGGAAACAAATGCAGGAATCAGGGTATGCTAGAGGATATTAGAGATATTAGAGGTCAAAAAGAATTGCTCTTACCATCTTGAAGTCTGCAACAAAGAGGAATTACGAAGGACCTTGCAGAGGATGTGATGTCAGAAAAGAGGGAGGAGAGCATTGCAATGGAAATTTATATAACACACTATAAAATGTATATAAGAATAACCACAGGGTGGCAGCATTACACAACATAGCAAATGACAAGATAATGCGAACACAGCAATTAGTAAAATAGAAGAATAAAGGCTGGAACAGCACACTCCCCGTCTGAAATCCTTGGATTTCACTATATATGCAACTACAAAATGTCCATGAAATGTTGGAACCTGAAAGACAAAAACAAACAAAAAACACACTGGAAATGGTGGACTGGAACAGTCCAACGCCTTGAGTCTTCTGGTTCCCAGGAATAAAGTTCCTCAAGTAAAAGAATCATTCCTCTACGGGTAAGAGGAGAACAATCTCAGATGCAGGCCTGATAAAGGATTTGGGATGGCCTTGTTTTGCGATGGTCACTCCTACCTTGCAAACTTTGCCATCTTCACTGGTGAAGACTTTTGAGATGAGTCCCATGGGCCAGGAGTATATTTCCACCTTCTGGTCTTTCATGATAATGCCGTATCAGCAGTGTAGTAACGTGGTGTTTGGCAGGAATAATGAGGGGATTCATTTCTGAAATCTCTAGCTTAGCCTTGTTTAGGCGACCACCAACTCTCAGCATGCCACGATCATCAATTACTGGTTTCAAGTTGACAATGGGGCTGCTTTTTGGTATATCTTGCTTGTCATGTATACATTTCAGTTCCATTTTAAAGGCACTCTGCTGTATGTTACGTATCACAAGCAATTCACTTAGAATAATGTCTTCTGCCGTGAGAGGTTTATGGCACAGGTGCCAACTGCGACAGTCAGTGTTATGCTTCTCAGCATGAAAACAATGAACATTGTGGACTAACCTTGCAATGATGTGAATGAGTCTTTACCATCTAGAGAAGCGTTCAACGCGATGACAGCCCAAGCCAGCCCTCCTTTCAGACTTGGTGACGAAGGTACTAACTTCAGGCCGAATCTCTGGATCTTCATGAGGGTCCTGGAGACTGAAGACGTCTTGAGTAGGAGTATCTTCATTCTGGTTCAGCAGAAACGCTGGTCCTGTTAACCAAGAAGAAGTTGCAGAGACTCTACCAGATGCCGGTCTGGTGGCGCAATCTGCGGGATTGAGATGAGATGGAACATAGTGCCACTGTTCAGGTTTAGAGGATCTTCTAACCCTTTCAATGCGGTTACTGACATAAACGTAGAAGCGTTTTGACTGGTTGTAAATGTAACCCAGGACAACCTTACTGTCTGTGTAAAATTGAATGTCATCCACCTGAATATCCAGCTCACGTTGTATAAAGTCCGCAATCTCTATGGCTAGCACAGTCCCACAAAGTTCGAGTCTAGGAATGGTGTTGGAGCTAATTTTGCCTTTCCAAACAGAAATCCAACATGTGCTTGATTGGAATAGTCTATTACCTTTAAATAAGCAACAGCTGCGATGGCTTCAGTAGACGCATCTGAGAAGATGTGGATTTCTCTCCTCCGAGTGGCTGTAAGGGATGTTGGAGTGTAGCACCTTGGTATGTGAATCCTGTCTAATGCATGCAAGCATTCCTTCCACAACTCCCACTTTTGTTGTTTGTCAGAGGGCAGTGGAGCATCCCAGTCAGAAACAGACTCTGAGAACTGTCTTAACAGGAGTTTGCCTTGTACAGTCAAAGGTGCCACAAATCCCAGGGGATCATACAGGCTGTTCGCCACTGAGAGAACTCCCCGTTTAGTAAATGGTTTATCTGCACAGTTAACTTGAAATCCAAGGGAGTCATTTGCTAAGTCCCACCTCAGGCCCAGACTTCTCTCTACTGGTGGATTGTCTATCCCTAGATTCAAATCTCTGAATTCTGTGGCATGATCACTAGGCTGGAAGGCTTTCATTACGGCAGCACAGTTAGAGGCTATCTTATGTAACCTTAGAAAGCATACCTTGTGTCCTTTTGAGCAGATCTATGGCCTCCTCCGCTGTAGGGAAGGATTTGAGTGCGTCGTGCATATAGAAGTCTCTCACAACAAAGTTTCTGGCATGTTCCCCAAATTCTGACTCGCCATCTAAGGCAGCCCTACGTAGGCCATATGTAGCAACAGCAGGTGAAGGACTGTTACCAAACACGTGCACCTTCATGCGGCATTCAACCATTTCTTTGCTGGTGTCATTGTCTCTGTGCCAAAGAAACCTGAGGTAGTTTCTATGATCTTGCCGCACGATAGAGCAATGGAACATTTGTTCAATGTCAGCAGTAATGGCTACTGGCTCCTTTCTGAATCTCATGAGCACTCCCACCAGATTATTGGTCAGATTCGGACCGGTGAAAAGGACGTCGTTCAGAGATACGCCGTTATGTTTGGCACTTGAGTCGAATACCACTCTTATTTGGTTTGGTTTCCGTGGGTGATATACCCCAAAGGATGGAAAGTACCAGCATTCTTCATGCTCTTGTAAGGGTGGAGCCGGCTCTGCATGATCATTGTGAAATATCTTTTCCATGAAGGCCACAAAATGACTTTTCATTTCTGGTTTGTTTTTTAACGTACGTTGCAAGGAGATGAATCTGGAGAGTGCTTGTTCCCGGTTGTCAGGGAGTCTGGCTCTTACAGCACGGAAAGGTAAAGGTTCAACCCAGTGGTTAGATGCATCTTTGAAGAATTCATCGTCCATTATTTTAATAAACTCTTTGTCATCCATGGACAAGGCCAGTTTGTCGTCGTCTGGTGTTGTACAAAACACAGTTTTTCCTAAGTTGTCATAACTGGTAGGAATGATGTCTGGTGTCTTTAAGAGGTTAGAAAGTCTTTCCTTCACCTCATAATGATGAACACATGGCTTAAAATGAGATGTGCGACCATTGTTTAGCACAAAGGTTTTGAAGGAGTTCACTTGAGATGGTTTGTGGCTCCTATTTATACATATATCGCCCACGATTACCCAGCCTAAATCGAGTCTCTGTGCATATGGGGCATTATCAGGACCGTTGCATTGTTGACACACCTTGTGGACCCTCAGAATGTCTCTCCCAAGCAGAAGTAGGATGTCAGCATTCATGTCCATAGGGGGAATCTCACTAGCTAGATGTTTCAAGTGGGAATGATGGTACGCAGCTTCTGGAGTAGGAATTTCATCTCTTTCATTTGGTATTTGGTCGCATTCAATTAACGTTGGCAACGGTATGTGAACGTTCCCTTTAATGGAGGAGATAAGGTATCCAGTGGCTCTTCTGCCATAAGTCTCTACACGACCAGAACAAGTGTTGAGGGTATATGGTGTTGCTTCTCCTGCTATGCCGAAAATCTCAAAGAATTTAGGTTTTGCCAGAGACCTATTGCTTTGTTCATCAATAATTGCTTACATTCGGATGGCCCTTTCAGATTACCCTTCTGGGTAGACGTTGACCAAACACACCTTTGCACAGCACTTAGAATCAGCCTCCTTGCCACATATCGCCATACAGGAAGAGGAAACAGTAGTTGTAGCTAATTCTTGAGCCGGTGGCTCCCCGCCATGAAGTGCGACGGCATTGGTCGCAGCTTGAGATGCTGCGTTGTCTGAAGGCAAGGTAGGATGCATTGCTGTAACGTGCTTGTCACTGCTGCATTCTGCACACTTGATAATAACCTTATAGTCTTTTGCCATATGATTTAATAAGGCACAACACATGTAACACACTCCAAGCTCTTTGAGTATCTCTCTGCGTTCTTGCAAGGTCTTTGCTCTGAACACACGACACTCCTTTAAAGGATGAGGTCTTTTATGGATGGGGCACATGCGGTTAGGGTCCTTTTCTTTGAGGACAGGGTCTTTCTTCCTAGTAGTGCCAGGTTGAAATGAGTGGAACATTGGTTCTCCTAACGGATACTGTCCCCTTTAAAGGGAACCTGTCACCGGGATTTTGTGTATAGAGCTGAAGACATGGGCTGCTAGGTGGCCGCTAGCACATCAGCAATACCCAGTCCCCATAGCTCTCTGTGCTTTTATTGTGAAAAACAAACGATTTGATACATATGCAAATTAACCTGAGATGAGTCCTGTCCCTGACTCATCTCACGTACAGGACTCATCTCAGGTTAATTTGCATATGTATCAAATCGGGTTTTTTTACACAATAAAAGCACACAGAGCTATGGGGACTGGGTATTGCGGATGTGCTAGCGGCCATCTAGCAACCCATATCTTCAGCTCTATACACAAAATCCCGGTGACAGGTTCCCTTTAAGTCTCTACATTTATTTGTGGTGTTGTCAAACCTTGAACATGAGGATGAAGCAGGTAGAGTGGATTCAGTGAAGTCAAAGCTGGGGTCATTCTTCTTCCGAGCTTGGTCACTGATGAATTTGGTAAAATAAGAGAAAGAGAGAAAAGACACATTGTGTTCTCTCTTGTATCTGGAGCCCTGGTCTGCCCATTTCTCTTGCATGCCATGTGGTAGTTGTGACACTATTGGATTGATGCCATGGGTGGTATAAAGGTAACTCAGTCCTGGCAGACGTGGGTCCATTTTTGCAAAAGTTCTTTTAGTAGGTCGATCCTGAAGTTTGCGATTGTCTTTGCCAGTTATCCTTGGGAAGGCTTGAAGTCTCCTGATTAAGGCACTTTCTATAGCTTCTGGACTGCCATAGGTCTGTTCAAGTCTCTCCCATGCTGCAGCAAGACCTTCCTCTGAGTGGCCTGCATGAACCACTCTTAATGTCTTTATGCGTTCTGCAGATTCTGGGCCTAACCATTTGATGAGCAAGTCAAGTTCCTCCATGGCAGTGAGGTTTAGATCACGATTACTGCTTTAAAGGTCGATTTCCATGCCCTGTAGTTTTCGGCACGGTCATCATACCTTGAGAGACTAATGTTAATCTGGCAAAGTCTGACATGTCTGATCTCCCATTCCATATTGCTGTATTGCATTGTGGTGTCTCTAGAGCATGTAGGGGCTCTGGCAGATAAGGTTGAGATTGATCAGGATGGAATGATGTGGCATAAGGATTAAGCTGCGGTTTAGTCTCTGGATGGTCAGCCCGCTTGGTGCTAGATATTACCTTATTACTGGGGTGTGACGATTTCTGGTACTCTGTGGGTTCGCCCAGTTGGTGAGTTGGTGCATGCGATTTAGCAGGAGGAGTAGGCGATGGTTGCCATAGCACATACCTGGCAGTGCGGTCGGCTGGGTCTTCCTCTTCTCCTGGGACGAAACAGTCTGGGTCGGTACCTTGGCCTAATGCTTGCTCGAGGACCTTTAGTTTAGCTAAGGTAGCTGCTTCTTCCCTTTCTGTCTGGAGGATCTTTAGCTGGGCTTCTGTCTCAGCCTCCATTTCTGCTTTCTTAGCCTCCATTTCAGCTTTCTTCTTCACAATCTCCGCCTCCTTCTTAGCAAAGGAACTTCTTACGCTAGCTTCCTCTGCTTCTGCCCTGACTTCTATAAGCTTGTCGTGCAAGGCTGACCTTCCGGAACGAGAGGTTTTGGAGGATGAAAGGGTATATTTTGTATGTTTACTTGAAGTTGATCGATGGGATCTCGCCTCCTGTAAGTGTGCGATGCAGAGTTCTGCTTTGCTCTTAGCATCTTGTACTAGGGCATCCTTCTCTTCAAGGAGATTCTTTCTCTCACTCAGCTCCTCTGAGGCTTCGTCAAAATCAGATCAGGAAAGTGATGTACTTAGCAGTGAGTCACTGATAGCGGACATAGGAGTTAGTTAAGCGATTCAACGTTGTGGTTAACTTTGTTGGGTCATTGTTATATCACAAAAGAGCTGCTATATAGTGTTCAGTTCTCTGCCATAATGTCACGGCTGAGGATGGGGAAAATCCTCAGCCGTGCGAGGCCAGAAGATGTCTGGTCGCTACTCGGCCAGGGCAACAGAATTAGGGAGCAGGTCACCTCCTATTGCGTCCCTAACACTGACCCTGTCTCCTGTCCGTATGAGCCGACCCTGATGGTAGGAGGGCTCATACTCTGGAACCTAATAGTCCCTACAAGCCCTCAGGACGGCCCTGAACTAAGGAGCAGGGTAAGACTACCTACTCCTCCTAGGCACGGAGGAGCAGGAGTCTCACTGGCCAAGCAGCATGAAAGAAGGGAAACATAAACAGGACTATGGACATGACAGGTGAACCCAACAGTTCCACACAAACCTGCCACAGCCCTGCTGACTGGAACCCGTGCTCTGAAAACGCTGTCCACACAGTCAAGGTAAACAGCACACACATAAAGACACACAGGGACCAGGACATCCATAGCTGCACTAAAAACCAAAGACACAGGACATCAAAAAAACATCAAGGTAAAGGGTTTATGACCGGAAGGGTGGCCCTTACTAGAAGGACTGTTACAGGGTAACAGGAGGACGACTCCAGCAACATGCCTGGAGTACCCCACCAGAGAACTGATCTGGACTGAGACTTTATAGCCCATGTAACCACACCCCACAGTCAGACACACCCAGTGACTCACACACACACTGGGAAGGGAGTTAACCCTTCCAGCACCAGGGAAGGGAAACACCAAGTTAAAGGGAAAGTGTCCAACACTAGAACACACTGTGGCTGTTGCCGCTGGCAACGACATGGGTGGCAACCGTGTCCAGGGAGTCAGCCCGAAGGCCGGGACACTGCCACCACATGTACACACAACCAAACGTTGCCACGGGCAACCACAGTGCAGGAAAGGTGTCAGTGCACACCACACAAAACACAGAGTGCACACAGACAAACAACAGTGCATACAAACACGCACACAACTCCAAGGGAACCACACACATAGCTGTTGTCCGCGGCAACCGCACTTGAGGCCACCCACATTATGCCTCCAGCTGCGGTTGACACAACAACCCAAAACCGCGTGCAACTGTATGCGGCTCCCAAGGAGTCACGGCCATAAACATGGTTGTGACACATAAATCGTTTAAATTGTCACTGAACTCTTCTTTGGTCGCCTCAAAGTTCTCTCTAATCTTTTGTGTTGGCTTGATAACACGTTTAGATCGTACTGCTTGTTCTTCAGTTAACATGAACTCTGCTTCCTGCATATCTGAGTTTTTGGGAGCAGGGTGACCTTCTGTATGTTCAGTTACTGAGAGATCCACTAAGCCTCTTGTGGACATGTTATTCCTGTTTAAGCGGTACTGTCTCTTTAAGAGGGTATCCCAGCTTGTGCAGTGAGCTTATGAAGCCACGTGCGTGTAAGATGGCGGACAGCTCTAAGCTCGCTGGCAGACTGTGTGTAGACATGCAAGACTGTAGATTTAAGCTTCTTTTTGACTATTCTGCCACAGATGTACGTTAGAGAAAATCCCCTGATTGGTTGTGAGTGATAGCCCCTGTACAAGCAATGGTAGATAGCTGAACTCACTAATATCTCCAGATATAGGCACCAGTTGCATGTGATAATCCAGTGAGGAGAATACAATGGTGAAGCTTTGATAATTTATTGATTGCCTTGCTTGAAAACAAATGCAGAGAATCAGGGTATGCTAGAGGATATTAGAGATATTAGAGGTCAAAAAGAATTGCTCTCACCATCTTGAAGTCTGCAACAAAGAGGAAGTACGAAGGACCTTGCAGAGGATGTGATGTCACAAAAGAGGGAGGAGAGCATAGCAATGGAAATTTATATAACACACTATAAAATGTATTATAAGAATAACCACAGGGTGGCAGCGTTACACAACATAATAAATGACAAGATAATGCGAACACAGCAATCAGTAAAATAGAAGAACAAAGGCTGGAACAGAACACCCTCCATTCAAAACAAACTTTTAGCTGTTATGGCTTTATTAATTAGAGAAGAAATAGCAGAGAGCCTAAAAGGCAGTCCGTTTTCTATCCTGGTCGATGAGACAAAAGATCGTAAGCAAAACTGAACAGCTGTCTGTTGTTGTAAGATATTTTTTTGATCAAGCTGTCCATGAGAGGTTTTTGAAATGTTACAAAGCAGAGAGCCTTGATGCCGCATCATTGACAGATTATATTTTCAAAGTTCTCTCTTCACTAGGGATCGATAAAAATGGGTGCGTCGGTCAAGCTTATGATGGGGCAGCAGTAATGAGTGGTAGGGTAAATGGCGTTCAAGCAAGGATTCAAAAAGAGGTGCCTACTGCTCTGTGTCCATTGCATGAATCACCAACTAAATTTAGCTGTTGTTGACACTGTTAAAAATGTAGCAGAGGCATCTGAGTTTTTTGCGAAGATGGAAAAGCTTTATGTTTTTTCTAGTACATCTGTGGTTCACTTCGTGTTTGAGAGTGTTCAGAAACAAATGTCAAGAAAACTCATTACTCTAAAACAATTAAGTGATACTAGGTGGACATGCCAATGTGCTGCACGTAAAGCTGTACCTCAGACACTCAAGCTTCTTTTGGAAACCCTTAAGTTGTTAGCTGATGGGAAAGATACAGAAAGAAGAACTGAAGCTAATTCCGTCCTTATGTTCATTGACTTCAATTTTATTCTATCACTTGTGCTTTTTGAAAACATATTAAAAAGGACACAGATGTTATCCACTATGCTACAAGCAAAAGATCTTGATTTGGCATCAGCAGTCCTTATCGTCCAAACTGTCATTGAAGAACTTGAAGAAGTACGAGATGAAGAAGACGACCCTACAGGATCCGTACAATCTTCCACAATAGGACTTGGACTTGTGCATTAAATGTGGAATAGAAACTCCTGACTCTGAAGATGAACCACCTCGCAAACAAAGATATCGCAGACCACCTTTGAGGTTAAGGGACCACATCATAATGGAAACAGTGGGTCAACGAACACAACTAAGGCTACTTTCACACTAGCGTTCTGCTGTCCGCTCGTGAGCTCCGTTTGAAGGGGCTCACGAGCGGAGCAGAACGCTTCCGTCCAGCCCTGATGCAGTCTGAATGGACGCGGATCCGCTCAGACTGCATCAGTCTGGCGGCGTTCAGCCTCCGCTCCGCTCGCCTCCGCACGGACAGGCGGACAGCTGAACGCTGCTTGCAGCGTTCAGCTGTCCGCCTGGCCGTGCGGAGGCGTGCGGATCCGTCCAGACTTACAATGTAAGTCAATGGGAACGCATCCGCTTGAAGATGACACCATATGGCTCAATCTTCAAGCGGATCCGTCCCCCATTGACTTTACATTGAAAGTCTGAACGGATCCGCTCAGGCTACTTGCGCACTTAGAAATTTTTCTAAGTTATTAATGCAGACGGATCCGTACTGAACGGAGCCTCCGTCTGCATTAATATGATCGGATCCGTTCAGAACGGATCCGATCAAGCGCAAGTGTGAAAGTAGCCTTAGCAAAAAAAAAAAGATTTTATACAGCATTTTGTCTATGTTGTTCTTGACAAAATAATATCAGAATTAAAATCACGTTTTTCAAGGGATTCCTTGCATGTAATGGAAAGCATTCAGGCAATTAACCCAAAAGCGGATTGTTTTTTGCATTTACAAAAGTTGGCCTCAATGGCAAAATTCTATGGCTGTAATTTGGAGCATTTAGAAACGGAAATCAAGCAGGCTCTTGTGACTTTGAAGAGGAAAGAAGAATCCGATGGCATAAAAGTTAACACTGTCCTGGAGTTCACAAACTTTCTGCAACCTTATGCTGTTCCCTTCTTTGAATTGTACAGACTGTGTAAAATTGCATGCGTTTTGCCAGTTAGCAGTTCATCTTGTGAGAGAAGCTTTTCAGCACTGAAACTGATCAAATCCTATTTGCGCACCACAATGACGGGGGAAAGGCTGTCAGATCTTGCCACACTAGCAATTGAGTTTATGCTTGCAGACAAGATAAACATGGATCAAGTAGTTGACAGATTTGCATCAATGCATAAAAATTCTCGTATACATCTCTATTAAAGAAAAGTCCAATCCAGGGCAGCACACCTTAGTATACACTCACCTAAAGAATTATTAGGAACACCTGTTCTATTTCTCATTAATGCGATTATCTAGTCAACCAATCACATGGCAGTTGCTTCAATGCATGTAGGGTTGTGGTCCTGGTCAAGACAATCTCCTGAACTCCAAACTGAATGTCAGAATAGGAAAGAAAGGTGATTTAAGCAATTTTGAGCGTGGCATGGTTGTTGGTGCCAGATGGGCCGGTCTGAGGTATTTGCACAATCTGCTCAGTTACTGGGATTTTCACGCACAACCATTTCTAGGGTTTACAAAGAATGGTGTGAAAAGGGAAAAACATCCAGTATGCGGCAGTCCTGTGGGCGAAAATGCCTTGTTGATGCTAGAGGTCAGAGGAGAATGGGCCGACTGATTCAAGCTGATAGAAGAGCAACGTTGACTGAAATAACCACTCGTTACAACCGAGGTATGCAGCAAAGCATTTGTGAAGCCACAACACGCACAACCTTGAGGCGGATGGGCTACAACAGCAGAAGACCCCACCGGGTGCCACTCATCTCCACTACAAATAGGAAAAAGAGGCTACAATTTGCACGAGCTCACCAAAATTGGACTGTTGAAGACTGGAAAATGTTGCCTGGTCTGATGAGTCTCGAATTTCTGTGGAGACATTCAATGGGTAGAGTCCGAATTTGGCCTAAACAGAATGAGAACATGTATCCATCATGCCTTGTTTACCACTGTGCAAGCTGGTGGGTGGTGGTGAATGGTGTGGGGATGTTTTCTGGCACACTTAGGCCCCTTAGTGCCAATTGGCCATCGTTAAATGCCACGGCTACCTGAGCATTGTTTCTTCTGACCATGTCCAGCCCTTCATGACCACCATGTACTCATCCTCTGATGATAATGCACCATGTCACAAAGCTCGAATCATTTCATATTGGTTTCTTGACATGACAATGAGTTCACTGTACTAAAATGGGCCCCCACAGTCACCAGATCTCAACCCAATAGAGCATCTTTGGATGTGGGGAACGGGAGCTTCGTGCCAGGGATGGGCATCCCTCAAATCTCCATCAACTGCAAGATGCTATCCTATCATATGGGCCAACATTTCTAAAGAATGCTATTCAGCACCTTGTTGAATCAATGCCACGTAGAATTAGAGGCAGTTCTGAAGGCAAAAGGGGGTCCAACACTGTATTAGTATGGTGCTCCTAACAATTCTTTAGGTGAGTGTATAAGGAGTTGTGCCAACGGTACTAACTCGAACACAGTTATATATGAAAAACACGCAGCACTTGGAAATGGTGAAATTGTGAAAAAAATTTGAAATCCTTTATTCACCCATCCGTTTTGGTCCACTTGCTGGGACCCTTCTCAAGCAGCATATACAAGGTCACAGTATATTTTTTATAACGAGTCAGAGCTTTAGCATACATAAATGTCAATAAATAACAAACCTTACATTCATACTTATAGTACAACACATTCATAAAAATACCGAAAGTGTCATTTACACCAGATATAATATATCAGAATCTGTGCATTATTTTCTACCACATAAAACCAAATTACCAGTGAATAATTTTCAGATGTGCACATAGTGTAAGCCCGTAAGGGGAGGGATCGCTCACCGGCAAAAATGCTCAGCATGAAAATCAGCCGGCA